>NC_137134.1:12286537-12776537 GCF_949319135.1 Squalius cephalus
AGATTATATGCATACTATATAGAACATACTTTTTTAGCAGTCGTGAAGTAATTACTTATTCAAATACTTACTACCTACTCAAGAGAGTGTGTGATTTCAGACGCAGCCAAAGCCTTCTCTGGTACCTAAAATCAGTGTTTTACTGCATTTAGTCTATTTGGTCCCAAAACTGTATTAACAGTCTTTTATCAGCCCAAGATGCAGATGGAGGAAGCAGGGAAGAGCAGAAAGCAGGAGACAAAGTGATGGTAAAATGAGCAGAGTTTATTGAATAATCTTAGTTGTGTGTGTTTCAATGCCAAGACTTCGTCTGACCAGCACAAATACAACAAGTGTTATTATAACACAAGCAATAGTGGTGTAAATTACTGCTTCACAACATCATCCTATGACGTTAAACCCTTGAAATGGAGACATTCTCTTATATCTTACTCATGGAGACAAATAACCACTTGAAACTGAAAAACAATACAACTAAACAATGGAAAAATAATAAAGTAACTGATCAATGAATGAATCAATAAAATGAGTATATAAATTGTTTAAATGATTATTATAAATGATTACGATTTAATTGAATAATAAAATGATTAGAAAAATGAATCAAGCATAAAAAAGAAAGAAAATAAAAAACAAATGTATAGTTGTGAAGAATCCTTGGACCCTTCACCTTTAAGAGTAAAAAGACCCTTTACATTTGGCACAACTGTGGTTACACCAGCCCTACAGCGGCTGTATATGAAGCCAACTACTGAAAATCTGCTGAATATTATATATCTAGTAATCTAGTCAGGTTGTGTTCATGTGATTAATTTGTCATCATAACTAACAAATAAAAAAATAAAAAAATAGGAATAGCATACAGTGGTCCCAGAAGGTTTTTGGACAATTAAGGGGGTTTTCACACCTGAAAGTCCACACCACGGTCTGAACCAAAGTTCATGTTTTGATAAATTGTATACATTCGGTTAGTTTTGGTTTGGTTTCACATTGCAATTATGCGAGCGCACTATAGAACTTTATATGACGTACTTGCGTCCTGCCTTCTTTAAGTCGCACTTAAAAAAAATCTCCATTTAATTGCATTAGAAGTGCAATTAGCAAACAAAAGATGCTGGAGCTCTTCTTAGCAGTAACTTCACTTTTCAGAGACACCATTTCAAACATTTTTTAGTGATGGTCTCTAGGGCCCGTTTACACCTGTTATTAATGCTGCCTTCACATGTTATCAGAATCAAACTCGGAAATAAGAGTTTCAGTTAAAAATTTAACATGAAAGCCCTGTAACTGGGAAGCTCGGAATAATTTTGATACCCATTGATACTTATTTCATCCATTAGATTGAAAGATCTGAAAAAGCCCATACATTTGCCCACCCATAGACCCTCCCCTTGAAGAAATCAGGACAGAAGTGGTTAAAAGTGGACAAAAGAGGTGGATTAAAATGTCCTAGCAGAACCTTAATCAATATAGTTAAATAAATATTACATATTCATTACACAAATTTTGAGAGCCATATATTTTTTCTTCACTTTGGAGAATACCTATAAATGTTTTAATATCTAGAAACTTAAACCTCATTTTGTGAAATGTTTTGAAAAGGGTATGTGAGCTATATTTTTTTAACTGACACTTGTTCTGACATTTTATTACGTAACGTGTATACATTTTTAACAGAAATTATTCATCCTCTTGTTCAACATCACACAGAAACACTGAATTATCATAAAGCACAAATCCAGCATAGAGGGGTTCAGTGAATGTGATGTTGAATGTGTACAAGTGTCTGAGTGCGTGTTTGTCAGTGATGCCGTAGAAGGACAGAATACCGGCTGGCTCGTCCACATACACTCCTGCTCTGGTATAGGGAGGTGATGGGTCAGGTATGCGTGTTTCCTTTCTAAGATGCCAGACAGCCAGTTTCTCCCTAAAGAAGCTCAGAATCCAGGATTTATCACTGTCTGCAAACACACAGTCATTTCTATTTCCTTTCCTTTTGATTCCTTTATATGCCACTGCCATATCACCCAACCCAGTCCATTCAGCCTCCCAGTAACAGCGTCCAGTCAGACGCTCTTTACACAGAACCTGCGGACAGCCGTCATATCTAAATCGATGATCAGGATCTGCGTCAAATCTCTCTGGATGATCAGGATGTGACATCGGTTCTTTATTATATACCAACTTTTTGTTGCCCTCTAAAATGGAGAGACGATTGTGTACTGTGTTTGGATCCAATGTGAGACGACAGAAATCTGGACACAAGAAAACAACATTAATAAGACCCCAAAATATGTTCAAGAATCAGATTGGCCTTGGATCTACTTTTCGGCTCCACATCAATATTTTTGACAG
This sequence comes from Squalius cephalus, assembly GCF_949319135.1. NCBI lineage: Eukaryota > Metazoa > Chordata > Actinopteri > Cypriniformes > Leuciscidae > Squalius > Squalius cephalus. Next base: position 12,288,893 of record NC_137134.1, read on the forward strand.
CATATAAACAATCAAAACATTTTATATTTAAGACCTTATTCTGGTCTATTGTAAAATGGTGTCCTGTGAAGAAAAGGCATGTGTGTAGACCTACATTTTTGTAGTCCTCCTTTAATCATGGTCTCTCCCCCGTGATCCAGACTGTCAAAAAAAAAAAAAAAAAAAAGCATAATGTGCCATATTCTATTAATCTGACTCACCAAAAAAGAAGAAATAAGTCTTAAAAATACAACACAACAAATTTTCACTCATGTCTATGCTAATAACTTGGTCTTGAAGAAAAGTATTTTTTCATCTGATTCCGTGGCTCATGACAAGTCGATTGCACCATATGATGTTATTTTCTGTCAAGAATCTTTCCACCATTTTGATGTTTTGTCCATTTTTCACCAACATTTCTGAAATCATATTCAGACTGTGCTAGCAAAAAGAGTCAAACAATACCAAATTGTCCCATGTTAGCCATTTTGGGCATTGACCATTTTGAATTTTGTCATAAAATGCTGTATTTTATGAAAGCTTTAGCATATTGTTACGAAAGCTGATTTGTGTCTTCGGCACTATGACCTGAAACAACCTATGATGTTTTGGGCCGGATATAATAAAATTGACAAATATGCTTATAGCGTTTGCGAATTTTGTTTAATAGCCATGAATCTCACCTTGTTCTATTCCTTGGGTCCTACAGAATCCAGTGGTGTATTTTTCGACAGTCGGACAGTCAGTCAAATTTCGCACAGATCATCATGAATGGTAAATGGACTGCATTTATATAGCACTTTCACAGACCTATGGCCACCAAAGCGCTTTACATAGCCTCACATTCACCCATTCACACACCGACGGCAGTGTCAGCCATGCAAGGTGCCATCCAGCTCGTCAGGAGCAGCTGGGGTTAGGTGTCTTGCTCATGGACACCTCGACACTTGGTCAGGTGGAACCGGGGCTTGAACCACCAACCTTTCGGTTTGTAGACAACCTACATGAACCACTGAGCCACTGCCGTTTTGTTATCTCAAACGGTAACTCTTTGTCAAAGTTGATATCAAGGTAAAGCATAGTGTTTTATGTAATATATTGGCAATGCTAACATGAATCCTTGCCATGCTCGCTTAGCTCATCACTTTGCTTCTGATGCCCCCGTAAATGCTGCTGGCGGCTATACTTTTACATAGATCCTAATAACCCATTTTTTAACCAAATTTGTAGCCACATACATCTGAATGAACTTACACACTGACATTTCATTCAAATTGAGGCCTTGTCCACACTAATACGTTTTCATTTGAAAACGCATCTTTTTCTCTCCGTTTTGGCTTTCCGTCCACACTGTAGTAGTAGTAGCCTTTATTGTCACTTAGTCACAGGTACCAGCGAAATTAGCCATCAACCTGTTCATACAAACATACATACAATATGACAAGGGGGTAGACAGGACAGGAAGACAGGGCATTGAGGAATAAAATACAGCATAACATGAGGAGAGGTGAGGAGAAAAAAAAGGCAACCCCCAGACTATGCTCCTGTAAGGAATACAGTTTGGGAACAGTAAAAAACACCTCAGCAACATTAGCACATAATCAGTACACTCTACAACATGAACACACAAGACTTGCAACAGGGGAGGGGAGGGGAGGGGAGTGGGGCATGGAGGTAACCCAGCAGAGGCAAGCAGCCATCCGGTCCTGCAACCATTCTTGGCGCTGGTCACAGACCCGCCTGTCAGACTGGTGGAACAAAGTGTCGAAGGCGAGGGATGGGGGCTGGGGGATGGTGATTGCATATCTGTATATATGTAAGAGTTCGTGAATGTGTAGGCCTGGAGAGTCGCTACGCCTGGCATCATAATCTAGGTGCCTCACGTCCGCAGGATGTCGATACACAGCAATTGCCATGGAGACAACCTTGATCAGGTCCCAGACAGAGTCAACACTCAGCAGGTGTCTGTGGGGAGTGGGGAACGCAAGAGCGTCTCGCTGCAGTGCTCTTCCGGGGGAGTTGTTGTTCCAACAGCAGCCTTGGCCAAGGCCAGTGCTGGTTGGGGGGCCGAAAGCAGATAAGATTGGGGTTGTTTGGTCTTGGGACTAGTAGCCGCATTCCAATTTACACAGCTCCTGGTCCATTTTGGTCTCCGAAACGATCCATTTGCCTTTGCAAAGCTGAGACGTCGTTTTTATTAATGAAAACAAAGCTTTTTGAAAACGCTCTCCAAAGTGGATAACTTTGAAAATGCTGTTTTCGCGCTGTAGTGTGGACTGTAAAGGTATTTAAAAACGAAGACGTAAGTTTAGTCTCGTGACTATATTGTACCAATAGATATGTTTATACCAGTATTATGTGCTATTCACTTTCACACAGTTGCTAAAATGTTACTTTGCACACTCTTCATATCACAGTCCTGCAAAGATGACAGAATTTATTCAGATTTGCTGTCCTGCGGCAAAACATCAGAGCAGTTGCGTTTTAGACCAAACAAATGGTGACTGAGTGCGACCTCGACTCGACACATCAGTGAAAGGCAGGGCTGGACTGGCCATCGGGCATACCGGGCACTTTCCCGGTGGGCCGACGTGCTTTTTGGGCCGATACATCTCATACTCAAACATAATTGTTATAATTATTATTTTTTCTTTTTTTTTAACGGCCCATAAAACTTGTACATCGGCGGCCCATTCGTTTTGTTTTGTTTTGCTTAATTGGCGGCGCTGGGTTAGTGCCAGTGTAATGCACTGGTCAAAAAAAGTCAGCGTTAGTTTTTTTCCTGACAGACCGGCCCATGAAACAGCGGCCGCGTCGATTGTCGAGTTCACGCGCGTGATCATAGGTAACTAAACCTATGCGCGTGAACTCGACAATCGACTACTTTGGACTTCAACCGAAAACAGGATGTAAATACAGGTATTTGCGCTGGCTTAAATAACATCATTTTTATCCATATCTTTCACATCTACTGCAGTCAGATTGACCCGTGTTCACTCTCAAGGAAGCACTCACATGGCTGTGCACTTGTAATGACACATCAAGGATGTTAAGAGGCTAAAAGCAGGGTTTAAACTTGCCCCATTTAAGTCAACAGGGAGCAAATTTTAAAAAGAGGATAACACGGTGTAGGCAACACCGATTTTTGTCGTTGTTCTCTGTATTGACAGCACTCCAAATTGACAAAAAAATGAGCTCAATGTTAAAATTGACCGGAGTTCTCCTTTAAAGCAGACACTGTAAAATGTGTCAAAATATACGTTTTCTGCCCTTCATCAGCTCCAGTGATGATGATGATAGTGAGGAGGATCAGGAGAGATGAGAAAGTGTAGAGTCTGCGGTAAGCAGAACTACTTTCAAAACACTTTAGCTATGAGTGCAGGAACCCATAACCCAGTTACAGATCTGCACATCTGCATAGTTGACGATTACCGCAGTTCACTAGAAATTTAATGAGAGGAGTTTGTAAACCATGTTTTTCGCCAAAATAAAATATCATGTGCTTATCTCTTTCAAGTATAGAAATTGGTACAAAACTAATTCTGAAAGTTTCCTTTATTTTTTAGTGCATTTGTTTTACAAAATATGTCTATTACTGTCATTGGATTAATATTATAACTAATATTATGTAGTAGGTGTAATGTAAATAGACACTGTAACTAAAAGAGGTTTGCATTTTTCTGTTTAATTTGCACACTGAATATGGGTGAGCTTTTAATTTTGAACTCTCAAAGTGCAGCAGATTGATGAATTTAACATTAAAATGCACAAAATTTTCTCACGGGGGGACATGCCCCCGAACCCCCCTAGAAGACCCGAGGTCCACCCACCACAGATTTAACACAAATCCTGTGAGAAACACTGGTGTTGCTATGCCAATGCAGCTTATAGCTTGTTTTAGGATTCATCACTGTGGAGTGTAGTTCAACTGTATTAATAAATGTCAAATTCTTACTTATTTCATATGTTAACTCTCACTCGTTCCTATACTCACTCATTACATGACATTGGTGGTTTTAAGGAATAGGAGCTGGTATGCATATATTTAAGGGCGTGGAAAGATCGGTGGTGTTTATGATCATATAGTGGGCCAGTCTGGGCCAAAATGCCAGGGCTGATTTTTTGTCCCAGTCCAGCCCTGGTGAAAGGTGAGATATTTTGCTAAATAAAATTATCTTTTCAGAAGAATTGCGCGATAACTTTATTATTTATTTTTCCGTCTGTATCATCTCAGTGAGGGTTTACGAAGGTGAATTTAGCGTTTTCCGACGTTTCAGTGTGGACGAGAGACTCTTGGAAAATGCTTGAAAATGCTAGCGTTTTTAAAACGAAAACGCCGTTTTCAAATGTGTCCGAATTAACGTAGCCTGGATTGAGTTGTTTAAACCTTGGATAATCTGATTAAAGCTAAGGTAGGCAATTTTTTTACAAGATTTTTTTTTTTGTTATACTGGTTGAAAGTCTCTCTTCACATCCTGATAACAATCAACAATTAAAGTGGTCTAAATATATAGATAACAATTGAAAGATGGGGGGAAATCTCATTATGAAATAGTTTTTCTTTAGTTCACATTGGCCACAATTATTGTAACGTCCTTTTCCCAAGATAACAGCTCTGAGTGTTCTTCTACAGTATAATGCCTGCTGAGTTTGGAGAACACCTGACAAGAGATCAAAGACCATTCCTCCATACATAATCTCTCCAGATCCTTCAGTTTCCCAGGTCCATGCTGCTGCATCTCTTCAGTTCACCTGACTCATTTTCTATAGGACTCAGGTCAGGGACTGGGATGGCCAAGCCAGAAGCTTCATTTTGTGCTCAGTGACACATTTTTTTGTGTTGATTTTGATCATTTTTTAATCATTGTCCTGATGGAAAATCCAATCACAGCCCATTATAAGATTTCTAGCAGAAATGGTTAGGTTTTGATTTTTTATCTGTTGGTATTTGCTAGAATCCATGATAACATTTCTCAGAACAAGATGTCCAGGACCTCCAGCAAAAAAAATAGGCCCACAACATTGAATATCCAGTGGTATATTTAACTGTGGGCATGGGGTACTTTTTATCCCTGTTTGCACCAAACCCATCTGGTGGGTTTGCTGCCAAAAAGCTATTTTTGTTTTTTGTTTCATCTGACCACAGAAACCAGTCCTGTTGGAGGGTCCAGTAGTGTCTGACAACTGAATTTGCTGGAGTTTGTTTTTGGACAACTTGTGGTGATGTAGGGGCTGTTTGGTTTTTTTGTAGGCTTTCTGACCCCAAGACTCTCAAGCTAATCTCTGCAATTCTCCATCTGCTTGGAGAGTCTTTGGCCACTCAAGCTTTCCTCCTCATCATGCATTAGGGCGATAAAGACACACATCCTCTTCCAGACAGATTCATTACATCTTTAGTTGTTTGGAACTTCTTAATTATTGCCCTGATGGTGGAAATGGGGATTTTTTTAATGCTTTAGCTATTTTCTTACAGCCACGTTCTATTTTGTGAAGCTCAACAATCTTTTGCTGCAAATCAGAACTATAATCTTTGGTTTAACTCATTGTAATTAATGATTAAGGGATTTTAGCCTTCGTGTTTATATATACTTTCATAGTGTGTTTATATAGTGTAGGAATATACTATATTTTATATATTATTTACTCATAAGATATTTTACTCATAATAATTTGTAGGGGTGCAAATAATTGTGGAGAAATTAGAGAAAAACATTTATCATAATGTGAGTTTGCCCCCACTTTCAATTGTTTTACTTTAATGAAAGGTTCAAATTTTGTGATTTTTCTGGATGAAAGATCAAAAGGATAAACAATGCAGATTTATTTTCACAGCTGCCTTTGCTCATATTTACCAAGGGTGCCAATATTAGTGGAGGGCACTGTATGTATTTTCATACATCCTCACGCCCAGTAGCAAGAGTTTGGGGTGTGTCTGCTGTAGAAGGCTGAGCCAGAGGGTGTTTAGGACGTGTGGAAAAAGACATTCAGATTTCGTTACAAAAGTGCTAATAAAATTTGAAGACTTATACAAAATAGACAGACAACGTGGTAAAACAAGGATAAACATTGGCATTGTTTTTAAAAGATGGAGGATTTTGATGGAATGTTTGGGTTTCGATCGATATGACGAACTTACAGAGTTTCTTCTTGACAGGTAAGCTAAACGTCAAATTAAAAATATTCCACATATGTAAGAGCTTTTATTGAAAGAAGCCTACTTTTACCCATTGAGACATGTCTTCACTTTAATAGACCCGGAGGTGATGATAATGATGTTTGTGTTGGGGGAGACGTGATGCATGAAAGGCCCGTTTGCAACGGTTGTTTGAAAACATCTTTATTTTTGTAGTTATTCTAAATGACACTTATATCACAGAAACTGCCAACCCTAGCTTTAATGGGAAAACAATAGCAATGTAAATGCTAAATTGGATCGCTTTCTGCTGCTGAAAAAATCTTGAGTGTGATCACATTTTCAGAAGATCTATTTCATTTGTATGGATATGTAAACGTATTCTATGTGTCTTTGGAGATATAAACTAAGACATCCTGTTTTTCCCTGGACAGTCCTGTATTTTGGCTAAATTTTTAGTGTCCCGACTTATGTAAAAAATAGTTTTTTGTTCCATTTCTTCCCTAAATTGTCTTTGCTAGGTGATCATATAAAAGCCAGTAGTAGTCTTCTGTCACGCAAGAATAGCCTAATCAAAGGTAAGCATTCGCTTCAGAATATATTTTGTAGAACAAAATTATCATCCAATCACAATTCATTATTGATTAACTTGCCATTAGTGAAGGCGGGCTATTAGAGAGCTTGGAGCAGATCACGTCAGACACGAAGATGTCAAGCAGCATGTGTTTACAATTAACGGGGATCTTCAAAAAGAGTTTATCTAGTTATTTTGAACAGGAAGTTGTGAAAACGAACTCAATGTAGTATTGCGCTGAATGAGATACACAAGAAGCACTCTCTCAGACAGCGCCCGATCCCGAATTCAGTTCTCTTTGCGCCTGAATGTTCAAATACAAAGTTGTAAATTAAATCTTGCTTAAATACAGTCGGTTGTGCCTGTCCATCCCGTCCCGTAAACCACCATGAGAAATCTGCTCACCCTACATATATCAACTCAGTCCCTTAATTTAAAGTTCATGTAAGGAGTATTTTGTGAATTATCAATAAGAATGAAATCATATAAGAATAGGCTACATTTAAATCTCTAAAAAAAAAAGTGTTCATGTAAACATAGCTAGTGTCCATCATACCAGAGTTTTTCCATTTTGCAGTTTGGATCCTCCATCAGTGCAGTGAGCTCTGAATCTCCAGGGTGATTGTAGCTCAGATCCAGCTCTCTCAAATGTGAGAAGTTTAACCTCAAAGCTGAAGCCAGATGAGAGCATCCTTCTTTTGTCACCATACAGCCAGATAATCTACAATGACAGACATCAAAGGCATAAATATATATAAATGTATATCCCCTCAGTTTTATGACTATTTTAAATTTACCTCAGGTTCTCCAGTTTACAGTGTGCACTCTTCAGTGCATCAGAGAGCAGCTTCACTCCTGAATCTTTCAAGTTATTGTTACTCAGGTCCAGCTCCTTTAGGCAGGAGTTTGATGACTGTAGAGCTGAAGCCACACTTTCACAACACTGATCAGTGAACTTACAGATGGACAATCTAAACAGAAGATTAAAAATTACATCATTGACCCTTATGTAAGAACTGCATTTTGCAATGTATTCAGTGCTTTACAAAACCAAGTAAACACAGAACATTTCCAAATAAGAACATTCTAGAAACATTCTCTGTATGTTTTTTTTTTTTTTTTTTTTGTAACCAAAAACTAACCTTCCCAAAAGGTTGCAGAGAGGGTTCTTTGTAACATCCTAAAGAGAACTTATACAGAACGTTCCCTGCAGGTTATTTTTAGGTTTGACTAAAGTGAACCTTCCCAGAACATTATCCTAGTTAAAGTTAATAAGTTAATAAAATAACTGTTAATTATTTATTTTTTATGTCTGTGACTAAATTTCATATTTTAAAAACCCTAGATTGTACTCAAGTCATTGTTATTTGGTGCTGAAATAACATAAAATCTGGGTTATTGTGGTACAGTGAAACAAGCCGATATGAAATCGTACATGTCAATGGAAAATGTTTGTCTTATTTAATGCTCCATATAATGATTTATGTGCTTGGATTATTTCTATTGATTAAACTACAGCTAAAAAGACATGGTTTGTAGTATTGATGCAGCAGTGCTGGATGATTACTGATGTATAGCAGTAAATGATATCAGAGTAGTGTATATATAAACTTAAAACTTGCTGTAACATTATTCGAAACTGGCAAATAACAGTATATTTGATAATTTCCACTTTTATCCAACAAATCCACTCTCTGTATACTGTTGGTAAAATGTAATAAAATATGCAAAGGAATCTGACAAACAAACCTCAGTTCTTCTAGTTTACAGTTTGGACTCTTCAGTGCATCAAACAGCAGCTTCCCTCCGGAATCTTCCAAGTTATTGCTACTCAGGTCGAGCTCTCTCAATGAAGAATTAAACTCTAGAGCTGTAGCCACACTTTCACAGCACTGATCAGTGAAATTACAACCTGAGAATCTAAAATAACAGTAAATGGTTAATTGACACTTTGCAGAATTCCCATTTAAATAGGAAGGTTGCAAAATTGTTTGATCGTAATGTTAACAAAAAATACACAGAAGATAATAGAGATGCACCGGTCCACCAGCCATAAATCGGAAATGGATGGTTTTTGCTCCAAACACACGATCGGCAACCGGACGAATTTTAGCTTTATTTTGGCGATTCCTATTTCGGACTTGCACACAAACTACATTGCAATCATTTCCCAAAATGTCTTGTGTGGAAATATTACGAGGTCTGTAAACGGGACGTTAACAAAAGCCAATTGTTCAAGCCTAACTGTCTTGTGTTCTGCCATGTCGTGTTGGATACTTTGTCCGTTTTGTTTTAATCTTTCAGTTTTGTTTTCTCTGCTTCCCCTCCTGATTTCCCCAGACAGTTTCTCACGAGCCCTGGTCTCGCTCTCAATCTCCAATCGGGGATTGCCTTTGTCTCTGCTCTGCTTCACTTGCCGCCGCTGCCGCCATACTGTACATTATGATTGCTCCTCTATGCCCAGTCTTTCTAAAACACGTCGATTTCTACAAAGCCCCTCCTTCCGAAAAGCGTATTTTATTCTGATAGGCCTTACCATAATCGTGATATCAGAGTAAAGAAGTTAGGGGAACGTTCTGAGAACTTACTGGGAAGGTTTGGTGAACGTTCTGAGAACTTACTGGGAAGGTTTGGGGAACGTTCTGAGAACTTACTGGGAAGGTTTGGTGAACGTTCTGAGAACTTACTGGGAAAGTTAGGGGAACGTTCTCCAAACCAACAGGAAACATTCTTTTTACGTAAAGAAAACTTCCCAAGATAACCAACAGATAACTTTAGGATATCTGTTCTGGCGGTGTTCTGGGAACCAGAAACCATCTGGGAACATTCTGGGAACCAGAAATTGTTAGCTGGGGCAAAAGATTCAAGAAGAGCTTTCAGTGAGCAGTGTAACTTTCAGTAAAATGTGTTCATAAAGGGGTACAAATTTATCTGATATTCTGAATTGTGACATTCCAATGAGTTTTATCAGTTGTTTCTTCTTTATTTATATATAAAATTAAATCATGCTGTAACATTATTAGAAACTGGCATTTCCACTTTCATCCAACAAATCAACTCTCAATATACTGTTGGTAAAATGTAATAACATATATATGCAAAGGAATCTGACAAACAAACCTCAGTTTTTCTAGTTTACAGTTTGGACTCTTCAGTGCATCAAACAGCAGCTTCCCTCTGGAATCTTCCAAGTGATTGCTACTCAGGTCGAGCTCTCTCAATGAAGAATTAAACTGTAGAGCTGTAGCCACACTTTCACAGCACTGATCAGTGAGATTACAACCTGGGAATCTAAAATAACAGTAAATGGTTAAGTAGGTCCCATTTAAATAGAAAGGTCGCAAAACTGTTTGATCTTTACGTTTACAACTGTTTTTTTGCCTTACACATTTCAAAGCACCATTCATCACCATCATAGTAGATCTCTCTAGAAAGGATTAAAAAAAAACCCACAAAATCTCTAGAAAGGATTAAAAAAACACACAAAATCGCTTAAAACAATACTAAATACAAAACAACGATAATAAACAGCATATGCTAAATAAAAGCAGAGAATATTAGAAACATACACAGTAGCACTACACACTAATTTGCATAATACCGACCGCGATATATAAGGAGAACTGGAGTACTGTAATTATCTCAGTATTCATATACACAGATTCCACCACACTTCTCCCCAAAATGGTCAAATTCAATAGAAACTTGAAAAATTACATATTTTAGTGGCACGCTTACTCGTTATTAATGCATTTTCCATGACATAAAAGGTGGTCAAAAATCTAAAGTTCCCAATTATTCTAATCTCTATGGTAATATAGTGGTGCAGGAATGACATAACTTTGTAGGCAACTGGCACACTGGTTCCCTCGACAAAAACCCTCTCTGTGGGTTCAACAGAAGTTTATGAGACTTTTTGTCTAATTTTCACAGATGAAAAAAACGTATGAATTTGAAATGAAATACAGTCACCAAAAGTAAAAAGCTAAAGTCAGGCTATAAACGAACTACACCACGGTCCCACAACTTCAACATCACCATCACTAAGCCTCCGACAACTCTTAGTTTTTATCTAAAAACATTTTCCCCTAAAGTTTGAGTTAGACTAGATTATAGGAGAAAAATGGGCCTCTGTTGTCCCATTTACCACTTGTAAGCAACTGCCTTTTTCAAGACACGTAACATCTTTTAAAAAAATCACGAGTGGGGAAATACTGATGTATTTTATGTCGTAGAATAAAACTTGAAGCTTGTCTTGAGCTTGAATTCACCACAGACCTGTAACGATCACCAGCTGGAGTTGCCCTTGAGAGCCACCAGAGGGCACTCCACATAAGACTATCATCCACTCTCAAACTACATTTCCCAGAACTCACTGCCTGGACTCATTATCACTTATCACTGATCACTTTCACCTGTACCTCATTCACTGATTGCATTCACCTGTGTCTCATCATCCTGTTAGTCTCAGTCTATATATACCTTGTTCATTCATTCACTCACCGCGAAGTCTTGTTGTACTGTTAGTCTGCATTTCCGAGCATTTTCCCTGGTTTCATGTTTCTTGGTTTTCTGGATATCTTGCCTTGTTCCCTGGATTACTCTCTTGCCTCTGGTCCCTGCCTGTTTTGTTTGTTTGTTTATTTGTTTGTTTGGACTGCTTACCTGTGTTTCGACCATTGCCTGTTTTTGGATTACGATTCTGGATAACCCTTAAAATAAAGCTGCATTTGGATCTCTCCCTTCGTGTCTCCGAGCAGTTCGTAACAAGACCTTATTTCAGCCATTTAAAGGCACACTATGCAAGATTTGTACTTTAATATAACAGCTTCAAAATCATTTCGATGGTGAACGAACTCGTTATAAGGCAAATCATCAGCAACAGCGATGCTGACCTGGCGTTCTTGTTGATGGACTTGTAAGTAAATCTCTTATTTGTAAACTTGCTTGCGTTCTATGTTGTATGTTGTTGCGCTTGCTTGCATGTCATTTTTTACGAAGTTGTTCATTCTTCCATTGTTGATAAGACTAGTCCACTAATTTCCAAGTCTAGCTAGCTGTCGATTAGCAGAGCTGTTAGCAGACTTGATTACAAACACTTGTTTCTCTTGTTTTTGCGTTATGTTTTATTGCCCAGCTTGCCTCACCAGCAAGTTTACCAGCTGAACTCATGTGTTGTGATGTGTATTTTTCACGTAGTCCTTTGTCTGGTTCAGGTTTCAGCTTATGAAAACTTATTTGTAGCAAACTTATTAGCTGGCATATTTGTATGAAATCGTGAAACATTACCTTGTAAGTAGACATCTTCGGAGGCTATCTGTGCCTGTTCGATGTCCAACGCTTCCATCCTACTGAACAGGTACTGGTATATATGGGGGAGGGGATCAGGTTGTGAGTGCAGAGACTGCTCTGCGTGAGTGTTATTTACGACAGTAACGTTAAATACAAGTACTCCACAGCGACTCTAGGGGTTGCTGTTTGACAAAAACGGAAAACTGCATAGTGTGCCTTTAACCAAAAAACCCATTGACTTCGGGATGATGGAACCGGAAGTGCTAAAATGCTAACTCATTTCATTTCTGCATTTTGGCCAAGCAGCAACCTTCCTTTCTCTCTCTTAAAACCAGCACGGAAGTGACTTAAACTGCAATTCATCGACTGGCCGCTAGAGACAGGCTGCGAAAGAGAGTCAATCCCATGTTAAAATGGCCAACTTTACAGCAGAAAAAACTGTGTTTACAGCCTGGTGCAAAAAGTGGTTTTGGTCAATATAGCTAATTTTGCCCTTCATGCCAAATGTGAGGGGGCTGATTTTTTTTATAACTCATCCATTTAAATTATATTAAGCCTTAAAGTTCTGCATAATTAAGGGTGTGGCCACTTGAGTGACAGGTGGATTGCTACTACTGTCACTACGAGCCGTTTGTCTGCTGCAGGGGGGCAGATAATATAGATATTTTAACTCACCTGTTTAAATTATATTAAGCCTTAAAGGAGAACTCCGGTTAATTTTAACATTGACATTTTTGTAAATTTGGAGTGATGTCAGTACAGAGAACAACGACAACAATCGGTGTTGCCTACACCGTGTTATCCTCTTTTTAAAATTTGCACCCTGTTGACTTAAATGGGGCAAGTTTAAAACCTGCTTTTAGCCTCTTAACATCCTTGATGTGTCATTACAAGTGGCCAGCCAATGTGAGTGATTCCTTCAGAGTGAACACGGTGAATCTGACTGCAGTAGATGTGAAAGATATGAATAAAAGTGATGTTATTTCAGCCAGTGCACATACCTGTATTTACATCCTGTTTTCGGTCGAAGTCCACAGTAGGCGATTGTCGAGTTCTCCACTGTTGCTTAGTTACCTATGATCACGCGCGTGAACTCGACAATCGCCTACTGTGGACTTCGACCGAAAACAGGAAGTAAATACAGGTATGAGCGCTGGCCGAATTAACATCACTTTTATTCATATCTTTCACATCTACTGCAGTCAGATTCACCGTGTTCACTCTGAAAGGAATCACTCACATGGCTGTTCACTTGTAATGACACATCAAGGACGTTAAGAGCCTAAAAGCTTGCCCCATTCAAATTTTAAAAAGAAGATAACACGGTGTAGGCAACACCGATTTTTGTCGTTGTTCTCTGTACTGACAGCACTCCAAATTTACAAAAAAATGAGCTCAATGTTAAAATTGACCAGAGTTCTCCTTATAATTCTGTAAAGTTCTGTATAATTAAGGGTGTGGCCACTTGAGTGACAGGTGGATTGCTGCTGCTGTCACTATGAGCCGTTTGTCTGCTGTCTGTTAGCGTCACGTCACATCAGCTAATCCCGCCTTTTTGCCCATTTTTGTTTATGACGGTAACGTCACGGATCCGTCGTGGTCCATTTTTTTTTACAGTCTATGATTTTGGCCCACAAAGTGATATCATACCTTCACCAACTTGACTGACCTTCTGGACCCAATTCCGATTTTTTCCATCGATCGGATATGACCCACGAACGTGTAAGCAGAAAAAAAAGGGCATGGATTCCAATGTTTTCAGATCGGTTTCAGGCCATTTTTTCATTTCATTCATATGCGGAAATAAATCAAATATGAATCGGATATGTGCATTTGCGCCTGCCATGTAAGAGGAAAGATCGGATATTCCCGTCAATGCGAGTCGTACTTTTCCAATGACTTTTTGAAACATTTCGCAGTACAGATATATCTATAAAAAATTAAACATCTCTAGTTGACTAGCAGAATATTAATTTCGTTTGTTTGTTTTAAATAAGAGCTGATCTGGCGCTGAAAAGTTTTGCTTTTGAAATCATCCTGAGTGCACGTTGCCATTGTTATCAGTGATGGCAGCTCGTGCACAGACCCGTGTTTCAGTCCCGTCGTGGAGACTTTCTATTCGTTCCAGTGAAATCACAAAATAAAATGCACGCAAACATGTCCCTGCTCTTGATATACAATCTCTAATGAACATAATGAATCTCTATAATGAACCATATGTTTTTAAAACATTTCAGGATTTTTCTCCACACAATTGTATATTATATTGACCCCATTCCTCAGCTGGGATTGTGCAGAGCCCTTTAAAAAATGGCATTGATTTGAACTTCAACGTTCTGGTTGCCGTTGAAGCCAATTTTGTGGAGAAAAATCCTGAAATGTTTTCCTCAAAAAACGTAATTTATTTTCCACTGAAGAAAGAAAGACATGAACATCTTGGATGGCATTGGGATGAGTATATTATTAGGAAATTTTCATTTTGAGGTGAACTAATCCTTTAACAGTAACCGAACTGTCTCCCTCTTCACCGTAAATACGTTCTTCTGGATACATTTTAAGTGTATCATTCTGTATCCAATCATTTGGCCAGATCCCGTGATTTCCTGAGATATAATAACCACTGGTGGTGGGTGAGGAGAGATTCCCTGATATGATTGTAAAGTGCTTTGAGTGTAGGCCTACAGTAGACATATGAAAGCGCTATATAAATGCCTCATTCATTCATTCATTCATTCATAAAGCTGTTTTCCAAAAAGTGTTTTCACCTGTAGGCTAAAGTCTATTCTGGCGCAGTATATTCTATAATGGTAGCCTAATGCTATGTTGGTAGATTGGCACCTGTAGAATTTCCTTTTGTTGAAAGCCCAGATTAAAGTAAAAAACTATTATTTTGTGTAGATCCATGTCTGAGGCAGTTCGACTTCACAAACGCATTTCTTTACACACACAAACACACACACACACATGTTTATTATGTTGTTGTAAATAAATCTTAACCACTAATTCTTATTGCATCCACTTTCTGAAGGCCAAATAATGTGCTGCTTTTGCTATTACATAAAAACACAAGTCTCACAACATGGCGGCCACAAAACTACTACAATAACTGAAGCCACGCCTTCTTTCTTTGCGTATGCATTTGAGCGGCATTATGCAAATATTTCCACCTGACGTGGGTATGCATGGGAGAATTCGATCGAGGTGTTTTAGCTAGGTCTGGATCAGCCTTCTCTTCTAGATAGAATAAATCTTTTTGTGGGAGACTATGTAACTTTGCAGATCTTATACATGCACAAACAGCTACATAACACACTAAAGATAAAGGAAAACAAGAAAAATCATCATATGACTCCTTTAAATCAAAAACAACTGCTCATACTGCTTGTGTGTAGCATCTTTGTTTGGATCGTGATTAAAATGCAGTCGTTGCCTCTAATTTCAAATGGCTATGGATATTTTTAGTTTAAGGCCAGTTTGGCCTGTTATAGAGCAAATAAACAACAAATAAATTTGCTTGAACAAAGAAAAAAAAATCAGCAACCAATATTGAAATCTGCTAATTTTTCTAGTAAACATAACTGGCTATAAAAAAATCATGATCGCTAGAAGATAAACTGTTATTATATTGAGATTACAACTCATTTTTAGACTTCTCTTCCAATCTTGCTAAACTGCTATGGCACAGTGATTACAAAATATATATAAAAAAATGCCACTTTATGACAAAATGCTTACAGGGCTTTTCTGCAGTTCCTCACAGCTGGTATCAGTCTTCTTTTGCCTTCTTCTGATGTGTTTAATTTCTTGGAGTCCAGTTCCTCCAGCGGCTCATCTGACATTTGAATGATGTAGGCTATTGCTGAGCAGTGAGCAGGAGAGAGTTGCTCTGAGTCCATGCCTGATTTCACAAACTCCTGAATCTCTCTGTAGAAAGTCTGATCCTTCACTTCCAGCAGACAGAGGAACAGATTGATGGATTTCTCAGCTGGGAGTTGTTCATCACCTTTAATTTTATCTTTAATATACATTGCGACACTCTTGATGGTATCTGAGTTATTCTCTGTGTGTGTCAGTAGATCCTGTAAGAGTCTCTGATTGGACTCCAGTGAGATGCCCAGCAAGAATCGCAGGAAAAGATCCGAGTGTCCATTCTGCAATGATTCATGAATTACCTCTTTGAGTTTACAGAGGATTACCTCTTTGATGTCCAAAGACTTTTGCTGGCAGTGAAACTCAAAGAAAGCTGCCAGAAACTCCTGAAAGCTCAGATGTATGAAGCAGTAGACTTTCTTCTGATGAATCACAGATTCCTCCTTAAAGATTTCAGTGCAAATCCCAGAATACACTGAGGCGTCAGTGACGTCTATGCCGCTCTCAATCAGGTCCTCCTCATAGAACATCACATTGCCCTTCATCAGCTGTTTGTGAGCCAGTTCAGCAAGTTTCAAAATCATGTCTCTGTTGGACTGCAGTTTCTCTGGATCTCTCTCTTCATACTTCTGATTCCTCATGTTGATCTGAATCAGCAGGAAGTGGATGTACATTTCAGTCAGAGTTTGAGGGATTTCTGCATTGGGATCTTGTTTCAGGATGTTTTGAAGCACAGTGGATGAGATCCAGCAGAAGACGGGTATGTGACACATGATGTGGAGGCTTCTTGATTTTTTAATGTGTGAGATGATAATGCTGGCTTGATTCTCATCACTGATTCTCTTCCTGAAATATTCCTCCTTCTGAGAGTCATTGAATCCCTGAATTTCTGTCACACGGCTGATGTATTTGGAGGGGATCTGATTGGCTGCTGCTGGTCTGGAGGTGATCCAGATGTGAGCAGAGGGAAGCAGATCTCCTTTTATGAGGTTTGAAATCAACACACCCACTGATGAAGTCTTATCGACATCAGAAACTTTCTCATCATCAGAAAACAGTGTAATTCTGATTTCATCCAGACCATCAAAGATGAACACAACTTTACATTCGTCATAAATCTTTGAGTCCAGTTCTTTGAGTTCAGGATGAAAGTCCAGCAGCAGACTGTGAAGACTGTACTGATGATCTTTAATCAAGTTCAGCTCTCGAAATTGAAGCACAAACATGAAATCTACATCCTGATTGGCTTTTCCCTCGGCCCAGTCCAGAATGAACTTCTGCACTGAGACGGTTTTTCCAATTCCAGCATTGCCTTTAGTAAGAACAGTCTTGATGTGGTCTTTCTTCTCACATCCTAGTTTAAAGATGTCATTGCAGTATATTGGAGTATCTTGTGAAAGTTGTGTTCTGGGTGTTTTCTCCATCTTTAAAATCTCATGTTCTTCATTCACCCCTTTAGCATCTCCCTCTATAATGTAGAGTTGTGTGTAGATCCTGTTCAGGAGGGTTTGATTCTCTTGTAGATTGATTCCCTCAAATAAGCGCTCATACTTGTTCTTCATTCTGGTTTTGTGAGTGGTTTTGACTGTCTTCATGGCATCACTCACTGCTTGGTAAGAATCCTGCAGTTCTTCAGTAACATCATTTTCCTCACTGCAAAAGCATCAAAAAGGAAAGAAATTAGTGTATTTAGTCTACACTTCTCTGCACAAGTGTTACACAGAAGTAGCTCTTTCAGGTAGGCTATATTCCATGCTGACATGTCACACGGAAATATATTGTAAATTTATCTACATCTATGCATGTATCCTTTGTATAGGCAAAAATCTCACTTGGCTCCAGGGGTTACTGCTCTATAATGAATATAACAAGAACTCATACAGGGGCATTTCACATCTTCATTTTTGGGGGCATTTATATTCATTTTGTTGGAATTTCTGACCTTGCATGATGTAATTTTACACATCAGATTAGTTTACTTGTTAAGCTTAATTGAGGTATTTATCCTAAACTAGGTTGGCTCTATTGAGATATTTTAATAGTGATATAATTTCACAGCAGTGGCAAACAGTGTTGAAACTTAAGTTAGGGCAAACATGATTGTTACCTGGCTGTCACTACTGAAGGCAGGTCAAGAACACATGGATGCTGCTCGACTTGTGTGTGTTAACTGTGTTGGCTGCGCCCTCAGGAGGACAGATTTGCAAAAAGGCCTAAAGAGCAGAAGCTTGAGCACCAATTGAGGTCTATCTGTGCATGTGCCTGGCATTAGCCAAAGCAGTGATTTAACAATTTTATCCAAAATCTTATATTATATAAATATGTATACCTAATATTGCATGTTTATAATAGACAAAACATCCACTCAATTGAATGTATAATACCCAAATTGTCATTAAAGTAATATTATGAGTTCAGCTCAATCAGTTAAGAGGTTATCAACTGTGGCATAATGTTGATAACCTCAAAAATAAATTTCAACTGGTCCCTCATTTTCTTTACAAAAGCCATAAAAAAAGTTGCTTACTAAACTTTTCTCTGTAATGTTATATACTGTAAAATTTTACAACTTCGTTGCCAACACAATACAACGCCTAAAACCCAATTATGAGTGTAAAATGATGATTTAGACAGCTAAGGTGTAACAGAAGAATTAAAGGAGCTGTATGTAAGAAATGTATTTCAATTAATCATAAAATGGCCCTGATATGTCACTAGACATTAAGAAATCATGTTCATTTCAAATACTTATATCACTGACAACAGTAGTACGGCCAGGATATTGTCATTTAAAAAGTGAAGTTGCAGCCCTCAACTGGTGTTGATGTTGTCATCTTGTGTTTTGGCCTGATGCTCCACCCTCCACTATTCTACCAATCACGAAGTCAGTAGTGTTTCGGCATCCGGGTTGCCAGCTCTGCTCTAGTTACCACTGTAGCAGCTCCTTGTAGCAGCCTACGTTCCTGCTGGATCCTGCAACATATCTGGCAACCTCGAGTCAGGGGGGAGGGGGAGGGGATACAGTGATTGCAGTACCAGTTTTGGCCACAATCTTACATACAGCTCCTTTAATGTGTGAGTGTGTGTGTGTGTGTGTGTGTGTGTGTGTGTGTGTGTGTGTGTGTGTGTGTGTTTAAATAAGCAACCAGGAGTAACAGGTAATAAAAACACAAATTTGGGCCTCCTCTCTTTCTCCTAGAGATACAGAGAGAAGACAAAGCAATCGTTTTGTTTCTTAGCACTATCTGATGTTTCAGGTTCGTGTCTCAAATACTGGACAAATAATCTCACATGTGTTCAGAGGTCTCATTTCCACTTCCGAAACGTATGGGTTGACCCATTGAATTTGTAGACTTTATAGACATGCTGCTGGGACATGGTGCATCATCCTCTTCTCTCCTCTCTTTAGCAGGAGAGTTTCTCCTCTGTATCCATTATTACAGATGCTTTCCTGAAAACATTAAACACAGTACAAGGAAAATTATCTTTTATGAGATTATGCATGAACACTGTGCAAATAAAGTCACCTTTACTGAGGCAGAATCAAAAGCATAGTTTTTAGTGACACTGGGTCTAATTTAGGAAACAAACGTAGGACAGAAAACTGGACGTAAGGCCGTTTCTACACAAAACGTGGCATTTATCAACATGGACATGAGCGATCCCCCACCTTGTTACATTTCTGGTGTTCCTGGTTAAAAATGACCAGCCTACAAAATTTCTCTATATTAAAATAACTCTATATTATCACCAAATATTGGATTCAATCTTGTTTTCTTTCAGTTAGCACAGGTTTTGTATTTCTTTTTGGATCTGATTGATCATAGGCCTTCTTTATCTGAGCTTACGCTCTTCAATTTCTGACAAAAACAACAACAAAAAAACATTATTTCTGGGTAATTTTGCCAATATTGAATAAAATGAAAAATAAATTGAAATAAAATAAAATTCTTTACAATTTATCACACTAGTCTAGCAAATTAGCTCAAAAGGGCAATATGAATAATTAATCATAACTTGTTATAATTAATTATAAATATTTGGATCAGTTAAACGATTCATTTCACTCCAGAAATAAAATTTCCTGATAATTTACTCACCCCCACGTCATCGTTGACTGATAGTTTCGCTAGATAAGACGCTTATTCCTCGGCTGGGATCGTATAGAGCCTTTGAAGCTGCACTGAAACTGCAATTTTAACCTTCAACCCGTTGATAACCGTTGTCTACTATATGGAGAAAAATCCTGGAATATTTCCCTTAAAAAACCTTAATTTATTTTCGACTGAAGAAAGAAAGACATGAACATCTTCGATGACGTGGGGGTGAGTAAATTATCAAGGAAATTTTAATTCTGGAGTGAACGAATCCTTTAATAGAATTAACTTGATGTAGCTGAATTAATATTACAATCAATTAATCTGTTCGTGCAGCGAACACTTAGTATTGATCATCTATCAGCTTTTTATGGCCAACAAAAAAAAACCTCTTTCTTAGCATGTAGCTGTGATCACATTGTTAAAGGGACGTTGATTTACAAGCAGGGACCAGAATCAGAATCACAAGAATGTGCACCAAAATTTTCATAACTAATCTAAACAAACAGATACACACAATCATTATGCATACATGGGTAAAATGGAAAGTGTTATGCTATATAATCAGCAAATATTGGATTCAATCTTTTTGTTAACTTGTTTTCTTTCAATTAGGACAGGTTTTGTATTTATTTTTGTGAAACTGACTGATTGTAGGCCTCATTGATCTGAGCTTTTTTTGGTCAAAAATGACTGTCCATTGAAAATGAATGGGGTAGATTGAAAATAAGAGGAACATTTAGTGTTCAGGAGCATGTTCATCATGTTCATGTTCACATGTGTGTTTGCAAAGATAAAGGCCTCAAACCTTTTTATTAAATTATTTTTTTTTTATCCAAAATTAAAAACTACAAAGCAGTCATCTTTAACTAAATGGACAATCAATATGCATCTAAATATGCAAATATGCATCTCAGTATGCAAACGTTGGTCAAATAATAAAGCTAAAGGCCAGAGGTAAAACTGGAGAACAGGACCTGTTCCTGCTGCAAAAACTGCCATTTGTGTGTATCTCATCCTCTCACAATACAACGTGATTCTAACTAACACTTTTTAGTTAACTTACTTAATGTCTTAACTTAATTGTAAAAATCTAGTAATCTGCACTATTCACATACAATGTTTTGTTTACTAAGAAAACGTCTCAGGTTACAAATGTAACCTTTGTTCCCTGAGAACAGGGAACGAGACAATACGTCATCGACGTTATGGGGAATCGCCTCAGCGTGACCAATGACTGAAGTACCTGTGGAATCCCGCCAATCGCATTGGCTCACGTCAGCCGTGACGTGACACTCTGGGGTGCCCAGGAAGTATAAATAGAGCGCCCAGAGAACATGTCATCCTCTTCGTCTGAAGGGACTGAACAGGCCGAACCGAAAGCATAGCAGGGAGACGTATTGTCTCGTTCCCTGTTCTCAGGGAACAAAGGTTACATTTGTAACCTGAGACGTTCCCTTTCGAAGGGAACCTCGACAATACGTCATCGACGTTATGGGGAACGCTATACCAACGCCGCCATGCTAAGGGGATGCCTGACCACTACAATAAGTCCAGGTAACAGCCCCTACAGCCTACACGTCAGGCTAACTGTACACCTGCTGCTTTAGCTCAAGGTCTGGACACCAATAAGTATATGGAGGCCTCAACAGTACGACTCTCAAATGGAGAGGAAGCCTAACACATATAACATTAAACCTACAACATATACTTGACAGAAAACTAGCTTGCTATTTGCATGAAGGCCTCTGCAGGATGACTCTGAAAGTAGAGGAAGCCTGAAACATGCAATATGTATATGGAGGCCTCAGCAGTATGACTCTCATATGGAGAGGAAGCCTACAACATATACTGACAAGGCTAGCTAGCTATTTACATGAAGGCCTCTGCAGGATAACTCTGAAAGTAGAGGAAGCCTGAAACATGCAGTATGTATATGGAGGCCTCAGCAGTACGACTCTCATATGGAGAGGAAGCCTAACACATATATCAGCAGTACAATAAGTATATGGAAGCCTCAACAATACGACCCTCATATAGAGAGGAAGCCTACTACATATACTAACACAAAACTAGCTTGCTATTTGCATGAAGGCCTCTGCAGGATGACTCTGAGAGTAGAGGAAGCCTGAAACATGCAATACCTAGCGCACATACTAACAATAACTAGCCTACCTGAGCTCAATAAGTATATGGAGGCCTCAGCAACATGACCCTCATATGGAGAGGAAGCCTACTACATGTACCAACACAAAACTAGCTTGATATTTGCATGAAGGCCTCTGCAGGATGACTCTGAAAGTAGAGGAAGCCTGAAACATGCAATATGTATATGGAGGCCTCAGCAGTACGACTCTCATATGGAGAGGAAGCCTAGCACATATACTAACAATAACTAGCCTGCCTGAGCTCAATAAGTATATGGAGGCCTCAGCAACATGACCCTCATATGGAGAGGAAGCCTACTACATATACTGATAAAAAACTAGCTTGCTATTTGCATGAAGGCCTCTGCAGGATGATTCTAAAAGTAGAGGAAGCCTGAAACATGCAATATGTATATGGAGGCCTCAGCAGTACGACTCTCATAGGGAGAGGAAGCCTAACACATATACCGACAAAACTATATATACTGTTTACAAGCTAGCTTATTAAAAAATAAACATATCTATTCTGTTCAGCTATACACCAAGCCCTGATGCAGACCGTCAGACTAATATTCCATCATCATAGGTCCGCTGGGCCTGATGTTACTTTAAAATGGGGAAAGAGGGAAGGCGGGCTTAAAAGAGGAGGAACAAAGCCTATCTGCTCCTCCCAGGGCGATCCTCCTCACGCCTAGACTGGAAATCCTCTCTCCTTACCCCCCGCCTTTTCCTCCTGGACTCGCGCCGTCTCATGGCCTTGCTCCGCACTAGAGGAGGGGCACGAGCGGCGACCGAGTCCCGCTGGTCCTGCCTACGCTCCTCGAAGCGAGGCGGGCCAGGACCCCAGGGGCGTCTGGGTGCGGACCTGGACCGGAGCGGTATACAAGACCTATATGCCGCCGAGCGCGCCTTCGCCTCTCTAAACTTTCTGACCACCGCCTCGACGGAGGTTCCAAAAAGTTCAGAGGGCGAAACCGGAGCATCGAGGAGAAAAGTCCTCTCTTTCTCCCCAATGCCAGCCAGGTTCACCCACAGGTGCCTCTCCGTGACCACCATGGCAGCCATCGAACGACCGATGGCCGTAGCTGTCTGCTTAGTGGCCCGGAGAGCCAGGTCTGTGGTGCGGCGCAACTCGGCCACCGCATCAGGGGACAAGCCCTGACCCTGATCCAGGTCCTTCAGCAGGTCAGCCTGGTACGCCTGCAACACAGCCATCGTGTGCAGTGCCCCACCAGCCTGACCTGCCGCCGCGTACGCCCTGCCATTCAACCGAGATGTGGTCTGAAGGGGTTTGGATGGCAGGGTGGGAGTCCTCAGCGTCGATGCCCCCTCCCCCGCCAAATAGCTGGCGAAGGAATCTTCGATGGGAGGCATCGATGCGTAACCATGCTCCTGCATCGCCTCCACGTTTGCATAACTCAAACGCTGGAAGCGATGAATACGCGAGGAGTATGGTTTCTTCCATGCCTTCACGACCTGAGAATGGAGGTCAGGAAGGAATGGAAGGCTCCCAGGAATCGATGGGGTGTGGCCAGAGAGGAAGCGCTCATCAAGCCTCCCACGAGCAGCTTCCTCTCTTACGCGCTGCCAGGGCAACTCGAGCCTGGCAGTGGCACGCTCCATCACCTCCATTAATTCCTCGTACGCGGGGCAGGAGGGCTGGGCAGGCTCAGGCATCTCAACATCCTCGCCCGCCTCTCGCTCCTCCTGCTCGCCCTGGCTTGACGCCAGAAGAGCACTGCCTGCTGCCCTAGAAGATGCTGAAGATGCATCATCATCGGCCAGCAGTTCACCCTCATCCCGCGCTGACGATTGAGAGAGATTCACCCCTCTCTCAAAATCGTCAGCGAGGTCCCTTTGTGATCTTTGTGATCGGCCTCGGCGCGAGAGGGACCCGATCCGCGGGGCAAAGAAGACTGAAGACTCAAAGGAAGACGCTCGCAGTGAACGCACTCTGCCCCCTCGAGAGCAGAGCGCGCGTGCTCTTCACCCAGACACCAAACACACAGGTCGTGTGAATCACCAGGTGCAAGACACCTCTCGCACGGGTAAACACACTTCCTAAATGTCTTATTAGATTTATCCATCTTACCAACTTACAGCACTCAGTAAACCAGTCCCTGAAGACGAAAAGAGGATGACATGTTCTCTGGGCGCTCTATTTATACTTCCTGGGCACCCCAGAGCGTCACGTCACGGCTGACGCGAGCCAATGCGATTGGCGGGATTCCACAGGTACTTCAGTCATTGGTCACGCTGAGGCGATTCCCCATAACGTCGATGACGTATTGTCGAGGTTCCCTTCGAAAGGGAACCCAAGTTAAGATTAATTGATTGGTTTGAGTGTGGTTTTTGAGGCGGGGAAAATCTTAATGGACTTTTCACTCATTTCCTCCACTTCTGCAGTTATTTTTCTCTGTTTGCATTCCCTCATTTCCCAAAGTCATCTTGAATGTTGAAATTTTAATACAACTGAAAAATTTGAGGGAACATCGCACAAGCTTAAATTGATGTTGATTTTCCTAAAATGTTTTTAGTCACCACTATGGAGATGATTTGGTTGGGCACTTGGAACTTAATTTATACTATTGTAATTCTCTTCCCATTGATGCAGCGATTGCAACAAGAAATCAGTTATTCGGTTTCAGAGAAAGAGAAGTATATATATATATATATATATATATATATATATATATATATATGAATGATGTATAACATAACTATATTTTGTCAATTAATGATCTTTTATAATTTTGTTGCTAACACTTATGTCCTAAACACCTTGTGAAAAATTGTGAAACTTTTAACTGTTGATATAATCCCTCTATATTTGTGACAATCTTGCAGTTGATCATACTTGAGTCACACAGACTTCAACATTCAGCCTGCAAAACACAACAATGGTAACAATTATATTTTATTTAAAGTAAATGATCAAGTACTCTCTACAGTTCTTTTTTAGTTACTAGAACTCTTGTGTAAGTGAACTATACTAACTAAGCATTTGTCAGTACCACATACTATTCCTATTTCACTTGTTTTTTTTAAGGCAATCGGTTTGCATGCTTTTTTTAAGTAAGTCCAACTAATTCGATTTTACAGTGTACCATGTAATTGGTTTGTCATATACGTTTCTGTTGACAATCTCAATCACTCAGATCGCCTGTGAGAGAAGCTTCTCAACACTGAAATTTGTTAAGAACAGGCTAATCTCAGGAGCATTTAAAGGCATTCATGCTAATGGACACAGAAAAGGAAATACTCATGTCTATAGATAATGTTATTAACAAAGTTGCAGAAACCAGTGCACTGCTTAGGCGGTTGTTGATGCTGTAAGGTTTTGCCATTTCCGTTCTGAGTGTAGGCTAAACCAAAACTTGTAAAGAAGGCCTATTTTTAAGTTTTAATTTACCAATTACCATCACCGGTACCAACCACCATCAGCAGTTTTGCATTACAGTATTTGCAATGGCCACACCTTGTCCAAAACTGAGTTATGACTGCTGCGTATGCTTCACTCTGCACTGTCTAGCAGCATCACACAGATTGCACAAAACCAGGATTAGGCTATAATGTTGAGTAGATTTCCACATGAAGTTCAAACTGCATTAGGCTACTTACTAGATGATATTCACTCTTACCTGCCTCTGTGTCATTCTCTCTTTAATGAAAGCTTGTTTCCGCCATCATGGGCGTCAGTTTGGTTTGAAGTGTGCTGGGGACAGAGACGCACTCGGAAGTGCATTTTCAGAAGTACTGGGTACAATGACGCATTCGCTTTTTTCTCTCTCTCGCGCAGGTCATGTGTTGAAAGATGATGTCCTGTAGCTTACTAATGTTGTAAATAAATAAAAATGTATACAAAAATGTGATGATGTCCGACCAGGGCCGTGCAGAGACCTCTGGAGGGGCAGGTGCTCAAAGTATAAAAGGGGGCACATGGAACAAGGCTTTAAATAGGGCTGTGATCAAAAAAATACAGTAACAGGGTTTTTCCAGCCTCAAAATGAGGCGGAGGTGGTAAAAATCCTAATAATGTATTTTAATAATAAGATAATTAAATTAGTATTTTTTTGTAGATCATCATATAGCCTAATGTGTTTCCCACATTATTTATGTGGGTGGAGTTTGGTATCTCTAGGGGGGTCCGGGGGCATGCCCCCCCGTAAGAAAATTTTGTACATTTTAAAGATAAATTCATTAATCTGGTGCACTTTGAGTCACCCGAATCCACTGTTAAAAATAAATAATCCATCCGCAAACCACCCATATTCTTTGATTTAGATATCTGCATCTGATCATCACATTACAATTATTCAAATTCTCAGTGTTAAGCATGATAATATGGTAACATCATACTGAAATAGGCTGATTTAAAATGAACATTTATTTAAAATAAAAGTTCTTCTTTTGGCAAAATTACATTTCCTTAATAGCCTAAACAGAGGCTTTTCTCCCTTCAAACTTAAATTGTCAATGTTTCATTACATCACTGTTTGAAAACACTAATTTTTTGTACCTTTTATAAAGGGCATTTTTCCCTAATTTTATTAAATGTATGCTCCATCTTTCATTTCAAATTCTCAAATTTGATCAATATATTCAATTAAAATAATAAGACACTAGGCTGTTACCAATCAAATTAAATAATTAACATTGAAAAATTATAACTGTATTAAATTAGATTATTTTAAATATTTTTGAATATACAAATAAGGAATGTTGAAAAGAATGATACTTTATGAAACTAAACCGCCAGTAGGAGGCGGCAGGCTACCGTCTTAATGAGCGAGTCATTGAGTCATTCATTCAAACGATTCATTCAAACGGCTGATTTATTCAGAATGAGGCAGTTTATGAATGGGTAATTGAATCTTTGACTCAACCGATTCGTTCAAAATGCTTAATCATTCAGTAATGCAACAAGTGTTGCTGTGAGATGCGCGATGGTTCTGCTGTGATCTTTGTTTGGAACTCTTTTCGTTGCTGAAACAGAACAAAAATAGTCATTGCGTCTCAAATGTAAGTGACTTAATTTTAACTATTTGTTTATTGACCTGCTTTGAAATCAGTTTCGGTTTCAATCTTGATGGCATTCAGGAAAACAGTTACTTCTATAGCCTAACGTTCCACACAGCAATTTAAACAACATCTCTGCATGCTCTCTTCACGTCGTCCTTGTAAAATAATTATAATAAGTAAACGAACATCAAAATCACTTCGCTGAGAATGAAACGCCACTTACCAGCAGCCGCAGATTTGAAGATATCCTCTGGTAGTGCGCATAGCCGCGCGAAATTTTAAAAAAAATGTGCGTGCAGCGTGAGGAATGAGTTAGTCAGGTGAAAGATCATCATGTGGGTCATTTTATCTACGGCTAAATTATTCTTAATTAATTTTACTAATAGTTAGATTGGGCAGGCATCCACAAAAGGGCCTTTAATTACAAAAAAAAGTAGAGGAAATTTTGCCTTGACAAAAGGGCACTTTGGGCACCAAGGGGCAAAGGGGCAGGTGCTCAAGCACCCAAGCATATATATATATCAGTGGGGATTTCTTTAAGACTGCAAGGGAAGCTCGGCTTCCCCTATAATGTCAAAAAAATTAATGGTCAAATATGTACTATTGTGTTAACATTTTATTGACTAAAAATGCGTTAGAAAACGTTCATCTCAAAGACGAGTTCGTTCAGAATCGGCTACATACAGCAGGTCGGCTGATTCGATTTACTTCTCATACATTCCCGTAGCGTCACAGACAGTGCATTTCCCTGTTGAAGCCCAGCGTCCATTGACTTCAATGGGGCTGCTCTGAACAGTTTTTTTCAGCGCTTCGAAACTAGACGGTCATTGGATAAATGCTGCGATTATGTCCCGGCAGTCCCGCCCACGGACGCTCAGCGTCTCTGGGGGTGAATGAGGAGTGGGCTGGCCCGGACTCCGGGCTTCCGCTTGATGATTGGAGGGGCTGCATCTCCTTTTGATTGACAGCGATTTCATACAATAAAAAGTCGCTGCCGCTGAAGCTATTGGAGCTCAGCCTCAGTCCCATCGCGGATTTTTCAAGTGATAGCAGAGAACATAGATATCATATAAAGGCTAGATGGCTCAAGGCGGAGTCACTTCCGGCATCACCGGCGGCCATCTTAGGACAGGGCTCTGTGAATTAAGGTGAGTGAGCAGCACGCACACAAATCCTCTTATCTCGCTGAAATCTGGACGGATTTACAAACGGTTTGGTTTCTTACAAACGTTATTAACGTGGCTATAATTCTGAATGCTTAAACATTTTGAACATAATTATTCATATGTATGCAGTATAATAGCTACATCTCTGATGTTTATAACAAACCAAACCGTTTGAAAATCGGTAGAAAATTGAGCAAGTTATGGTTATTTAAAAGTACATGCACCATGTTATGAGTGATCGAGCACCCTGTCGTAAGATGGCCATATGTTTTTCGCCATAGACCTCCATTCATTCTGCACTCGCCTGCGAGCGCCCCCGCATGGACAGAGACCTGTTACTGCAGCCAGTCCAGAAACCGGAAGTAAGCAGAGAGTGCCAATTCTCTTCCTATTAGACATTCTCTGGTTTGGACAAGCGGGAAGGAAGTCGACCGGAAGTTGAAGTCGGCCGGGTGCCGCCATCTTGAGCGGAACTTCACTTGCGTTAGCAATCCCATTGACTTCCATTCATTTTGGTGTCACTTTGACAGCGAATAACTTTACATCTGAGGCATTTAAAGACTCCATTTGTCCATTTTATTTCTAAAGAAACACGACAATGTATAAAATGCTCCATTACCTTGTAGCTTATGTTATGGCCCCGTAGAAGCAGTTTTTGTAAAAGTAGGCTAACGATTGCGTCATAACCAAGCGCCTCTTTGTCGCA
Source organism: Squalius cephalus (assembly GCF_949319135.1). Classification (NCBI taxonomy): domain Eukaryota; kingdom Metazoa; phylum Chordata; class Actinopteri; order Cypriniformes; family Leuciscidae; genus Squalius; species Squalius cephalus. The sequence continues at coordinate 12,317,879 of NC_137134.1, forward strand.
CATTAGAGAGATTACCGTATGGACAGCAGGAGAAGCTCGCTGGCAATCGGGGGGACGTAGAGGCAAAATGACAATATAATTAATCAGAATACCTAGCAAAAGTTGATCCTGCTCCAAGCTCATGGACAATTCCTACTCACACTCTCCGTCTCTGCAAGATTCGGAAGGGAATGATTCAGATTTCTCTTGGCACAGCTACTAGAAGACAGACGGGTTGCTCACGTGGTCCGTGTAACGCTTTGCTCGGTTTGAGTCTGCGCGTCAGGAAAGGAAGTGCTAAGAAATCGCTAAAAATGGGCTTCACTTGTCTCAATTGAGTTCCAATGGGGTCGCTGTGTCCATTTCTTTTACTGTCTATGGGTTTGGAGAAGACGGACCGTCCTTGGCCAGGTCATGTGACCTGGAGAACGTATCGCTTTACGGCCGTCACGTGACCATAGGCTCTGATATACTCATGGAGCAGACTTTTGCGACAGTGCTGCGGCGCTTGTGGCCTCTAGGGGCGCTAGACGTGAAAGTTACAGGTGTAGCGCCCCTAGCGCCCGCAAAAGTTCCGTGGTGTGGCTACTTGTGTGTACTTGTGTGGCTATTTGAAATGAAATAAGCAGAAACGAGAAACGGCGCCTTTATTCGTTTTTTCGTTTTTTCCAAAAAACGAAAAAACGAGATTTCGGCTTGATTTTACGTTTTTTAGTTCACAGGCAAAAAACGAATAAATGACTTCAAAATTCGTTTTGCACATGTGGACGGTCATGAGGCGCCCCTGTCAGCCGATTGGTCAAGAAAATCTGAGCATGTGACGTCATCGGTAGTTCCCCAGGTTTATTCAACAAAATAATTAATAGTCCTATATGCTCTGCGTACCGCATATTAAACTGTTCAGGGCAGGTCCTGGGCTTACTTATGTGCAACTTAACGCGTTTCAGAGAAATATTTATAGCCTATATCAGAAATATTAAATATTAATCTGCACCCAGACGGTTTTATTAGCTGTGCGGAGTTAAATCTGTGTGGTGAAGCACAATGTTCAGTCAAGTGTAGCATATCAGCAGTCATAACTCTTCTTTTAGACAATACGCTCAGTTTTGGACAAGGGGTGGTTAATGCAAATACTGTAATGCAAAACTGCTGATGGTGGTGGGTACCGCGATGATGGTAAATAAAATTGTACTGTACGTAGCTAATCATAGCCGCGAGGGTGAGACAGAGATGATTGACAGGACGATAGCGGAGGAAAAAGCGCAAGATTTTGTTAGTAAAGAAATATTTATTTGTTTAATTATAAAAGTGAGTTTGTCCACATGTGCAAAACGAATTTTGAAGTCATTTATTCGTTTTTTGCCTGTGAACTAAAAAACGTAAAATCAAGCCAAAATCTCGTTTTTTCGTTTTTTTGGAAAAAACGAATAAAGGCGCCGTTTCTCCTTTCTGCTTATTTCATTTCAAATAGGAAATGAAATGGACGGAAGATACCCTGATTCATTAGGCTACCTGTCTTTGACCCGTGAACCAAAAAAAAAAAAAAAATCAAGCCGAAATCTCGTTTTTTTAAAAAAAAAAACGAATAAAGGTGCGTTTTCTTGTTTTTGCTTATTTCATTTCAAATTGAAAAACAAACTATTAAAAAGTGTTAAAGAGTTAAAAACTTTTTTACTGTGTGTGTGTGTGTGTGTGTGTGTGTGTGTGTGTGTGTGTGTGGATGAAAACCCCTGAAATGGCCTCTGAACCAAAATAAATCAACAGATCACCTGAACTCCTGTTTTTCAGGTGGATGAGCTCCGCGGCTTCTGTTACAGGGTATCCTTATTCACCAGCGTACTTATTCACCTTCACCAACATGCAACAGTTTCCCCCCTAGGGCTGATAGTCCTGTAGTCTCCCCTGCCCCGTTAGTCTGCAGAGGGGCGGCGCGCTTCTCTCCTCGGTTCCCGCGGGGATATTGAGTGCTGCCTGGTCTAGAGTTTCTCGGTTCTCAGAAATCAGTCTCAGCCACGAATAACTAAAAATGAATGTTTGCAGTCAATAACCAGTTAGCCGTCTGGTTTCTCGCTTTCAGTCACAAACAATAACGAAAGAAGCTTTTGCTTCATGCGCTTAGAAGCAGGATATGAAGGAGATATATCTTGAATTAAACTCTTAAACAGCGAATAAACATATTCAAACAAAATTAACCAGTCTTAAACCTTATTACACCTAACACCTAAGTAGGCTATAGGCTGCCTACCACACTTATCGTACGATCACCAATCGTCTCTTCCGTGTAATGGTGTTGTTCTTTTTTTTCTTCCTTTTTTTGGGGGGGTTGGGGTTATTTAATACTTTGTGCTCGCAGATCATTGAAGCAGAGTCTTTGATTTAATATGGTCACTGAAGCAAAGTTTTTATTACTTAATGCTCACTGCTTAGTAAACGCAGGTTTTTTTTTTTTACAAGAACAGTGCAAATGGGTAGGCTAAATTAGAAGTAAACGCGGATGCATGTCTAACTATCTATTTGATCATATGGGTCATTCCAGAATTGCGGGTACATTTCAAGTAGAGAAAGAAAACAAAAAATAGGATTTATTTTTTTCTGTTAAACTTTTTTATTTTCATAGAATGAACTTTAAATTCATCATTTTCAATATTTGCTGATCTTAAACTTGTAAGATTTAAAATATTAATACTGAACATCGATGTACTAACAGAAAACTCTTATAGACAAATTGGGTCAAATATATACAGTTTACAAATGTAACACAATTTTAAAACCTTTCATCCCTAAGAAAACTTTTGTCTTTTCATCCATTAATGCAACTTTAAGCATAATAAGATAGAGACTTTTTGTTTTGGAGTAAAAATATCAACACATTTAACTGAAAAGTTGCCAAGATTGTGTGCATTTTCTCTAAGCATGGCTTTAAAAATGAATGAAATCCTTTAAAACTCCATGCAGTAAGAATACTAGTTAGCCTATGCTAATAAGATTCTGATCAATTTGTTAATAATAAAACACATATGATGATATTTTTAAGTAAAACCTTAAACAAACAGAGTTGACATTGATCATAACAGAGCTGACATTAAAAACAGAGTTGACCACCCATAGTTAAAAGATCAAAAACAACAATATTTTCTGCCAGTGTAATAAGATCCACTGAGTCGAGTTGCAATGAAAACAGTGCAGCTTTATTCAAATAAATGTAAACAAAATAAACAAAGCTGACACTCCCAAACAGCAGTTCGAGGGAAGTAGTATTAACATGTGTCACTTTTGATTGATTTATTTCACTCATGATTGACAGGTGATCCGTGTGTCAAGAAAACAGTTTCACTAGTTCACACTTACAAATAAGTTAGATAGAATAAATGCGTATTTGGCGTGCTGTCCGAGGAGAGGGCTCCGGGCTCGGTATTCGGCCCGAACCCAGAGTACTCCCCCCGTATTCCTGGCTGTAAAGATTAAGCCAAGAGTGAGGAGTCGGGGTGGTGGAGGGATGCTGAAAAACTGTCAAGGAATATTAGGTGAGTTGACAGTGTGGATATATATATACTTCTTGTCATGCTGATTAGGGTAGACATAATTGTTTGATGACGAGTAGATTGGATTGATTATTTGAACGTGCTCCTCCCGAACTTTGTTTATAAAACATCATGTCTCTGATTTACAGTGCCAAACTGACTGGTCATTTGTTGAATCCTGGGTAACTGGCTCCTTCCAGTCTGTTGGGGGTAAACTGTTGCTGATTGTATTTTCCTTCTATTGTTGGGGGTGAAATTCACCCAAGCAAGTATTACGCAATGTTGACACCCTGAGTGTCAAAATCTTTGCTGGTTGATCAATAGGGTAGCCTATATGTTAATTGAGTCAAAATATTTGAGTCAAGACATTCAGGAATACCATTACACCTACAAAACACTGGCTATATTCATTAAAATAATATGTCTGGAGATGTTTTAAGAACAACTGTGTGTGTGTGTGTGTGTGTGTGTGTGTGTGTGTGTGTGTGTGTGTGTGTGTGTGTGTGTGTGTGTGTGTGTGTGTGTGAGCATCTCAGTAGGATCAGTAGTACCTGAACTATAGGTTTATGTTAATGCCTTATGTTCATCAAGCCAAAGAGTCCTATACCCACACACCCCATACTATATTCTTCTCAATAAGAAAAGGTGTTGTTGGTTTTTTTTTTTCTAGAACATCTGTATCTGTTTCCTGACGCCAATAGGATCAGTGTTAAAAAATACAAAAAATCAAACATTTATCTAACTCACAGTGAAGGTGTTTACGAGTGGAACTGGCGGGGGAAGAGTGCATCCTAAATGGGTTTGTTAATGGTTTTAGGACAGTTGCTTAGGCTAGATGTTTAAAGAATGACACTTCATCAAAAGCTTTCTGGTGATTCTCTGGGCTCGCACACAAAAACATCTTTTAAGTGTATATAAATTTGTTTGTTACTTTTGTTATATTAGTATTTTTTTTACAGAAAATGCTTTAGTTTTTAACCCAGCCCATAGTGTGTGTGTGTGTGTGTGTGTGTGTGTGTGTGTGTGTGTGTGTGTGTGTGTGTGTGTGTGTTGCAAAACAACAAATTACATATTCTGGGTATAATAAAACACATAGGGATTTGAAACATTCAAACATTTATATAAAAAAAAAATTTGCCAATAAAAGCAATGAAAGTTGTCTCTTTTCTTTAAATAAAACTTTTACTTTATTTTATTTTTTAAAACAGACTGATGACCAGCATCTTAGAACTGTAGCCGAACAGTTTCCTCACATGAGTAAAACACAATTTTCACTTAGAAATCTTTTTAAATGTATGACTGAACCTTTTTTCTTTTGACAAACCTACATTTCAAATTATACCTGAGGTGTGTAACAACCACAAGGGATACATGTTGATTCCATGTTTCAGTGTACAGTGCAAACATGCAATATTCAAGAAATCTAATCTTACGGTAAATCTTTGTGAGGCCAGAACACAAAACTTTGTGTTGAGTGATCCAGACAAAGCTTCATGCTAGAAAATATCATGGAAGTCACTAGCACTTCAACATCCAGCACAAAATTAAAGAGATGAGCTTAAAAAAATATTGGGTAATATCAAGGTTCTATGGTTCTATTAAAGCGGCACAATATATAGTTAGGTGTGTGTGTGTGTGTGTGTGTGTGTGTGTGTGTGTGTGTGTGTGTGTGTGTGTGTGTGTGTGTGTGTGTGTGTGTGTAAATAGTTGTGCTAAACTCTTTGTGTGTATTTTTACACCCCAACATATTTTGTCAGGGGTATGTCACACCGCTGTGATGCAAAGTTTCACACTCTTGAATAACTTTTAAACATAATATTTATAGGAGTTACTGTATGTGTGTCCAAAACACCTGTAAAATTCAAAAGACCAAATCAGTAAGAAAAGAGGACTCAGCATACATTGAAAAGTAACATTTATAATAAATACACAAAATCCATTCGTGAGCAATTGTGAAAGTTTGTAAATTTTGTTTTGTAAGTGATGTTTTTATCACTCCACTAGTGTTAGTCACTTTATTCAGATAGCACTATTTTGTTTGTTGGACTCTTCTTTGAGAACTGTCAACATTCAGTGTTTATAGGAATAAATGCAAATTAAGAATGTAAGTGAAAGTCTTTCTGTTTGAGAGTGTTTGACTAAATTGATATTTCTTTTAGTGCAACAAAATGACTTTTTATTACTCCACTAGATTTAGTCATCTTGTTGAGATGACACTGTTCACATTTCTTTGTTTGTTGGTCTGTGTTTAGTTTTAGGTGAAGACAAAACGATGTAAGTTCATGCTATTCCACACATGGGAAAACGTGTGTGATGAACGCAGGCCTTTCATTTAAGAGGCTTTTTAAATATATGACTGAACTTTCTCTTTTTGACAAATCAGTATTTCATATTATATTATATTATACTTAACATTATATTAAGTTGTTTAACGTCCGCAGAATAGTTTATTTCAACAACCCGCTTAACATTAAAGATTATAGTTTTTCAATTGTTATCACCATCTTCTTTGACTCAAATAAAGTTACTATATGTGCTAAAAATCTTTGTAATTTTTTTTTTTTTTTTTGCTCTTCTGTCAGATTTGTTAGAGGAACTATGCCACACTGTTGTAATGCAAACACATTAAGAACTATAAAGTTGCACGTCCTTGTAAAGACTATAGACATTCAAAACAACATTCAAACATAATCGTTATACAGGAATTATGTTTGCACAAAAGTAAATTCAAGGTCAATTTGTGTAAGGCATATAGGAAAAGAGACAATTAGCCATAAAGAATACAGAATTCCTCGTTTATGTCGATACAGTATGTAAAATGATATTTTTCCACTAAACTATGTCACGCTTTACAATTAGTTTTTCTGTTTTTGTACAGTCTTTTGTACCACTCTCTGAGCGTGGTCAAATATGTTCATCGGAAGAATGAAAACATGAACAAATGCAGCATTTTGAGAATTAAATGTCAGTCCTTCTACATGACACTGGTTGAGACTAAACAAATGACATTTATTTTAGGACATCTTTCTGGTCTATCTACGCTGTGGGATCGCAAGACACACCGACCCAACATGAAGAGTGAGTTACGTCCTTTTTCTGTTACCTATTCAACCATTACACTTCAAACTTTTAGAACTATTACACTTAAAACTCTGCATTTCACCGCACAGTCATAGATACACAGTTCTTTTGTCTATGTCTCTACACAACTGTTAAGTAAATGAATTACAATTGATAAGTAGTAATTTTAAGTGAAAGGTGAGATGATTCATGCCTTTTTTTTTATTATTATTCTGTCCACACCAATACTTTGACACCAGTGTTTTAGGCATCTGTCTTTTAGGTTTGATCCAGAAAACAGAACTTGTGTTTTATGTCTCAACATTTTGTTCTCCTTTTTAATGAAAACGTGCAGTTTTAGTTCTCAACAGCACAACACCAAAATGTTTTAGCATATTGTACATTTCAATAGTTAGCTAGCAAATGCATGTGAACTGTTTATTACTGTGATAATTTTATATGTGAAACAAGCTCAGTCACATCAGAGTTGAATTGGAACAGTTATTGTCCTGCATGTTTAACAGTGTTAGTGTTCTCACAAGGCACAACGTTTTCATTGTAGTGTGTTTCATTGTTCCAAAGTTTCATTGTAGCATGTAACAGTTTGGAGACATTTTTATTTTATTGTATTTTCATGCTACTTTGATTTTGTTTGTACTTTTACTGAAACAAACTGTTTTAGAAACTGTTGACCGTGTGATTGCACAGTTGTGTGTGTACGTGTGCGTGTGTGTCTGTTTTCCTTACACTTTGCAAAGCAACTTTGAAAAACAACTGTTTCCTCTAATCTGCTGTAATTTTAGTGAGCTCTAGGTGTTCTCTGCATCTCCTTGTTCAAATAAGACAATGCTCCCATGAATTTTGGGGTGGTATGTGGATATAGAATGCAGCGCAAGGAACTCTTATATATTTAATGTAATAAAACATCTATGTAATGTTTTTTAAAAACACAGTAAAACAAAGGTATGAAGACATCTCTCTATCAGAGACCTTCACAAACTATGGTGTAAAACAAAATACAGTGCATCAGTGTACACCGATTTGCCAGCATATTACTTTTATCACTAATGTTTGAAGAAAAAAAAAAAAAAAAACAGGTTAATGTCCCTAAGTGTGGTGTTTTATGACTACTGAAGGTGTCACATCCTTAGAGCATTACAACCCTGGACGTTTGACACCTACAGCCCAGCCTCCTGAATTTGGTATTTAAATAAGATTTAGGATAGTAATTAAATAAATAAAACAGACATTCTACAACTCTAGTGTTCCAATGGCTACTCTAAAAACTACTGAAACATCTAGAGAGATGTGTGTAACACCGACAAGAACAGCAACAGCTGAACAGGACTGACCAGTTAACAAGCTTAAACAGATGAAGACCTTCACTATATCTACGCCAGAAAATTAGTTTGACAGAGTTTCTCCATGAAGATGAAGATTTTGTGAAACAGGACTTTCTGATGTCTGATGATCGTGTAGGAAGATTTGTGTTTGAAAAGGGATCACACACACACACACACACACACACACACACACACAGTCAAACTCTACGCTATGGAACCTTACAAAGATTATACATCGAATGTGGTTATCTGCTTTTGACGGCCATAGACTTGCCATTTTTCTAAACCCAAAAAATGGAGATTTTATTGGTATTGGTTGGGGAAAAAAAATGGGTACTTTTTCAACTGGGATGGCACAACACCCGATGTGTGGTACGTGTCAAAGCAACGATGAGTCTCACTCTGGAATAGGCCAGTCAGGTTCATTCTCATCAGAATGCTGCAAAACGAGTCTATATTTTCAGTGGAGCGACATACACACCATTTTCTCAACAATAGACAAAGCTGTTAAAGTTGAGTTGAATTTATTTTGAGCATTGCTAAAAGATCAATTAGTATGTAATCATGGTGATGGGTGTGAATACGTATTAATGAATATTTAAATTCAACTCAACTTTTTGTGTTGTGCCATCCCAGTTGAAAAAGTACCAATTTTTTTTCCCCCACCATTTTTTTTTTCTTCAAACATTAGTGATAAAAGTAATGTGCTGGCAAATCGGTGTACACTGATGCACTGTATTTTGTTTTACACCATAGTTTGTGAAGGTCTCTGATAGAGAGATGTCTTCATACCTTTGTTTTACTGTGTTTTTAAAAAACATTACATAGATGTTTTATTACATTAAATATATAAGAGTTCCTTGCGCTGCATTCTATATCCACATACCACCCCAAAATTCATGGGAGCATTGTCTTATTTGAACAAGGAGATGCCAAGAACACCTAGAGCTCACTAAAATTACAGCAGATTAGAGGAAACAGTTGTTTTTCAAAGTTGCTTTGCAAAGTGTAAGGAAAACAGACACACACGCACACGTACACACACAACTGTGCAATCACACGGTCAACGGTTTCTAAAACAGTTTGTTTCAGTAAAAGTACAAACAAAATCAAAGTAGCATGAAAATACAATAAAATAAAAATGTCTCCAAACTGTTACATGCTACAATGAAACTTTGGAACAATGAAACACACTACAATGAAAACGTTGTGCCTTGTGAGAACACTAACACTGTTAAACATGCAGGACAATAACTGTTCCAATTCAACTCTGATGTGACTGAGCTTGTTTCACATATAAAATTATCACAGTAATAAACAGTTCACATGCATTTGCTAGCTAACTATTGAAATGTACAATATGCTAAAACATTTTGGTGTTGTGCTGTTGAGAACTAAAACTGCACGTTTTCATTAAAAAGGAGAACAAAATGTTGAGACATAAAACACAAGTTCTGTTTTCTGGATCAAACCTAAAAGACAGATGCCTAAAACACTGGTGTCAAAGTATTGGTGTGGACAGAATAATAAAAAAAAAGGCATGAATCATCTCACCTTTCACTTAAAATTACTACTTATCAACTGTAATTCATTTACTTAACAGTTGTGTAGAGACATAGACAAAAGAACTGTGTATCTATGACTGTGCGGTGAAATGCAGAGTTTTAAGTGTAATAGTTCTAAAAGTTTGAAGTGTAATGGTTGAATAGGTAACAGAAAAAGGACGTAACTCACTCTTCATGTTGGGTCGGTGTGTCTTGCGATCCCACAGCGTAGATAGACCAGAAAGATGTCCTAAAATAAATGTCATTTGTTTAGTCTCAACCAGTGTCATGTAGAAGGACTGACATTTAATTCTCAAAATGCTGCATTTGTTCATGTTTTCATTCTTCCGATGAACATATTTGACCACGCTCAGAGAGTGGTACAAAAGACTGTACAAAAACAGAGAAACTAATTGTAAAGCGTGACATAGTTTAGTGGAAAAATATCATTTTACATACTGTATCGACATAAACGAGGAATTCTGTATTCTTTATGGCTAATTGTCTCTTTTCCTATATGCCTTACACAAATTGACCTTGAATTTACTTTTGTGCAAACATAATTCCTGTATAATGATTATGTTTGAATGTTGTTTTGAATGTCTATAGTCTTTACAAGGACGTGCAACTTTATAGTTCTTAATGTGTTTGCATTACAACAGTGTGGCATAGTTCCTCTAACAAATCTGACAGAAGAGCAAAAAAAATAAAAATTACAAAGATTTTTAGCACATATAGTAACTTTATTTGAGTCAAAGAAGATGGTGATAACAATTGAAAAACTATAATCTTTAATGTTAAGCGGGTTGTTGAAATAAACTATTCTGCGGACGTTAAACAACTTAATATAATGTTAAGTATAATATAATATAATATGAAATACTGATTTGTCAAAAAGAGAAAGTTCAGTCATATATTTAAAAAGCCTCTTAAATGAAAGGCCTGCGTTCATCACACACGTTTTCCCATGTGTGGAATAGCATGAACTTACATCGTTTTGTCTTCACCTAAAACTAAACACAGACCAACAAACAAAGAAATGTGAACAGTGTCATCTCAACAAGATGACTAAATCTAGTGGAGTAATAAAAAGTCATTTTGTTGCACTAAAAGAAATATCAATTTAGTCAAACACTCTCAAGCAGAAAGACTTTCACTTACATTCTTAATTTGCATTTATTCCTATAAACACTGAATGTTGACAGTTCTCAAAGAAGAGTCCAACAAACAAAATAGTGCTATCTGAATAAAGTGACTAACACTAGTGGAGTGATAAAAACATCACTTACAAAACAAAATTTACAAACTTTCACAATTGCTCACGAATGGATTTTGTGTATTTATTATAAATGTTACTTTTCAATGTATGCTGAGTCCTCTTTTCTTACTGATTTGGTCTTTTGAATTTTACAGGTGTTTTGGACACACATACAGTAACTCCTATAAATATTATGTTTAAAAGTTATTCAAGAGTGTGAAACTTTGCATCACAGCGGTGTGACATACCCCTGACAAAATATGTTGGGGTGTAAAAATACACACAAAGAGTTTAGCACAACTATTTACACACACACACACACACACACACACACACACACACCTAACTATATATTGTGCCGCTTTAATAGAACCATAGAACCTTGATATTACCCAATATTTTTTTAAGCTCATCTCTTTAATTTTGTGCTGGATGTTGAAGTGCTAGTGACTTCCATGATATTTTCTAGCATGAAGCTTTGTCTGGATCACTCAACACAAAGTTTTGTGTTCTGGCCTCAAAAAGATTTACCGTAAGATTAGATTTCTTGAATATTGCATGTTTACACTGAAACATGGAATCAACATGTATCCCTTGTGGTTGTTACACACCTCAGGTATAATTTGAAATGTAGGTTTGTCAAAAGAAAAAAGGTTCAGTCATACATTTAAAAAGATTTCTAAGTGAAAATTGTGTTTTACTCATGTGAGGAATCTGTTCGGCTACAGTTCTAAGATGCTGGTCATCAGTCTGTTTTAAAAAATAAAATAAAGTAAAAGTTTTATTTAAAGAAAAGAGACAACTTTCATTGCTTTTATTGGCAAATTTTTTTTTATATAAATGTTTGAATGTTTCAAATCCCTATGTGTTTTATTTTACTCAGAATATGTAATTTGTTGTTTTGCAACACACACACACACACACACACACACACACACACACACACACACACACACACACACACACTATGGGCTGGGTTAAAAACTAAAGCAATTTCTGTAAAAAAAATACTAATATAACAAAAGTAACAAACAAATTTATATACACTTAAAAGATGTTTTTGTGTGCGAGCCCAGAGAATCACCAGAAAGCTTTTGATGAAGTGTCATTCTTTAAACATCTAGCCTAAGCAACTGTCCAAAAACCTTTAACAAACCCATTTAGGATGCACTCTTCCCCCGCCAGTTCCACTCGTAAACACCTTCACTGTGAGTTAGATAAATGTTTGATTTTTTGTATTTTTTAACACTGATCCTATTGGCGTCAGGAAACTATGGAAGCTTGTTTCCGCCACAAAATAAAAATAAAAAAAAGATAATTGCGACTTTTTATCTCGCAATTCTGACTTTATTTCTCAGAATTGCGAGATATAAAGTCAGAATTGCGTGAAATAAAGTCAGAATTCTGAGATATAAAGTCAGAATTCTGAGATATAAAGTCAGAATTCTGACTTTTTTTCTCGCAATTGCGACTTTATATCACGCAATTCTGACTTTATTTCTCAGAATTCTGACTTTATGTCTCAGAATTCTGACTTTATATCACGCAATTCTGACTTTATAACACATAATTGCGAGTTTATATCTCGCAATTCTGACATCTTTTCTCAGAATTGTGAGATATAAAGTCCAATTCTAAGGGAAAAAAAAAAGACGGGACTTTTTTTTTTACCTTAGAATAGTTTATATCTCACAATTCTGACTTTATAACACGCAATTGCGACTTTATATCATGCAATTCTGACTTTATATCACGCAATTGGGAGATATAAAGTCAGAATTCTGAGATATAAAGTCAGAATTCTGAGATATAAAGTCAGAATTCTGAGATATAAAGTCGCAATTGCGAGAAAAAAAGTCAGAATTCTGACTTTATAACACGCAATTGTGACTTTATTTCACGCAATTCTGACTTTATATCTCAGAATTCTGACTTTATAACACGCAATTGTGACTATTTCACGCAATTCTGACTTTATATCTCAGAATTCTGACTTTATATCTCACAATTCTGAGAAATAAAGTCAGAATTGCGAGATGTAAGCTCGCAATTGTGAGATAAAAAGTCGCAATTATCTTTTATTTTTTTTATTTTGTGGCGGAAACAAGCTTCCATAGGAAACAGATACAGATGTTCTAGAAAAAAAAAAACCAACAACACCTTTTCTTATTGAGAAGAATATAGTATGGGGTGTGTGGGTATAGGACTCTTTGGCTTGATGAACATAAGGCATTAACATAAACCTATAGTTCAGGTACTACTGATCCTACTGAGATGCTCACACACACACACACACACACACACACACACACACACACACACACACACACACACACACACACACACACACACACACACACACACACACACACACACAGTTGTTCTTAAAACATCTCCAGACATATTATTTTAATGAATATAGCCAGTGTTTTGTAGGTGTAATGGTATTACTGAATGTCTTGACTCAAATATTTTGACTCAATTAACATATAGGCTACCCTATTGATCAACCAGCAAAGATTTTGACACTCAGGGTGTCAACATTGCGTAATACTTGCTTGGGTGAATTTCACCCCCAACAATAGAAGGAAAATACAATCAGCAACAGTTTACCCCCAACAGACTGGAAGGAGCCAGTTACCCAGGATTCAACAAATGACCAGTCAGTTTGGCACTGTAAATCAGAGACACTGTTTTCTTGACACACGGATCACCTGTCAATCATGAGTGACAAGGGGGTCATAAATCAATCAAAAGTGACACATGGTATATGTTAATACTACTGAGGGAGCAAAGCTAGACTAAATATAATGGGTGACATGGAGGCTATTTATGCACAAATTTATACGCAAAAGGCTTGCTCGACTTGAACCGGCGCTGCACAGACCGATCGGTTTATGACATCAAAGTACCGCGAGAGTGATTGAAAAGCATAAGAGCCGTCTGCTCTCTAATCTCTCTCGCGGTACTTTGATGTCATTCATCGATCGGTCTGTGCAGCGCCGGTTCAAGTCGAGCAAGCCTAAAGACTAATGACTAACAAGAATCACCTGTGAACAATCAGACAATGAACCAATGAGAAAACAACTGAACAAACAAAAAACAATAATAATATAACACATGAACCAAAAGGAAGCACATGAAAAGATCTCATGACTTTTGTGTGCCCTTGACTTTTGTGTGTTGTGACAGGATAACGGGAATCACAAGACAAACAGGAACCATGACCATGACTAAACTTCAAAATAAAGAAATGAAACCATACCAAACGTGACAGCCAGACTCTGAAACTTTTGAAACCATTTTAAATGGTAAAATCTAAATGTAAATGATGCTAAATGTAAAAACAACAATTTAATCCTATATCAAATACATCTGATTTACAGATATTTAATGAACTTGAAAATGAACTGTGTCTCATGCATTACTGATATAGAAAATAAAATGCCATAGCTGTCCCCTCACACCCTGGGCATGCAAATAAGTTATTGGCAATTTCTGCCCATATGTCTTTGTTTATTTCTACATGGCGTCCCGTCACTGCGATTGGTTCTGGGATGATTCTGAGGACATCATCAAAGAGATACCACAAAGTATCCTCACGATTTGGCCAGTAGAAGCGATTTTTCCCAACTTTGTGCATGCATTTGACTTTTGCATGTGTCTCATTGACCTCAGCGATGGTCCCAGGATACATTTCATCATCATATTTGATGACACACCACTGTCCAATGAAATTTTTGATTTCCCAGTTGATTTCATGTGTTTTCTGTGATTGCTGATCTTCTGTGGTGTCAGAAAGTGTTGGTTGAACCTCAGATTCAGTTGTGGCATAAAGGATGGGCTGAACATCAAATTCAAATCTTTGTGTGTTGTGACATACACACTCAAGAATCTGCTTAGTAGAGCAGAGACAGCTGACATCTCTGTAGATGATCTTTCCTGGTGTGAGAGTGATCATCTGATGGAGGCTCATTGTTGAAGGAACCACCGGGAGTCGTTTTGGCATCTTCTGTACAGCTTTCCCCACAGCTTCCTCATCAATGTAGAACAGCTGTATAGAGGTCTGGACATTCAGTGAACAATCATACAGTGTCTTGGCATTTTGAATGTCTTTTCCTTCACTGACCAGTCTGTCCGCTGTTCTTTTTAAAACTCCACCCACTCCATCTGGAGCACCTTTTCCGTAGCTTGCTTCAAAGAAGCTCCATGTGCCTTTCTTGAAGCCCTTCTTGAACAACTCTGTGCTAAACATATAGAAGTTGCCCTTCTGACGGTATTGGGTGCACGGTCCATCACTAAAAAAATGAACTAAACTTACCGATGGATGGTGGGTTTTCACATGATCAAGCACAGGAGACAAGTGTGTCCATATAGCGGGTGGACTTTTCTCTTTTGATGTTGAGATGGTAGTAAAGCACAAATGTTTGTCCACTCCACCCACATGAAGGATTCCTGTATGCAGAGTTGCCTGCTGCTGAGAGGATGCAAAATGAACTGCTTGAATTTCTGCTGATAATTTGCATGCATAATTTTCAGAAAAATCAATGTGAATCAAACACTCGTCAGATTTCATGTTTTTCTTGAGCTCCCGGTAGTGGTTGTACTGTGTTTTAATGTTGAAATGGTGCCTTGTGAAAACTCTCAGCTGGTTCTGAAACCTATCAGTCATATCGCCTAGTGAACACTCCATCTCCTTTTTCACAGTCATTCGGACTGGTTGTGATTCTTTCTCAATTTCTTTATTTTTCTTTCTCCTTTCTCCCAGTTCAGTTGTCCACTGAAAAAATCTCACTGGAGCCTCAGCATCATACTCACTGTTGAGCTGATAGATATTGCTTCTGCATTTGGCACATTCTCCATACATGCATTCTTTGCTTGCAGGATCACAGCATATTGAGTTTGCAATTATTTCCAAGTTAGTCGTCCCAAGAAGTTTTAGTGTATGAAGCTTCTGCACTAGGAAGGATAAGTTTTCATGAACTTTACAGAGACAGGTGTCTCTGTCAGATATGGATGGGTGGACAACCCAGAAAGGACGCATACAACAGAAAAGTGCATATGACAGCAGACTTGATGGATTCTCTAGAAGGAATTTGCGATGAAGATTTTGTATGGTATCATTTAGAAACCTTTTCTGAATTTTTGCATTTCCTCTTGTAATGGTTTGTTTTTTTCCTGCAGTCAAGCGGCTGACATCGTCTCTCAAAAATAATTCCTGTACCTTCTTTTGGAGCTTGCTTTGTGTTGATCGATACTTTCTTCTTTGAAAAATCGGTTCACTTTGGTTCCTGAACCGCTCTCTTGAAAAACCAAGTGAGTTCTGTGTTGTCTTCTGTAGTTTGTAATTTTTTATAATCTTTCCTGACACAATTCGTGATATAATCTGACGCACTCTTTCTTTTTTAGTGTCTTGGTACTTTTGTCTGATATTATCTATCAGTGCATTATGAAACAAGAGAGTTGTTTTAACCTCTGCAGAGACTTTATGTTTTCCTATTTGCTTCCGCGTTTTTGAACGAGGGGATTCAGACACACATGTCAGTCTCTGAAGGCGTTTCTGGTATTTTCGGAGAGAGGTTGTTTTCTTTTTCAGCAAAATCTTTAATTTTTCAATTTTTTTGTATAATTTGGAGTTTTGACGTTTTAATTTTCTTCGTCCTGACCTTCTTTGCCTGAAAATATAAAAATAATTCAAATTTAAATTGAATTTTAAGTAGCCTATATTCATATTTTTCTTGCATAGAAAAAATCTAACCCTAACCCTAACCCTACCCCACCCAACCCCTACACTACCCCACCCCTACCCCTACCCTACCCCTACCCTACCCCTACCCTATACAGTTCTAAAATTACATATTTAAAATGTGTATTAAAAAAATCTTGAAACAAATTTATTATACCATTAAGACACAATACTTTTGAAGTTATTTGTTAACAATCCTAACAAAGAACTTAACTTTCCTCGATCTACCTATGTCTTACCATATATAACGTTATATAATTATAGACTCTTGGACCTAATGTTACCTGGATATCTGTGGTTCAGGACTTTGTGGTGGTGTCATCTCTCCAAGTCTCTGCTTTTCTGCTCTGCACCTCTGCTGTTCCTCTTTCCAATACCTGCGTTTGTACCTTTTCTCCCTTTCACCCAGATCGACCACTCTGCTTGTCTGCCCTGCATTTTTCCTTTTGTGCCATCTATTTCTATCTTTTTGCAGATTTTTTGCCTTCCTTATAGGGTCGGCATCTCGCCGTGCCCTGTATTGCCGTTGCCTTTCTGCTGCTGACAGTTTCATCTGCCTATAATTAAATTTCCTTAACCTGGAATGATATATAACAAATGTATCATTTACAGTAAATTGACCAAGAATCCATAATGTAAAATAATGCAAAATGCTTAAATGAGATTGAGTACATTTGACTCTGTTAATCATTGTCAACTCTGTTAGGGTTTAACTTTTTAAAGCACTAACAGAGTTGACGATAACAGAGTTGACATTTTCCACCATTTTGTGCTTTAGCTCAAAATGCTAACCTCAAACCAGATACCACATGGCATGTCTAAAAACAGAATTTTATGGGTTTTCGCCATATTATGGTTTTTTAAAAAGTGAATGAGAGATTCACTGCATTATCACAATAACAGATTTGACAACTAATTAATCTACTTTTGATGTATCCTAAACATTTTGTACAAATTAATGAGAGGAGAATAATGACATACCTCACTGCTTTCCAGAGTTTCCCGCCAGAGGAAGTGACATCACTTGGTGCAAGTCACATGCTTTTTCTACAAATGCTTTGGAGGTTTTTTTTATTATTTTTTAACAGAGGTAACAGAGTTGACCAGAACTAATTAAATTACAAATAATACAGAAAATATATATTATATGCAATTGTTTATATAACACAAAGTCAGCATCAACTGACTTTAGAGTAAACACAAAAAATATTTGAAAATTAGACTTAATTATTTAGTGATAATTCAAGTTGAATGTATGAATCAGGAGGCGGAGACAGTCAATAATAGGTGGTGTGGGAGTCATTTAGTTAATATTTCCCATAAAAAAAAATCCTAAATATACATAAAGCATTATTTTTTGTGATAGTGTAATATAATTTGTATTATTATTGAAAACTGATTCAAAAAAGCTTTTTTTTTTTTTTTTTTAAATAAAAGAAGGTTTATCTTTGAGACTCGAAATGTACCCCCAATTCTGGAATGACGGTGCGTACCGTTCTTGCCCGCTAGCTACAGGGGATACGCGCTGCATTTTGTTTAAAAAATACCTTATTGTGTAAGGTCCCGAGGCAGGTGCATTTAACGGTGACGGGTCGAGTGGAAGCTCCCCCTAGCGGTGACGAGTTGAGTGACAGGTCGAGTGGCAGCTCCCCCCGCCACGCAGAGATTTTACCCCCTCTTTTTTGAGACTGTTGAATCCATATGAGTTGCTAAGGCTCAACTGAAATGGACATCAAATGGTTTCTAACCAATGGATTGATCTCACTGCATTACCTTGTGGATTATCAAATATCCTAAGTACAAGAATGTGACTCTGTGGGCTATCTAGTTTTTTTTTGTGGATTTCCTTGGATTACTGGAAGAGCTCTTGAAGGTTTTTTTGGACTTGGACATCATCCTAAAAATGGACTATTTCAGCTTTCTTTGTAGTGATTCCATTAATTACTCAAAGAATCACTCAACTACAAGATTGAACTGATTAGATAGTTTTATTTATTTTCATTTGTCATTCTTTTTCTATTGATTAAGTCTTTCTTTACAGACCATCTGTGTGGATACTGCTTTCATTTGTTGAACTGGTTTCATTTCAATTCATGCATTGTTTTGTTTATGTCTTCTGTTTCCTAAATTGATATAAAGGCATAAAAAGTTAATTCCTGTCTTTATTGTTTGTGGCAACACACTGGGGAACATATTAAGATTTTGAAGCAATACATTCTTAGTTGGTGGGCCCCTCTTATTATTCAGATATATATAGATGCATGCTACTAAACTGGACAGTGGTTATAGAGTAATGACTATATTTTAATAGCAATTGTCCGTAAAACCTGAATCACATGTGTTTGGCCGTTTATTTACATTTTCGAATTGCATTGTGGGATCTTGAGCTCTGCTCGGACAATATTTCACGAGAAATATAGGCCTACGCAGCACAAAATGTATCTAACTCTTCCAGCAGTAAGTCATTTTAAGGAAATAATACTGCAGTTTAAAAAGTGATTGTTCTATTGCCATTTTTAGTAGTTTGAAATTATGTAGCCTATTGCCTGGGTTGAAAATTCAATTGTGAATTTTCATTGGATATCGCTAACGCAGCGCCATGACAGGTATGAAAGCGAGGCTGTGAGGGATAGTCTTACCGTGTTTTTAATGGCATTCGCTGTAAAATGCTGTATAAAGCTCCTAGATCATTTATAATTTTTCACAGCTCATGTTGTCTGGAGTTTTCGGTCTAAATTTCTTGGAAAGACATTTTTGCAGTATTTCGTCAGCAAAACAATCCAATAACCCATTAAATAACACTGAAAAGATTTCTATCCCCCACAGCCTCGCTCTGGTGATTATGAAGAGACTTAAAGGGTCATGACGTGGATTATTTTAACATGTTCCTTGAGGTTCACTCAGGGCCGGAGTGGGGCCACTTTTCAGCCCGGGAGTTTCAGGTCCAAGACCGGCCCACTTTTTCCATGGTGGAATTCCAAATTAGCACTTTTTCCAAATTGGATAAATGAAGCAACAGTTCAGCTCTTACTATTGTGTAGTTTATATTAATACCATGGTTCATCAAATAATGTAAAGGTTAAATAATAATTCACTTAGACTTTATAAGAAGCAATTGCAACTTTATTTCACACAATTCTGACTTTATATCTTGCAATTCTGACTTTATAACACGCAATTGCGACTTTATTTCACGCAATTCTGACTTTATATCTCGCAATTCTGAGAAATAAAGTCGCTATTATCTTTTAAAATGTTTTATTCTGTGGCGGAAACAAGCTTCCATACCTCCTGGCCTCTACCTTCCATCCATCCTCCCTGACGCGTTAAGGTAGGGCCGGCCCAGCTATCGGTAGGCGCCGGCGGTGCCGCGGCCCGCGGTAGCCTACCTGAGAAAACGTTTTGGAAAAGACGGGCTATGGACCCAACCAATTCTATAGGAGGGAAGGGGAGAACTCCCTCACATGGTACAACCCATACAGAGGCTGCGCACTGCGGTGTCAGAATGCGGAACGTGTGTAGCCTAATTTAACTAACGTGACAAATGTGAAAAAAATAAATAAAATCCTCGACCGGCCCAAAAGTGAAGCGGCCCACCGGGAATTCTCCCGATTCTCCCGATTACCCACCCCGGGCCTGGGTTCACTTATAATGTTAGTAAAGTTTTTGCACAAAAATGTAATTATATACAGTAGGCCTAACTGTAATGTTGAATGCAGTGACGTGAGAAACGAAACTTCCTGAAACATTTAATCAATTGAACCAATTGCTTTGCAAAATGATCCACCTTTTCAAAGTGCTCACATTGGTGACACCTTCAAAAAAACAAAAAACTAAAACTGTGCACTAAAACTCAGCTCATACATGCATAAAAACACATTTTACAAAGCAATAACAAATGTTTTATTGAAAGTCTAAAGTATACAGTGATGCTGACATCCTGCCGATAATGCCAAAAACGTTAGATCGAGTCTCAACGCCAGGAATATCTGATCCAACCCCCTGCTGGTACCTTAAACCTGCTAAACACCAAGACTGCATACGAAATCGCATACTTCCCTACTAGGCGAAAAACAGTATGTCACATAAGTAGTATGTCAGAATTTACAGTACTCATAAAAGAGTAGGAGAAAAAATCCCGGATGATCTACTTCCGGTGAGATTCTGACGTCTGCATATGATTGACACGCAGCCAAAGCCTTGTCTGGTGCCTAAAATCAGTGTTTTACTGCATTTGGTCTAGTTTGGTCTATTTGGTCCCAAAACTGTATTAACAGTCTTTTATCAGCCCAAGATGCAGATGAAGGAAGCAGGGAAGAGCAGAAAGCAGGAGACAAAGTGATGGTAAAATGAGCAGAGTTTATTGAATAATCTTAGTTGTGTGTTTCAATGCTATGACTTCTTCTGACCTGCACAAATACAACAAGTGTTATTAATACACAAGCAATAGTGGTGTAAATTACTGCTTCACAACATCATCCTGTGACATTAAACCCTTGAAATGGAGACATTCTCTTATCTCTTACTCATGAAGACAAATATCCCTTGAAACTAAAAAAATTACAACTAAACAACAATGGAAAAATAATAAAATAACTGATCAATGAATGAATCAATAAAATGAGTATATAAATGGTTTAAATTATTATTATAAATGATTACGATTGAATTGAATAATAAAATGATTAGAAAAATTAATTGAGTATAACAAAGAAAGAAAATAAAACACAAATGTATGGTTGTGAAGAATCCTTGGATCCTTCACCTTTAAGAGTAAAAAGACCCTTTTCATTTGGCACAACTGTGGTTACACCAGCCCTACAGCGGCTGTATATGAAGCCAACTACTGAAAATCTGCTGAAAATCATATAATGAGACACAAACATTACATATCTAGCCCTGCGAGCAGGTTGTGTTCATGTGATTAAATTGTCATCATAACTAACAAATAAAAAAAAAAACAGGAATAGCATACAGTGGTCCCAAGGTTTTTGGACAATTAAGGGGGTTTTCACACCTGAAAGTCCACACCAAGGTCCGAACCAAAGTTCATGTTTTGATACATTGTATACATTCGGTTAGTTTTGGTTTGGTTTCACATTGTAATTATGCGAGCACACTAAATAACTTTATATGACGTCCTGCCTTTAAGTCGCACTTAAAAAAATTCTCCATTTCATTGCATTAGATAGAAAATAACAGAAGTGCAATTAGCAAACAAAAGATGCTGGAGCTCTTCTTAGCAGTAACTTCACTTTTCAGAGACACCTTTTCAAACATTTTTAAGCGATGATCTCTAGGGCTCATTTACACCTGGTATTAATGCTGCCTTCACATGCTATCAGAATTAAACTTGTAAATACGGTTAAAATTTTTACATGAAAGCCCTGTAACTGGGAAGCTCGGAATAATTTTGATACCCATTGATACTTTGATACTTATTTCGTCCATTAGATTGAAAGATCTGAAAAAGCCCATACATTTGGCCACCCATAGACCCTCCCCTTGAAGAAATCAGGACAGAAGTGGTTTAAAGTGGACAAAAGAGACAGATTAAAACACCAGGTGTAAACGGGAATGTGTCTCCTATCTTAATACCAGGTGTAAACAGGGCCTACGTCCTTCATGCCACATCTTTCATGCCATGTCCTAGCAGAACCTTAATCAATATAGTTCATTATATTACATATTCATTACACACAATTTGACAGCCATAGATTTTTTTCTTCACTTTGAAGAATACCTATAAATGTTTTAATATCTAGAAACTTAAACCTCATTTTGTGAAATGTTTTGAAAAGGGTACGTGAGCTATATTTTTTTAAACTGACACTTGTTTTGACATTTTGTTATGTAACATCTATACATTTTTAGAATAAATTATTCATCCTCTAGTTCAACATCACACAGAGACATTGAATTTTCATAAAGCACAAATCCAGCATAGAGGGGTTCAGTGAATGTGGTGTTGAATGTGTGTAAGTGTCTGAGTGCGTGTGTGTCAGTGATGCCGTAGAAGGACAGAATGCCGGCCGGCTCGTCCACATACACTCCTGCTCTGGTATAGGGAGGTGATGGGGCAGGTATGTTTGTTGCCTTACCATTATGCCAGGCAATCAGTTTCTCCCTAAAGAAGCTCAGAATCCAGGATTTATCAGTGGATGAAAACGCATTAGTTTTTCCTTTCCTGTTGATTCCTTTATATGCCACTGCTACATCACCCAACCCACTATATTCAGCCTCCCAGTAACAGCGTCCAGTCAGACGCTCTTTACACAGAACCTGCGGAAGGCCGTTAAATCTATTTTTATTATTAGGATCTGACTTGCGGTCAAATCTCTCTGGATGATCAGGATGTGACATTGGTTCTTTATTATATAC
This sequence comes from Squalius cephalus, assembly GCF_949319135.1. Classification (NCBI taxonomy): domain Eukaryota; kingdom Metazoa; phylum Chordata; class Actinopteri; order Cypriniformes; family Leuciscidae; genus Squalius; species Squalius cephalus. The sequence goes on from NC_137134.1 coordinate 12,340,711, forward strand.
CAGCTTTTTGTTGCCCTCTACAACAGAGAGAAGGTTGTGTACCGTGTTTGGATCCAGTGTGAGACGACAGAAATCTGGACACAAGAAAAAAACATTAATAAGACCACAAAATATGTTCAAGAATCAGATTGGCCTTGGATCTTTTTGGCTCCACATAAATATTTTGACAGCATAAACACAATCAAAACATTTAATATTTCAGACCTTATGCTGGTCTATTGTAAAATGGTGTCCTGTGAAGAAAAGGCATGTGTGTAGACCTACATTTTTGTAGTCCTCCTTTAAGCATGGTCTCTCCCCCATAATCCAGACTGTCGAAGAAAAAAAAAGCATAAATATTCTATTCATCTGACTCACCAAAAAGGAAGAAATAAGTCTTAAAAATACAACACAACAAATTTTCACTCATGTCTATGCTAATAACTTTTGAACTAAGGTTTTGAAGAAAAGTATTTTTTCCTCTGATTCTGTGGCTCATGACAAGTCGATTGCACCATATAATGTTATTTTCTGTCATGAATTTTTCCACCATTTTGATGTTTTGTCCATTTTTCACCAACATTTCTGAAATCATATTCAGACTGTGCTAGCAAAGAGTTACAAAAAGAGTCAAACAATACCAAATTGTCCCATGTTAGCCATTTTGGGCATTGGCCATTTTGAATTTTGTCATAAAATGCATATAGTTACAAAAGTTGATTTGTGTCTTCGGCACTATGCCCTGAAACAACCTGTGCTCTTTTGGGCCGGATATAATAAAATTGACAAATATGTTTATAGCATTTGCGAATTTTGTCTAATAGCCATGAATCTCACCTCGTTCTATTCCTTGGGTCCTACAGAATCCAGTGGTATATTTTTCGTTTGAAATCGCATCTTTTTCTCTCCGTTTTGGCTTTCCGTCCACACTGAGATGGCGTTTTTATTAATGAAAACAAAGCTTTTTGAAAACGCTCTCCAAAGTGGATAAATTTCAAAATGCTGTTTTCGCGTTGTAGTGTGGACTGTAAAAGGTATTTAAAAACGAAGATGTAAGTTTAGTCACGTGACTCATATTGTACCAATATATATTCATGTTTATACCAGTATTGTGCCTGTTATGTGGTATTCACTTTCACACAGTTGCTAAAATGTTACTTTGCACACTCTTCATATCACAGTCCTGCAAAGATGACAGAATTTACTCACATTTGCTGTCCTGTGGCAAAACATGAGAGCAGTCGCGTTTCAGACCAAACATATAGTGACTGAGTGCGACCTGGACACATCAGTGAAAGGGGAGATATTTTGCTGAATAAAATGATCTTTTCAGAAGAACTGCACGCTAACTTTATTAATAATACGTCTGTAACATCTCAGTGAGCTTTTTTGAGGGTTCTCTCATTATGAATCTCATTATGAAATTAATGTTTTTGTTTAGTCATTTAATTTAGTTATTGGCCACAATTATTGCTGGTGCATCTCTTCAGTTCACCCCACTCATTTTCTATAGGATTCAGATCAGGGACTGGGATGGCCACGCCAGAAGCTTCATTTTTTTTTTTTTTTTTTTTTTAATCATTGTCCTGATGGAAAATCCATTCACAGCCCATTATAAGATTTCTAGCAGAAATGGTTAGGTTTTGATTTTTTATCTGTTGGTATTGGCTAGAATCCATGATAACATGTCTATGAACAAGATGTCCAGGACCTCCAGCAATAATACAGGCCCACAACATTGAAGATCCAGCGGTATATTTAACCATGGACATGGGATATTTTGTATCCCAGTTTGCACCATACCCATCTGGTGGGTTTGCTGCCAAAAAGCTCTATTTTTTTGTTTAATCTGACCACAGAAACCAGTCCTGTTTGAGGTTCCAGTTGTGTCTGACAACTGAATATGCTGGAGTTTGTTTTTGGACAACTTGTGGTGATGTAGGGGTTTGATAAAAAAAAAAATTAATAGGCTTTCTAACCCAAAGACTTTCAAGCTAATCTCTGCAACTCTCCACCTACAATCCTTGGAGAGTCTTTGGCCACTCAAGCTTTCCTCCTCATCATGCATTAGGACGATAATGGCCCTGTCCCAAATGGCACACTTCATGTGCACTTTCGGTCTTGTGAACTTACATTGGCTGCCGCGTGCGCTTGTCCGTTAAGTCCGTGAGACCGTAGGTTGTCCCATTTGTCATTTTAGGCCTCAGAAGGGTGCTTGTGAGCGCCCCCTTTGCAGTCGATATGTGCCCTCGATGCGCACTACTGCCTCCACAGCAGACTTCTTCCCGAAAGTCAAAGCGGCATTACCTCACGAAAGTGCGGACTCGTATGAAGACCACGAGTGCTTAGGGTGCCATTTGGGACAGAGCCATAGACACACGTCCTCTTCCAGGCAGATTCATTACATCTTTAGTTGATTGGGACTTCTTAATTATTGCCCTGATGGTGGAAATGGGGATTTTTTTAATGCTTTAGCTATTCTCTTACAGCCACTTTCTATTTTGTGAAGCTCAACAATCTTTTGCTGCACATCAGAACTATAATCTTTGGTTTAACTCATTGTAATTAATGATTAAGGGATTTTAGCCTTCGTGTTTATATATACTTTCAAAGTGTGTTTATATAGTGTAGGAATATACTTCAGAGATATTTTACTCATAAGAATTTGTAGGGGTGCCAATAATTGTGGGAAATTGGAGAAAAACATGTATATCATAATGTAAGTTTCCTCCCACTTTCAATTGTTTTACTTCAATGAAAGGTTAAAATTTTGTGATTTTTTTTGGATGAAAAATCAAAAGGATAAACAATGCAGATTTATTTTCACAGCTGCCTTTGCTCATATTTACCAAGGGTGCCAATATTAGTGGAGGGTACTGTGTATGTATTTGCATACCTCCTCGTGCCCAGTAGCAAGAGTTTGGGGTGTGTCTGATGTAGCAGGCTGAGCCAGAGGGTGTTTAGAGGGTGTGGAAATAGACATTCAGATTTCGTTACAAAAGTGCTAATAAAATTTGAAGACTTGTCAAAATACACAGACAGACAATGGGGTAAAACAAGGATAAACATTGGCATTGTTTTTAAAAGATGGAGGAATTTGATGGAATGTTTGGGTTTTGATCGATACGACGAACTTACAGAGATTCTTCTTGACAGGTAAGCTAAACATCAAGTTTAAAGTATTCCAAATTAGAGTGCGGATCGGGCCGAATTTTTCTGTCCGAGCCCGGCCCGCGTCCGACAGAGCAGTAACGGAACCCGACCCGAGCCCGACAGGCATAAAGATATTTATGTCCGAGCCCGACCCGAGACCGACAGTTAAAATCCCATTTTTTTCTCATACTAATGACACATGTACGTTTGTTTGTGTGGAAAGCCCGCTTTTATTAAGCAACTGTAGGAAGGCATTCGGAAATGTCAACAGGATGAGTGCATCAGCGCGCACGGAGAAACAAGCGCACTTAACATAGGCGCGCATGCACGTGTTTGGTTGTCACGGCTACATAAACAAATTTGAAATTTGCGCACACAGGAAGACAGATGTTATGGTAAAATTTTACATGCATTTTAATCACAAAAACGAACGTTTGCATCAAGTGAAAGCATCAGGCACATTGGCTAACGTTACCTACATAATAAGCTGTTTTAAATTTAAAATGTTCAATGCTTTATCGCGCTGATGTGACAGAGCCCGACCCGAACCCGAACATAATTTCTAAATATCTGTCCGAACCCGGCCCGGCCCGTCGGGTACCGACGGGTCCCGTCGGGCTCGGGTCGGGTAGCCTATCCATCCTCTATTCCAAATATGTAGGACCTTTTATTGAAAGAAGCCTATTTTTACCTATTGAGACCAGTGAAAAAAATGAAAAGCTCCAACCCATATTCAGTGTGCAAATTAAACAAAGAAAAATTCAAACCTCTTTTAGTTACAGTGTCTACATTACACTACTACATAATAATAGTTATAATATTAATCCCATGATAGTAATAGCCATATATTGTAAATGCACTGAAAAATAAAGGAAACTTCCATAATTAATTTTGTACTAATTTATATATTTGAAAGAGTATATTTCTATACTTCACATTAAAGATGTGATTGGGCCAGCCCAGTGTCAATCAAGAAAAGAACCAATGGGCCGCTGAGCTACGTGTTTCATGGGGTGTCAGAAAAAAAAAAACTAACGCTGACTTTTTTTAACCAATGCATTACACCGGCACTAACCCATGCGCCGCCAATTAAGCAAAACAAAACGAATGGGCCGCCGATGTACTAGTTTTATGGGCCGTTAAGACAAAAAAAAAAAGTATGAGATGTATCGGCCCAAAAAGCACGTCGGCCCACCGGGAATCTCCCGGTAGTACCGATGGCAAGTAGCCTACATGACTGGACGTCACACTTTAAATCCTACCTGTTGCTGTAAATAATCCACTTATTTACAGTAGCTGCTGTCACATCAATTGACATGCCATCTCCTTTTCCTCTTTCTTTTTCTATTTTTAGTCCCCGACAGCTTTTTTGCTTTATCCATCTTTTTCGACGACAACTCACTAACGTTACTCGTTCCTGCTCGCTCAGCGCTCATGGCGACCGCGCCCGTGCCCGCCCGCGCGCGTCCGCTCGCGATTTTTAAATGATTATTTAATTCCTATTTTAACAACATGAAAAAGACTATTCAAACATGACATTAAAATATAAATATAAAAAAATTACAGACATTTCTTGGGGGTGCTGGGCAGGTGCTATGGCTATTATAGGGGGAGCTACAGCACCACCTAGCTCCCCCCTGGCGCCGCCACTGATTGAGACATGTCTTCACTTTAATAGACCCGGAAGTGATATTAGAGAGTGCGGAGCAGATCACGTCAGACACGAAGATGTCAAGCAGCATGTGTGTACATTTAACGGGGATCTTCAAAAAGAGTTTATCAAGTTATTTTGCACAGTAAGTTGTGAAAAAGAACTCAATGTAATATTGCGCTGAATGAGATACAACAGAAGCACTCTGTTAGACAGTGCCCGATCCCGCATTCAGTTCTCTTTGAGAGATTGCCTGATTGTTCAAATACAGACAAAGTTGTGCGTAAATACAGTCGGTTATGCCTGTCCATCCCTTCCCGTATACCACCATGAGAAATCTGCTCACCCTATATCTATATCAACTCAGTCCCTTAATTTAGAGTTCATGTAAGGAGTATTTTGTGAATTATCAATAAGAATGAAATCATATAAAAATAGGCTACATTTAAATCAATAAAAATAGTGTTAATGTAAACATTGCTAGTGTCCATCATACCAGAGTTTTTCCAGATTGCAGTTTGGATCCTCCTTCAGTGCAGTGAGCTCTGAATCTCCAGGGTGATTGTAGCTCAGATCCAGCTCTCTCAAATGTGAGGAGTCTAAACTCAAAGCTGAAGCCAGATGAGAGCATCCTTCTTTTGTCACCATGCAGCCAGATAAACTACAATGACAGACATCAAAGTCATAAATATATATAAATGTATATCCCCTCAGTTTTATGACTATTTTAAAATTACCTCAGCTTCTCCAGTTTACAGTGTGGACTCTTCAGTGCATCAGAGAGCAGCTTCACTCCGGAATCTTTCAAGTTATTGTTACTCAGGTCCAGCTCCTTTAGGCAGGAGTTTGATGACTGTAGAGCTGAAGCCACACTTTCACAACACTGATCAGTGAACTTACAGATGGACAATCTAAACAGAAGATTAAATGATTACATCATTGACCCTTATGTAAGAACTGCATTTGCAATGTATTTAATACTTTACAAAACCCAGTAAACACAGAACATCCCCAAATAAGAACATTCTAGGAACATTCTCTATATGTTTTTTTTTGTAACCAAAAACTAACCTTCCCCAGAAGGCTGCAGGGAGGGTTTTTGTAACAACCAAAAGAGAACTTTTACAGAACATTCCCTGCAGGTTATTTTTAGGTTTGACTAAAGTGAACCTTCCCAGAACATTATCCTAGTTAAAGTTAATACAATAACTGTTTATTAATTTTTTTTTTTTCAATGTCTGTGACTAAATTTCATATTTTAAAAACCCTAGATTGTACTCAAGTCATTGTTATTTGGTGCTGAAATAACATACAATCTGGGTAATTGTGGTACAGTGACAAGCCCATATGAAATCTAACATGTTAATGGAAAAATTGAATCTTACTTAATGCTCCATGTAATGATATATGTGCTTGGATTATTTCTATTGATTAAACTACAGATCAAAAGACATGATTTGTAGTATTGATGCAGCAGTGCTGGATGAAAACTGATGTATAGCAGGGTAAATGATATCAGAGTAAAGAAGTTAGGGACCAAACCAACAGTGAATGTTCTTTTTACGTAAAGAAAATTTTCCAGGATAACCAACAGAGAATGTTAGGATATCTGTTCTGGGGATGTTCTGGGAACCAGAAACTACTGTTCCCAGATCATTCTGGGAACCAAAAATTGTAAGCTGGGGCAAAATATTCAAGAAGAGCTTTCAGTGTGCAGTGTAACTTTCAGTAAAATGTGTTCATAAAGTGGTACAAATGTATCTGATATTCTTTGGGCTGAAATTAATTGTGACATTCCAAAGATTTGTATTAGTTGTTTCCTCTTTATATGTATAGGCAGTATATATATATAAACTTAAATCATGCTGTAACATTATTTGAAACTGGCAAATAACAGTATTTTTGATAATTTCCACTATTATCCAACAAATCCACTCTCTGTATACTGTTGGTAAAATATAATGAAATATATATACAAAGGAATCTGACAAACAAACCTCAGTTTTTCTAGTTGACAGTTTGGACTCTTCAGTGCATCAAATAGCAGCTTCCCTCCGGAATCTTCCAAGTTATTGATACTCAGGTCGAGCTCTCTCAATGAATAATTTAATTGTAGAGCTGTAGCCACACTTTCACAGCAGTGATCAGTGAGATTACAACCTGAGAATCTAAAATAACAGTAAATGGTTAATTGACACTTTGCAGAATTCCCATTTAAATAGGACAGTCGCAAAACTGTTTGATCTTAAAGTTAACAACTGTTACTTTACCCTACACATTTCAAAGCACCATTCATCACCATCATAATTTATATTTTTAGAAAGGATTAAAAAAAATACACAGAAGATAATAGAGATGCACCGGTCCACCAGCCATAAAACGGAAATGGATGGTTTTTGCTCCAAACACACGATCGGCAACCGGACGGTTTTTAGCTTTATTTTGGCGATCTCTATTTCGGACTTGCACATAAACTACACTGCAATCATTTCCCAAAATGTCTTGTGTGGAAATATTATGAGGTCTGTAAACAGGACGTTAAAGGGATAGTTCAGGATTTTAGACATGAATCTCTATAGCTTCCCCATAAGCAGTGTGGTGCATTGACCATGACTTACCCCCGACAGCGTCCTGTGAGCCGAGCTCCGGTCCAGTTTTGGTCAAGATGAAATTAGTCCGGCAAGTTTGCTGGGGTCACGGCAATAAAGCTTTTTTCTTCTCAAATCAATATGTGTTCAAAAGAGTGATATATTTGCAGCACAAAACCGCTGTCTATGGAGAGGTCAGACCTCGTAATGGCTTGGCACTATTTTCTTCCCCGTCATATCACTGCGCGCTGCCGCTACCTACAGCCAGCTGGGAGCCGCGCACGTGTCACTTTGTTTACAGCTCGTAAAGAGAACGATAACATGTCTGACTACAGCAGCGACGATGACAACATTGACTTCGACACACAGCCAAAAGGATATCTTTACGAACCTGAATACACAGATGACGAGTTACGCCAGATGGAGTTAGAAAGGACAGAAAGAGAGAGGATGGACAGAGAAGTTGAACAAGTTGAAGCTGGAGTCCGCACCATTTTCTACAAAGCTTGTACAAACTGATCGCTCTTGGTGAGTAGCTATGTTAGCTCGTTCGTGTAGCTGTTCTGAGCACGTAAACACTGCTGTAAACACTGCCGAACAACTGAAAAAGTGGTGTGCGCCTGCGCAGCTCCCAGCTGGCTGTAGGTAGCGGCAGCGCGCAGTGATATGACGGGGAAGAAAATAGTGCCAAGCCATTACGAGGTCTGACCTCTCCATAGACAGCGGTTTTGTGCTGCAAATATATCACTCTTTTGAACACATATTGATTTGAGAAGAAAAAAGCTTTATTGCCGTGACCCCAGCAAACTTGCCGGACTAATTTCATCTTGACCAAAACTGGACCGGAGCTCGGCTCACAGGACGCTGTCGGGGGTAAGTCATGGTCAATGCACCACACTGCTTATGGGGAAGCTATAGAGATTCATGTCTAAAATCCTGAACTATCCCTTTAACACAAGCCAAATGTTCAAGCCTAACTGTCTTGTGTTCTGACATGTCGTGTTGGATACTTTTCCAGTTTTGTTTTAATCTTTCAGTTTTGTTTTCTCTGCTTTTCCTCCTGATTTCTCCAGGCAGTTTCTCACAAGCCCTGGTCTCGCTCTCGATCTCCAATCAAGGATTGCCTTTGTCTCTGCTCTGCTTCACGTGCTGCCAAGCCCCGGAAGTTCCACTGAAATTGTTCCTGTCTGGATTATTGACAGCCTTTTGTGCAGGTGTGTCTTATTTAGCATAATTTCACAAATCTAAAGTCAGACCATTCTGTTTTTGCTTTAAATCATATAATCTATTTTAAAGGGGTCATAAGATGCTATTATCAAAGATCATTATTTTGTGTATTGGGTGTAATAGAATTTGTTAACATGCTTTAATGTTCAAAAAAAAAAAAAACTTCACATACTGTACATTATTATAGCTCCTCTATGCCCAGTCTTTCTAAATCGCATTGATTTCTACAAAGCCCCTCCTTTCGAAAGGCCTGATAGGCCTTACCATAATTGTGATATCAGTGTAAAGAAGTTAGGGGAACGTTCTCAGAACTTACTGGGAAGGTTAGGGGAACGTTCTTCAAACCAACAGGAAACGTTTTTACACAAAGAAAACTTTCCAAGATAACCAACAGAGAACGTTAGGATATCTATTCTGGCGATGTTCTGGGAACCAGAAACCATCTGAGAACATTCTGGGAACTAAAAATTGTTAGCTGGGGCAAAAGATTCAAGAAGCAACTCTATGAGCAACTCTAAGTAAAATGAGCAACTCTAAGATGCTTTCAATGAGCAACTCTAAGTAAAATGTGTTCATAAAGTGGTACAAATTTACCTGATATTCTGAATTGTGACATTCCAAAGAGTTTTATCAGTTGTTTCTTCATATATATATATATATATATATATATATATATATATATATATATATAAGTTAAATCATGCTGTAACATTATTAGAAACTGGCATTTCCACTTTTATCCAACAAATCCGCTCTCTGTATACTGTTGGTAAAATGTAATAACATATATATACAAAGGAATCTGACAAACAAACCTCAGTTTTTCTAGTTGACACTTTGGACTCTTCTGTGCATCAAACAGCAGCTTCCCTCTGGAATCTTCCAAGTAATTGCTACTCAGGTCGAGCTCTCTCAATGAAGAATTTAATTGTAGAGCTGTAGCCACACTTTCACAACACTGATCAGTGAGATTATAACCTGGGAATCTAAAATAACAGTAAATGGTTAAGTAGGTCCCATTTAAATAGGAAGATCACAAAACTGTTTGATCTTAATGTGTACAACTGTTTGTTTTTTTTGCCCTACACATTTCAAAGCACCATTCATCACCATCATAGTAGATCTCTCTAGAAAGGATAAAAAAAAAAAAAAAAAAAACACAAAATCTCTAGAAAGAATTAAAAAACCCACAAAATCGCTTAAAACTAAATACAAAACAACGATAATAAATACAAAACAACAGCATAAATTAAAGCAGAGAAAATTAGAAACATGCACAGTAGCACTACACACTAATTTGCATAATACCGACCGCGATATATAAGGAGAACTGGAGTACTGTAATTATCACAGTATTCATATACACAGATTCCACCACACTTCTCCCCAAAATGCTCAAATTCAATAGAAACTTGAAAAATTACATATTTTAGTGGCACGCTTACTCTTTATTAATGCATGTTGCATGACATAAAAGGCGGTCAAAAATCTAAAGTTCCCAATTATTCTAATCTCTATGGTAATATAGTGGTGCAGGAATGATGTCACTTTGTAGGCAACTGGCAGTTCACATCACACTGGTTCCCTCGACAAAAACCCTGTTTGTGAATTCAACAGAAGTTTATGATACTTACACGTTTTGTCCATCAAGATCATTTTCACAGATGAAAAAAACGTATGAATTTTTTAAGCCTAAATGTAGACACCAGAAGTAAAAAGCTAAAGGCAGGCTATAAACGAAGTACACCACGGTCGCTCGACTTCAACATCACCATCACTAAGCCTCCGACAACTCTTAGTTCTTATCTAAAAACATTTTCCCAGAACGTTTGAGTTATAGGAGAACAATTATGTTGCATAATGTTGCTGTAAGAGTGGACTGAGTTTACCCGTTCGGTGTGATGATGTTTAATCTCGTCGACAGCCTCTGTTGTCCCATTTAGCCACTTTTTAGCAACCGCCTTTTTCAAGACACATAACATCTTTAAAAAAAAATCACGAGTGGGAAAATACTGATGTATTTTATGTCGTAGAATAAAACTTGAAAGTGTCTTGAGCTTAAAATCACCACAGACCTTTTAAAGGCACAGTTTGCAAGATTTGTACCTTAATATAACAGCTTCGAAATCATTTCGATGGTGAACGAACTCGTAGTAGGGCGAATCATCCCAATAGCAAAGCGGGGGGAACCAGCAATGCAAGTTTGAGAGGTGGCGTCCCGACAAATCTTGCGAGAATCACAACTTGCTTTACGGCACGATGTCACATACATCAACATCATATGAATCTGTCATCATTCTGGTATCTTTCTCTGTCTCCCTCTTCTGGTCACACACACACACACACACACATTACCTCAGTTCACCTTTACTTATCCTCAGCTGTTTCTAGTTACTACTTGTCATCACGCTAATTCCTTCACACCTGTTCTCTGTTCTCTCTAATTGTGTTTGCTACTTCTAGCTTCCCTTTTTCCCTGCTTCTTTGCCAGATTATTTTCGTACGCTACTCATGCAAGAAGTCCTTTCTTACCTGCTGTCCGAGTCCTGTCCATGTCCTGTCTGAGACCTGTCTGAGACCTGTCCAAGTGCTGTCCGAGTCTACTCGAGTGCAAGACCGATCATTCTTCCAGCCAGGCACAGGTCTATTTCTATCTGTTCAATAGTAACCATTTGTTCTGCACTCTGTCCAGCCTGCCGGTTGCTGACGAACACCCAGAACATTCGCCTCTCCATCTGCTTGCCGCTATTTCTCATAAGAGATCAGAGGACAGTGCCGCTGGATCCCTTTCTCTGACTGTTTGCTGCTGCCTACTCAAGACGAGACTTTCTGTTACACGTTACTAGAATATCTGCCTTGTTGGCGACATTTCTGTTATCTATCTAAGAGGAAACATTTTTCTGTTGAACTCACCTTTTCTCTCAATTAAAGAGACTGTTCCTCTACTTCGCTTTTGGGTCTTATCTTCCTCACCACAGAATCAGCCTCTATGGAAGACACTAGCACGCATTTCAGACGTGAATCATGGCAGAGTCGACGAAGAAAACGCGGTCAGAAGAGTCAAGGAAAAGAAAACGAGAAAGTGAGACACAAGAGTCCCGCTCGGTCAGGCTTTCACTCGTTGGCGAGAGCTAAAAAACAGCAAAGGATGCAACAGCGATGCTGACCTGGCGTTCTTTTTGATGGACAGTAAGTAAATCTCTTATTTGTAAACTTGCTTGCGTTCTATGTTGTATGTTGTTGCGCTTGCTTGCATGCCATTTTTTACGAAGTTGTTCATTCTTCCATTGTTGATAATACGACCAGTCCACTAATTTCCAAGTCTAGCTAGCTGTCGATTAGCAGAGCTATTAGCAGACTTGATAACAAACACTCGTTTCTCTTACGTGTTTTTGCGTTATGTTTTATTGCCCAGCTTGCCTCACGAGCAAGTTTACCAGCTGAACTCAGGTGTTGTGTATTTGTCACGTAGTCATTTGTCTGGTTCAGGTTTCGTATGGCATGTGTACTGTGTTTATGCAAACTTTAGATGGCATATTTGTATGAAACATTAACTTGTCAGTAGACATCGTTGGAGGCTATCTGTGCCTGTTCGATGTCCGACGCTTCCATCCTACTGAACAGGTACTGGTATAAAGGGGGGAGGGGTTCAGGTTGTGAGTGCAGAGACTGCTCTGCGTGAGTGGTATTTACGACAGTAACGTTGAATACAAGTACTCCACAGCAACTCGCTGTTTGACAAAAATGGAAAACTGCATAGTGTGCCTTTAACCAAAAAACCCATTGACTTCGGGATGATGGAACCAGAAGTGCTAAAATGCTAACTCATTTCATTTCTGCATTTTGGCCAAGCGGCAACCTTCCTTTCTCTCTCTTGAAACACACACAAGGAAAGTGACTTAAACTGCAATTCAGTGACTGGTCGCTAGAGACAGGCTGCGAAAGAGAGTCAATCCCATGTTAAAATGGCCAACTTTACAGCAGAAATAACTGTTTACAGCCTGGTGCAAAAAGTGGTTTTGGTCAATATAGCTAATTTTGCCCTTCATGCCAATTGTGAGGGGGCTGAATTTTTTATAACTCATCCGTTTAAATTATATTAAGCCTTAACCCCTTAACGCCCACTGTCGCGAATTTGCAACAAACCCCTTCCATTCAGACTGCAGGCGAGATAGCGTGTGTTTTCCCCCAATGCCTGTTTGTGCACATTCGATACATACCTAGGAACATTTTGCACGCACTGGTTTCTCGTAGGAGCGGTCGGAGTGGGAACTACATCCGGGTCACCGAAGCTAATATTTTGGTTTGCAAAATCCGCATATCAAGGGCGCAAATGTGGAGAAATTGCCCAAAATGAGTTAAGTTGTGCTAAGATAAAAATATGTACCAGCTTATTGATTGCTTCTATAGCTATGTTATTCATATAGACTTCATGTGACGAATATTTTTTACGTACTTTGTAGATTTCTGTTTGTAGCAAATTTGCGACATTGGTCCATAACGGCTGGATTGGGCTAATGGCTACATATTATAATAATGCTGTATTTAGATGGTTTCAGCCAAAAAAATATATATATTTTTTTTTTTTCACAAAAAATAGCATGTTAGGATATAACACTATAAGAATATATAATGTATGCACTGGAGAAACAAGGAAAGAGTTAAACAGAGTGTAACATGGAATGTATAAAAACTACTGTCAATGTTAGGGAGTAGGAGAGTGTTTTGTTTCTTGCTGTTGTCAAGATTCATTAATTTGTCAATTAAAGTTTATAAGTTCTAACAACTTTGTGCCATGAATAAAATCTACATACCTGAGATGGGAAAATGTGTTTTATTAATTTTACCATTTTGTAAAAATTACCCTAAATGCCTGTTGTCGCAAATTTGCAACATACCAACATTTCTATTTATTTGTTGTGCAAAAGTGAAATTGATAAATCTCAACATTATTTACCATCTACTTAAAGGCAAAAACACACATAATTTTTTTTTTATATACAGCTATATAAATTCAGGCGTTAAGGGGTTTTAAAGTTCTGCATAATTAAGGGTGTGGCCACTTGAGTGACAGGTGGATTGCTGCTGCTGTCACTACGAGCCGTTTGTCTGCTGTCTGTTAGCGTCACGTCACATCAGCTAATCCCGCCTTTTTGCCCATTTTCATTTATGACGGTAACGTCACAGACACTACGTCCATATTTTTTTTACAGTCTATGATTTTAGCCCACAAAGTGATGTCAATACCTTCACCAACTTGACTGACCAACTGGACCCAATTCCGATTTTTTCCACCGATCAGATATGACCCACGAACGTGTAAGCAGTACAGATATATCTATAAAAATTAAACATCTCTAGTTGACTAGCAGAGTATTAATTTAGCAGAGTGTTGCTTTTCAAATCATCCTGAGTGCTCGTTGCAACTGTTATCAGTGACGGCGGCTCGTGCACAGACCCGTGTTTCAGTCCCGTTGTGGGGACTTTCTATTCGTTCCAGTGAAATAACAAAATGAAATGCAGGCAAACATGTCCCTGCTCTTGATATACAATCACTAATGAACACATTTGGTTAAAAAAAAAAAAAAAAACTACACGAGGGCAGATTCGAACCCAGAACCTCTAACATGATACCATAAGTACATACTAACACTTTTAGCGGATCTGTGTACATGTTCACTGTCTTGAAAAATGTGTACTATATAATAATTTTGATATAAGAATGAAACTATTGCATTAAAAATGTTTCTATGAATTCCATGTCAATAAATTAAACAAATGTTGAAATTGATTATTGATGTCATAATGTTATTTTTTGTTCATTTCGCCAAGTGTAGTGTAAATGCAGATATCAGATATGGGTCACTTTTAAAAGAAGATGTAAGGGACTTCAAAAAAAATAAAATCGGAATTGGGCATCAAGTTATTTTTATATCGTCTAAATGAGGCCATCAATGTTATTTTAAATTAAATGAAACAAAATAACGATAGAGAGTTTAAAGAGAATTTGTGGTAGAAATGACATTCAAACGGTATCTTTCGGGAGCTGGGGGAAAAAAAGAAGAGAAAAGAAAGCTCAAAGTAAAGGTGTTCTGACTTCTGAAATTTAAAGCTGCAGTCCGTAACTTCTGGCGCATTAGCGGTTAATAAACAGAACTGCATGTGTCTTGTAGAAGATCATTGTAGCTGGAGCTTCTTTTCCACGTTTATGTCTATGACGAGTCACGAAGGTGCTGTGCTACTCCGCAGTGGTACGACCCGACCGGTCTAAAGAAGTCTGAATATAAACACTTATTATAGGTGTACCGAAGTGATTCAGGATAAGACAGAAACACGGTTTGGAAAATGGATTCATGATGTGCTCGCAAATGTTGGAAATGTTTAACACAAAAAAAGTTATGGACTGCAGCTTTAAAGCAAAAATCTAAGCAGTCTGTAGCCATTTTATTTTTTTTCTTTCTCATATATTATTTTGTATTTTATTTTATTTATTTCATGCATGTATAAGTTGTCTATTTAGTTTCATTTTTAAGATCACTTGCACTCATATATATTTGCTTATAATAATAATAATAATAATAATTATAATAATAATAAGCGTGTATTAATGTAAAAAATTATAATTAAACAACAAAATAAATAAATAAACAACCCAATTTGCTAGGTAAAATTATCACAACGTGTTCTATCCTATATTCACACAGCCCTTGGGCTAAAAACAACCCAAATTGGGTTGTTCTTTAACAAGTTTTTTTTTTAGAGTGTGTTTAAATATTTGACATATGTATGTTGAATGTTTTACACTTAATACACATAGTATAGAAATGGTAATTTCATGTGTTTTCTTGTCGAATTGCTATGATAGTTTTTACACCAGTGCATAGGGCCAATTTTCATGATCTCGCCTAGGGCCACACGACCCCACGGGCCGGCACGCAAGCCGCGGTTCAGCTGAACGTGACAAACGCCGCCAGTCTGAAAACACAGGGCATGTTTCAAGTATAAAAATAATACCTAAATAGGAACATGGTAGTATACTTCACGAGTTCACACTTACAAATAAGTCAGATAGAAAAAATGCGTATTTGGCGTGCTGTCCGAGGAGAGGGCTCCGGGCTCGGTATTTGGCCCGAACCCAGAGTACTCCCCCCGTATTCCTGGCTGTGAAGAACAAGCCAAGAGTGAGGAGTCGGGGTGGTGGAGGGATGCTGAAAACTGTCAAGGAAGTTAGGTGAGTTGACAGAGTGAATATATATATATGCTTCCTCTCATGCTGATAGGGTAGACATGGTAATTGTTTGATGAGTTGATTGATTGATTGATTGCTTGATTATTTGAACGTGCTCCTCCCGAACTTTGTTAATAAAACATCATTTCACGAGTTCACACTTACAAATAAGTCAGATAGAAAAAATGCGTATTTGGCGTGCTGTCCGAGGAGAGGGCTCCGGGCTCGGTATTTGGCCCGAACCCAGAGTACTCCCCCCAAAAGCTGCAAATAAATGCCGGACAGCCACCAGAATGATGTTGATGTTGATGACCCCCCAAAAACTTGCAGAGTGCAAAGCTTAAGGTATCAGAAGTGGGAAAGGGTTAGTCGCTGGAAGGCTTCTTGTAACATCGGATGGGAGTTGGTTGTCATGACGTTGGATGGTTGTGCCTCTCCGGTAGTAGGCTAGGGATGGTACGTAATGTACTTTTGCGGAAGAGAATGGTATAACCGCTGCAGTGTGATGGAGCAAGTGTGATGAGAATTAGTTCCTGCAGGAGCGGAGGAGATGACACTGCTGCGGCAGTGGATCAAACTTGATTTCGACTTGCTTTCCAACTATCTGAAGCAGAAGGATGGAGAATTGAGTACTTGTGGGAACGGAAGAGGAAACACTGCTGCGGCAGTGAAAGCGAGTTGGATGGAGAAACGGAGCTCCTGCGGGAGCGGAGGAGATGACACTGCTGCGGCAATGTACCAAACTTGCTTTTCAACTTGCTTTTAAATATCCAAAACAATTTGGACATAGAACTGAGCTCCTGCGGGAGTGGAGTAGATGAAGCTGCTGCGGCAGTGGAGCAAGTTTGGACGGAGTAACAGAGCTCCTGCGGGAGCGGAGTAGATGACACTGCTGCGGCAGTGGACCAAACTTGCTTTTCAACTTGCTTTTAAATATCCAAAACAATTTGGACATAGAACTGAGCTCCTGGTGGAGTGGAGTAGATGACACTGCTGCCGCAGTGGAGCAAGTTTGGACGGAGTAACAGAGCTCCTGAGGGAGCGGAGTAGATGACACTGCATGCGGCAGTGGACCAAACTTGCTTTCAACTTGCTTTTAAATATCCAAAACAATTTGACATAGAATTGAGCTCCTGCGGGAGTGGTGTAGATGACACTGCTGTGGCAGTAGAGCAAGTTTGGATGGAGTAACGGAGCTCCTGCGGGAGCGGAGTAGATGACACTGCTGCGGCAGTGGATCAAACTTGCTTTTCAACTTGCTTTTAAATATCCAAAACAATTTTGGACATAGAACTGAGCTCCTGCGGGAGCGGAGTAGATGACACTGCTGCGGCAGTGGAGCAAGTTTGGATGGAGTAACGGAGCTCCTGCGGGAGCGGAGTAGCTGACACTGCTGCGGCAGTGGACCAAAGCTTGCTTTTAAATATCCAAAACAATTTTGGATATAGAACTGAGCTCCTGCGGGAGCGGAGTAGATGACACTGCTGCGGCAGTGGAGCAAGTTTGGATGGAGTAACGGAGCTCCTGCGGGAGCGGAGTAGCTGACACTGCTGCGGCAGTGGACCAAAGCTTGCTTTTAAATATCCAAAACAATTTTGGATATAGAACTGAGCTCCTGCGGGAGCGGAGTAGATGACACTGCTGCGGCAGTGGAGCAAGTTTGCTTTCTTAAATATCCAAACTATTTTGGACGGAGTAACGGAGCTGGCTGCGGGAGCGGACAAGATGACACTGCTGCGGCAGTGGACCAAACTTGCTTTCTTAAATATCCAATCTATTTTGGACGGAGTAACGGAGCTGGCTGCGGGAGCGGAGTAGATGACACTGCTGCGGCAGTAGAGCAAGTTTGGATGGAGTGACGGAACTTCTGCGGGAGTGGAGTAGGTTAGCTGTAGTAGACTTGGTTGACTTGCTTTTAACTGTCCGATGAGCCAGTTGGGTGGAGAATGGGCTCCTGTTGGAAGAGATGATGCTGCTGTTGTGGTGTTGGAAACAACTTGCTTTCAAACTGTGATCCAAAAGGTGAGTGGGACAGAGATCTGAGCTCCTGCTGGAGCGGAAAATAGCACTGCTGTTGCAGTAAAGCGAGTTAGGATGGGGAACGTGGATCCTGCAGGAGTGGTGGTCTGTAGGGTTGGGTGTATGAGAAGTTGTCAAAGAATTAATGAGGGTTCGTTGGGCTTCTTTGATATGGAAGCGATTTGAACGGATGTAACTCGAAAGCCTCCGCTGACCAGTGGCCAAGTGCTTGGATCTGCTGCTGAGAGAGGCCTTTTTTTGGGCAGCTGTTGCTGCGCCTATGCAAAATGAATGGCTGGAAAAGTGGTCTTCTGGGATGCCTGAATGGAGCAAAATTTGATCTGTCTTACTTTGCTTTATGGAGTAGGAGATGGTTTCATTGTCTAGCACTGATAGATCTGTGATTGTGGGGTGGACTTTTGGGTTAAAGCTGGAAGTGATGGTGAGTTCTGAGCATCTGAGGAAACTGAAAAAAGCCACTATGAACATTGCGTCCAGTGTGCGGGCAGTGTTGGTAGAGTGGTAGCCTTGGCGGAGGGTGGAGATGCATAGTAAGTATGTCTAACGTTATTGGTTGTCTGGCATCTGGGCGAGTAGGTTGGGTTATGAGGTTAATTGCTCATGGAAGAGATGGGTTTTCATTTGTCTTTGAATGTTGCCAGGGATTCTGCATTCTGGATGAGGGTGGGGAGAGCATTCCACCAGCATGGAACTGTGAATGATAATGTTCTGGAAAGTGATTTTGTGTCTCTCTGTGATGGAACCACGAGACGTCCCTCGTTGATCGACCGTAGGCTTCTGGTAGGGATGTAGGCTTGTAGGAGTGAGTAAAAGTAGGAGGGAGCTGAGCCTGTGATAGATCTGTGAGCAAGCGTCAATGCCTTGAACTTGATGCGAGAGGTAGCCAGTGCAGAGAGATGAACAGAGGAGTGACGTGGGCCCTTTGGGATCGTTGAAGACAAGACGAGCTGCAGCGTTCTGAATCCTTTGTAGATGTTTAGTTGCACATGATGGAGGTCCAGCTAGAAGAGCATTGCAGTTCTTGATGCTGTTGAGATAGGATATGAATGAAGTGATGGCGAGCAGAGAAATTGGGAAAAGGCAGGTTGTATGGGAAGTGGAAAGACTTATAAAGCTTCCATGCGGTAAAGTAGGATTGTAGGGTGCTGGGTGAAACGGCTTGAAGAATGGAATTAAGAGAGGCGTCAAGAAGTGGTTTCAATGGGTGGTTAATGTGGATATCAGCTCTGAAGTGAGGTACTGAGGTTGGGAATGGGTCCGTGTCTGGTGCCAGCAACCTGAATTTCTGGAAAGCAAAACGTGACCCGGGAACATGTTTTGCAGTTATGATGAACTGATCGCAGGCTGCAATCCAAATGAGGCATCTTAGGAGAGGCATTACTGCAGGGGAAATTTGAGCGGCCTTGTTGATGCAATGCACGGATGCTTCGTTGTTGCAGTGTACTATGATGCTGTTAGAGGACCATTCTTTACCCCACAGGAAAGCTGCCTCCACTAAAGGATACAACTCGAACAGCGCTGAGGATGTTAATGACTGCGGTGAGTCTAACAGCTGGGCGGGCCATGTAAACTTGAACCAACGGCCTTGGTAGAATCCCCCGAAACCGATAGAGGGAGCTGCGTCGGTGAACAGTTGGATATCCACAGGGAGAGAAATCAGATTTTTTATAGAAAAAGGACAGGCCATTCAATTATTTAAGGAAGGTTAGACAGAAACTAAGCTCCTGCGGGAGCCAATGGTCACATCACTGCTGCGGCAGTGGAGAACATTAGCTAGAGAAACTGAGCTCCTGCAGGAGCGTGAGGAGACATCACTGCTGCGGCAGTGAAATCAATGTTAGCCAGAGAAACTGGACTCCAGTGGGAGCAGAATGGACTGCTGTGACAGTGAAGAAGTTTAACCAGAGGAACGGCAGAGACGGAGCTGCTGTGGGAGCGGAGGAGATGACACTGCTGTGGCAATGTGAGAAGCAAATGGGATCCTACGGGAAAGGTGGATATGGTGAGCTTGTAGGTTTAGAGTTTAGAGGGCAGCCTTGCAGGATTATGCACATCTGAAGTTTAAGTGGCCGAGCGAAGATAGTAGTTCGCGTTTAGGACAGTTTAAAATGTCTGAGAAGGTGGATGAAACCAGAAATATCCTTTGCAGTGCAGTGCAGCCTGGAAATTAACTGTATCCAAGTTAATGCCCAGAATTCAATGGATGTGGCTAGACCCATGGTTTATCCTGGGTGACTGGAATCCAAAGCTCACCAGAACCGTGTGGGGCTGAGAGATCGATTGCTAAATTATTTTTATTTTATTTATTTTGAATGAATACATTAGAAGCCTAAATGGTTTATAACCTGATTTGATAACGCATCGATTTGATACTGTAGTTGTTGTTTGATAATCAAACAGCAAAGTACAATCTGATTTAGATGATCGTTTGTTCCTTTATCTGTTGCTGGTTCATTTATTTAGTCAAGTTCAAAATAGACTCACTTATTGTAAAAGACAAAGAGCTTTCATAGAATTTTGCGCCTTGAATTTATCCAATTGTGTTTTAAAAATCACTAAGGACTTCAAACTTTGCCGTGGAAACACACTGCTTGTGTGTATTTTATCTAAAAATTTCTCTTCATTTCTATGGGTCACATTACCTGCCGATTTTGTTCGTTCTTAATCAGATTTTTTCAATGGTGAAGCTGTGGTTTTAAATTACTTTAAAATAAAATACAGCTGTGCTATAACGAAGTTTCGAAGCGATTTTGTAGATAAATTGCAAGACAACGTTAACGATAGGTTCTTAATGATTCTGTGTGCTTGCAATCTAATGTGCGAGCTACTGTTTGTACGTGATAGTTTAAGCCACAAGGAAGCAGCGCGTTAATGACGTCAAATAATTTGAACAGAAACCGTTTAAAACGTGTATTCCCCCGATCAAAATGAATATCCAGATGGCATAACTGTGCTTGAGACTCGACTGAAGCGATGCGAAATTTAACCAGGGACAAAAATGAGAAGGTTTTTGAGCTGAGCACTCACGGAGTCGAGCCAGCGGGTCTAGAGTGTGAGCTGGCCGGCCGGGACTGAATCTGCGGCGCGGCTTACTGAGGGCCTGCGGCGGCGGCCTGGTCTTGGAGGAAGACCCGTTTGTTCGTGTGAAGAGGGCGGCATTGCCCGAGACGCGAGCGTGGTGCTCGGCGGGCCTTATAGTCCATTTCTCTATTGCAGGAAATATTGAATGGTCCGGTTTAGAGCAATGCGCGGAAGGAGATCGCGGATGTTTCGCCCATGGTGGTGAGGACCCGTTTGTTTGGCCTGACGCCCGCGAGATAACACCAGAGGATTGCGGCAAAGATTCCTGAAGGACGAAAGATTCTTCATTGGACGGGAGAGCTCATTTCGGAAATGATAGGAAGGTAGGGCGAGGCCAAATGCTGAAAACTGTCAAGGAAGTTAGGTGAGTTGACAGAGTGAATATATATATATGCTTCCTCTCATGCTGATAGGGTAGACATGGTAATTGTTTGATGAGTTGATTGATTGATTGATTGCTTGATTATTTGAACGTGCTCCTCCCGAACTTTGTTAATAAAACATCATTTAAAGTGCAAAAATAATATATAAATAGTAAACTATAAGTATGATGTTATGTTCACTTTAAGAAAACTTGCATGTATACATGCAGTACAAAACTACTAAACTAGTAGTTTACTGAGAGTACACTTCAAAGTGAAACACTTCAAACGTGCTACAAAAATTAAAATATTAACTACTAGTATACTTATAACTAAGTTCACTTGTAGTACAGATGCAGTACAAATGAGAAACATAGTTGTGAACTGGTAGTACACTTATAATACACTTAAACGTATACTTTTTATATACTAAAGTGGGCCAATTTAGTCCCAAGCAGTTTTGAAATAGTACACTTACAAGTTTACTAGTACATTGAAATTAGTATACTTACTACATAAAGTACACTTAAAAATAAACTTGAACATTACTTAAAGGGGTCATATAATGCCATTTTTGTACAAGCTAATATGATTCTTTAGGGTTTAAATTAAAAGTTTGTAATATACTTTAATTCAAAATTCTCATTAGTATTGTAAGAAAACACTAATTTTACCTGGTCAAAAACAGCTCTGTTTTCAGCATGCCGTTTCAGTGCATGTGTCTTTAAATGATAATGAGCTTTGCTCACCCCACCCCTCTGTTCTGTGGGTACACCGTTTGAAATAATAATAACACAATATCCATAACGCCTTGTTCATTATAAACGTGGGATTATGAATTATATTGAGAATGTCGTACATAGAAAACATGCTGTAATGTACCCTCCCTTAGAGTGTAAACCTTAGATGCATTCATCATGAAGCGTGCAGCAAGGTTAGCAAATTTGCAAAGATTAATATAAATATTAATATAAAGGTTAATAAAACATTACACTAACTTCTGGAGGTTCAGCAGGAACACGTTGGTACCGATCCGTTTTTTTCTCGTTTGTAAAGCTGTCTGGTGTGAAATGATTCGCGTAAACATGAAAGCATGGATGATCGTGGGGAATCCCCGTGAGGGAATCCCCGCATCAATCCTTTGGGCATATCCTTTCAAAAACAAAACTCGGCCACTGCGTCTTCAACGGTTCGGATTTAGGACATCAAAATGACTGCTGTGTTCCTTATTACACCGAAGAACAATCGCAGACGCCATTCTGCTCATAGACAGCGCTCCAGTGAATGTATCAACAATGATGCGCGGACTATGATGACAGACAGCTCATCACGAGCGAGGGCGGGTCTGTGTTGAAATGCTGCTGTCAATCACCAATCGTGGGAGGGGCGTCGATTTTGTGACGTCACAAAATCGAACGGCTTGATTTCAGAGGGGGTCAAACATATAAGGAGATTTAAAAAAAAACACTGGATGGATTTTTATCATTTTATGATGGTTGTGTACAGGCACTGCCAACACACATTTCAGTACAATCAACTTGTAAAAGTGCATTTACCATTATATGACCCCTTTAAGTATACTTCATAAAATTAACTTATAGTATACTTCTTTTTCGTACTTCTTTTTAACTGTCCTCCGTAAAATGTGCTTCCCAAACGAACATTTGGGTTCTGGTGTTGTAAATAAATCTTAACCACTGATTTCTTATTGCGTCCACAAATAAATTTGCTTGAACAAAGAAAAAAAATCAGCAACCAGTATCGAAATCTGCTAATTTTTCTAAGGGGAAAAAATCATAACCGGCCATGAAAAATTATGATCGCTAGAAGATAAACTGTTATTATATTGAGATTACAATTCATTTTTAGACTTCTCTTCCAATCTTGCTAAACTGTGCTATGGCTCAGTGATTAAAAAATATTAAAAACAATATGCCACTTTATGACAAAATGCTTAGTGCTTTTCTGCAGTTCCTCACAGCTGGTATCAGTCTTCTTTTGCCTTCTTCTGATGCGTTTAATTTCTTGGAGTCCAGTTCATCCAGCGGCTCATCTGACATTTGAATGATGTAGGCTATTGCTGAGCAGCGAGCAGGAGAGAGTTTCTCTGAGTCCATGCCTGATTTCACAAACTCCTGAATCTCTCTGTAGAAAGTCTGATCCTTCACTTCCAGCAGACAGAGGAACAGATTGATGGATTTATCAGCTGGGAGTTGTTCATCACCATTAATTTTATGTTTAATATACTTTGCGACACTATTGATGATATCTCTGGTGTCCTCTGTGTGTCTCAGTAGATCCTGTAAGAGTCTCTGATTGGACTCCAGTGAGATGCCCAGCAAGAATCGCAGGAAAAGATCCAAGCGTCCATCCTGCAATGATTCATCAATTACTTCTTTGAGCCGCATGTCCAAAGGCTTTTGCTGGGAGTGAAACTCAAAGAAAGCTGCCAGAAACTCCTGAAAGCTCAGATGTATGAAGCAGTAGACTTTCTTCTGATGAATCACAGATTCCTCCTTAAAGATCTCAGTGCAAATCCCAGAATACACTGAGGCGTCAGTGACGTCTATGCCGCTCTCAATCAGGTCCTCCTCATAGAACATCACATTGCCCTTCATCAGCTGTTTGTGAGCCAGTTTAGCGAGTTTCAAAATCATGTCTCTGTTAGACTGCAGTTTCTCTGGATCTCTCTCTTCATACTTCTGATTCCTCGTGTTGATATGAATCAGCAGGAAGTGGATGTACATTTCAGTCAGAGTTTGAGGGATTTCTGCATTGAGATCTTGTTTCAGGATGTTTTGAAGCACAGTGGATGTGATCCAGCAGAAGACGGGTATGTGACACATGATGTGGAGGCTTCTTGATTTTTTGATGTGTGAGATGATAATGCTGGCTTGATGTTCATCACTGATTCTCTTCCTGAAATATTCCTCCTTCTGAGGGTCATTGAATCCCTGAATTTCTGTCACACGGCTGATGTATTTGGAGGGGATCTGATTGGCTGCTGCTGGTCTGGAGGTGATCCAGATGTGAGCAGAGGGAAGCAGATCTCCTTTTATGAGGTCTGAAATCAACACACCCACTGATGAAGTCTCATCGACATCAGAAACTTTCTCATCAGAAAACATCAGTGTAATTCTGCTTTCATCCAGACCATCAAAGATGAACACAACTTTACATTCGTCATAAATCTTTGAGTCCAGTTCTTTAAGTTCAGGATGAAAGTCCAGCAGAAGACTGTGAAGACTGTACTGATGATCTTTAATCAAGTTCAGCTCTCGAAATTGAAGCACAAACATGAAATCTACATCCTGATTGGCTTTTCCCTCGGCCCAGTCCAGAATTAACTTCTGCACTGAGACGGTTTTTCCAATTCCAGCATTGTCTTGATGTGGTCTTTCTCCTCACATCCTGGTTTAGGTGAGGCTTTAAAGATGTCACTGCAGTATATTGGAGTATCTTGTGAAAGTTGTCTTCTGGGTGTTTTCTCCATCTTTAAAATCTCATGTTCTTCATTCACCCCTTTAGCATCTCCCTCTATAATGTAGAGTTGTGTGTAGATCCTGTCCAGGAGGGTTTGATTCTCTTGTAGATTGATTCCCTCAAATAAGCGCTCATACTTGTTCTTCAGTCTGGTTTTGTGAGCGGTTTTGACTGTCTTCATGGCATCACTCACTGCTTGGTAAGAAACCTGCAGTTCTCCAGTAACATTATTTTCCACACTGCAAAAACATCAAAAAGGAAAGAAATTAGTGTATTAAGTCTACACTTCTCGGCACAAGTGTTACACAAAAGTAGCTCTTTCAGGTATATGCCATGCTGACATGCCACACGAAAATATATTGTAAATGTATCTACATCTATGCATGTATCATTTGTATAGGCAAAAATCTCACTTGGCTCCAGGGGTCACTGCTCTATTATGAATATAACAAGAACTCATACAGGGGCATTTCACATCTTCATTTTTGGGGGCATTTTTATTCATTTTGTTGGAATTTCTGACCTTGCATGATGTCATTTTACACATCAGATTAGTTTACTTGTTAAGCTTAATTGAGGTATTTATCCTAAACTAAGTTGGCTCTCTTGAGATGTTTTAATAGTGATATAATTTCACAGCAGTGGCAAACAATGTTGAAACTTAAGTTAGGGCAAACATGATTGTTACCTGGCTGTCACTGAAGGCAGGTCAAGAAGACATGGATGCTGCTCGACTTGCGTGTGTTAGAAAGAAAAAGAAAAAGAAGCAAACCGATGACAATTTGTGGTTGTATTTCTCTAGAAAGACTAGAAGACCTTCTGGGGGAGGACGCCAACGCCTGTTCACACAACAGCAGGAACTTTCCGTTGTGGACCTAGTGAGGGCAGACAATGCCATCCGTCTCCACCAGATACGACAGAAAATACTTGCAGACAGGCAAGTGTTCAACAACATAAACCCTGTGAGCATCACCACCATCAGACGCATCTTGGGAAAACACAACATCACCATGAAGCAGCTCTACAGGGTCCCATTTGAGAGGAACAATGTCAGGGTCAAAGGACTTCGAGCTGAATATGTACGGGCAAGTGTAACTGTCCTTTACATTTACAATACAGTATTGGTGAAATCCAGTAGCAGCTGAATATGTACCATATCAGTACCACATGGATCCATTCAGAGAGCTACACGGGTACCTGTGTGATGGGGTGAGGGTTCTGTATGTGTACTGTAGTACAGTAATATGTTTTTTTTTTGTTACAGAGAATCTTGGCCATGGATGGAGCTGCACAGCCTCATGAATTCATTTTCATTGATGAAGCTGGATTCGACCTGAGCAAAACAAGACGACGGGGTTGTAATGTAATTGGCCAAAGGGCAATTGTGCACGTCCCAGGGCAGCGCGGGATGTGCAAAATTTTTGGTTGTTTGAAAATGTGCCTCCTGAAAATATGCCTTCTGAATAAACAGTGAAAATCAAAGACTGCAGTGTTTTATATAAAGTAGACTAGTGTGTTCCCCCTGATCTGAAAGTGTATGCATATGATGCAAGTATGTGTCATTTTGTCATCAGAGTTACATTTTGACAAATGAATGTTAGGTTTTGATAGTAGAGTTTCAATTTGACACAGATGTGAATGGTATATTTCCCAGTGTTGTGTCATGTTTACTTGTGTGTAGTGTTTTGGCACAATGAGCGAAGTTTTGCAAAATGTGTTCAAGCAATGGGCAAAAACTGTAAGAGGTTATCAGTTGTGGCATAATGTTGATAACCTCAAAAATAAATTTCAACTGGTCCCTCATTTTCTTTACAAAAGCCATAAAAAAAAGTTTTTTCTCTGTAATGTTATATACTGTCAAATTTTACAACTTCGTTGCCAACACAACGCCTAAAAACCAAAGGTAAAATGATGATTTAGACAGCTAAGGTTTAACAGAAGAATTAATGTGTGTGTGTGTGTGTGTGTGTGTGTGTGTGTGTGTGTGTGTGTATGTGTGTGTGTGTGTGTGTGTGTGTGTGTGTGTATGTGTGCCCTTGTTTATATTACATTGTGGGGACCAAATGTCCCCATAAGAATAGTAAAACCTGAGATCACCTACATTGTGGGGACCAGCCAGCGGTCCCCACTTTTCAAAAGGCTTATAAATCACACAGGATGAGTTGTTTTGAGAAAGTAAAAATGCAGAATGTTTCCTGTGATGGGTAGGTTTAGGGGCAGGGGCAGTGTAAGGGGATAGAATGTACACTGTAAAAAATTTCTTACCCTCCCAAATCAAAAATTTCAAGTGACCGATAACATCTACATTTTTCAATTGGCCCAAGTGAAATTCTGTAAATTATAAAATTAAATTTACAGATTTTCACTTGGGCCAATTGGAATTTACAGAATTTCACTTGGGCCAATTGAAAAATGTAGATGTTATCGGTCACTTGAAATTTTTGATTTGGGAGGGTTACAAATTTTTTACAGTGTACAGTTTGTACGGTATAAAAACCATTACGTCTATGGAGAGTCCCCACAAAGATAGTGAACCAGACATGTGTGTGTGTGTGTGTGTGTGTGTGTGTGTGTGTGTGTTTAAATAAGCTACCAGGAGTAACATTTGTAATAAAAACACAAAATTGGCCCTCCTCTCTTTCTCCTAGAGATACAGAGAGAAGACAAAGCAATCGTTTTGTTTCTTAGCACTATCTGATGTTTCAGGTTCGTGTCTCAAATACTGGACAAGTAATCTCACATGTGTTCAGAGGTGACAGCTCCACTTCTGAAACGTATGGGTGGATTCATTGAATTTGTAGACTTTATAGACATGCTGCTGGGACATGGTGCATCATCCTCTCCTCTCCTCTCTTTAGCAGGAGAGTTCTCCTCTGTATCCATTATTACAGATGCTTTTCTGAAAAATGGACGTGAGCGATCCCCCCACCTTGTTACATTTCTGGTGTTCCTGGTTAAAAATGACCAGCCTACAAAATGTCTTATAAATCTCTCATAACTCTATATTATCACCAAATATTGATATTCAATCTTAAAGGAGAACTCCGGTCAATTTTAACATTGAGCAAATTTTTTTAGTAAATTTGGAATGCTGTCAATACAGAGAACAACGACAAAAATCGGTGTTGCCTACACCATGTTATCCTCTTTTTAAAATATGCACCCTGTTGGCTTCAATGGGGCAAGTTTTAAACCTGCTTTTAGCCTCTTAACATCCTTGATGTGTCATTACAAGTGCACAGGTCATGTGAGTGATTCCTTCAGAGTGAACACGGGTGAATCTGACTGCAGTAGATGTGAAAGATATGTGAAAGATATTAATAAAAGTGATGTTATTTCAGCCAGCACACATACCTGTATTTATTTCCTGTTTTCGGTCGAAGTCCAAAGTAGTCGATTGTCGAGTTCACTCGCGTGATCATAGGTGACTAAACCTATGCGCGTGAACTCGACAATCGACTACTGTGGACTTCGACTGAAAACAGGATGTAAATACAGGTATGTGCGCTGGCTGAATTAACATCATTTTTATTAATATCTTTCACATCTACTGCAGTCAGATTCACCCGTATTCACTCTGAAGGAATCACTCACATTGTCTGTGCACTTGTAATGACACATCAAGGATGTTAAGAGGCTAAAAGCAGGTTTAAAACTTGCCCCATTGAAGTCAACAGGGTGCAAATTTTAAAAAGAGGATAACACGGTGTAGGCAACACCGATTTTTGTCGTTGTTCTCTGTACTGACAGCACTCCAAATTTACAAAAAAATGAATGAATGAACCAGAATTCTCCTTTAATTTCTTTCACTTAGCACAGGTTTTGTATTTCTTTTTGGATCTGATTGATCATAGGCCTTCTTTATCTGAACTTACGCTCCTCAATTTCTGACAAAAACAAAAACATTATTTCTGGGTAATTTTGCCAATATTGAATAAAATGAAATATTCTGTATAATTTATCACACTAGTCTAGCAAAGTAGCTCAAAAGGGCAATATGAGTAATTAATCATAACTTGTTATAATTAATTATAAATATTTGGATCAGTTAAAGGATTCATTCACTCCAGAATGAAAATGTCCTGATAATTTACTCACCCTCACGTCATCGTTGACTGATTGTTACGCTAGATAAGACAGTTTTACACAGTTTAACAGTGTTACACAGAAGTAGCTCTTTCAGATATATGCCATGCTGACATGCCACACGAAAATATATTGTAAATTTATCTACATCTATGCATGTATTCTTTGTTCAATACAGCAAAAATCTCACTTGGCTCCAGAGGTCACTGCTCCATTATGAATATAACAAGAACTCATACAGGGGCATTTCACATCTTAATTTTTGGGGGCATTTTTATTCATTTTGTTGGAATTTCCGACCTTGCATGATGACATTTTACACCAAGGCATGATGCTATCTTACACATCAGACTAGTTTACTTGTTAAGCTTAATGGAGATATTTATCCTAAACTAGGTTTGCTCTATTGAGATGTTTTAATAGTGATATAATTTCACAGCAGTGGCAAACAATGTTGAAACTTAGGGCAAACATGATTGTTACCTGGCTGACACTAATGAAGGCAGGTCAAGAACACATGGATGCTGCTCGACTTGCGTGTGTTAACGGTGTTGCTGTCAGTCACTGTGTCTCATTGTGAAGGCTGCGCTCTCAGGAGGACACATTTGCAAAAAGGCCTAAAGAGCAGAAGCTTGAGCACCAGTTGAGGTCTATCTGTGCCTATCATTAGCCAAAGCAGTGATTTAAGAATTTTATCCAAAATCTTAAAAGTATATATATAAAAATATATACCTAATATTGCATGTTTATAATAGACAACACATCCACTCAATTGAATGTATAATACCCAAATTGTCATTAAAGTAATATTATGAGTTCAGCTCAATCAGTTAAGAGGTTATCAGTTGTGGCATAATGTTGGTAACCTCAAAAATAAATTTCAACTGGTCCCTCCTTTTCTTTACAAAAGCCAGAAAAAAACTGCTTACTAAACTTTTCTCTGTAATGTTATATACTGTAAAATTTTACAACTTCGTTGCCAACACAATACAACGCCCAAAACCCAAATATGAGTGTAAAATGATGATTTAGACAGCTAAGGTTTAACAGAAGAATTAATGTGTGTGTGTGTGTGTGTGTGTGTGTGTGTGTGTGTGTGTGTGTGCGTGTGTGTGTGCGTGTGTGTGTGCGTGTGCGTGTGTTTAAATAATCTACCAGGAGTAACATTTGTAATAAAAACACAAAATTTGGGCCTCCTCTCTTTCTCCTAGAGATACAGAGAGAAGACAAAACAATCGTTTTGTTTCTTAGCACTATCTGATGTTTCAGGTTCGTGTCTCAAATACTGGAAAGAGAATCTCACATGTGTTCAGAGGTCACAGCTCCACTTCTGAAATTTATGGGTTCAATCATTGAATTTGTAGACTTTATAGACACGCTGCTGGGACATGGTGCATCATCCTCTTCTCTCCTCTCTATAGCAGGAGAGTTCTCCTCTGTATCCATTATTACAGATGCTTTTCTGAAAACATTAAACAGTACAAGGACATTTTTTTTTAATGAGATTATGCATAAACACTGTGCAAATAAAGTCACTTTTACTGAGGCAGAATCAAAAGCATAGTTTTTAGTGACACTGGGCCTAATTTATGAAACGAACGTATATGTGAAATGACAGAAAACTGGACGTAAGGCCGTTTCTACACAAAACTTGGCATTTATCAATATGGATGTGGGTTTTTATCAATATGGACCAGACATTTCTGGTGTTCCTGATAATTTACTCAGCCCCATGTCATCGTTGACCGATTGTTACACTAGATAAGACGCTTATTCCTCAGCTGGGAATATATAGAGCCTTTGAAGCTGCACTGAAACTGCAATTTGAACCTTCAACCCGTTGGTTCCCGTTGAAGTCCACTTTAAGGAGAAAAATCCTGGAATATTTCCCTCAAAAACCTTAATTTCTTTTCGACTGAAGAAAGAAAGACATGAACATCTTGGATGGCACAGGGGTGAATAAATTATCAAGGAAATTTTAATTCTGGAGTGAACTAATCTTTTAATAGAATTAACTTGATGTAGCTGAATTAATATTACAATCAATTAATCTGTTCGTCCAGCGAATACTTAGTATTGATCATCTATCAGCTCTCAGAAAGGAAAAAACCCTCTTTCTTAGCATGTAGCTGTGATCACATTGTTAAAGGGACATTGATTTATAAGCAGGGACCAGAATCAGAATCACAAGAATGTGCACCAAAGCACTCTCATAATGTTCAACCTGCAAGTTTGTTTTGAACTGCTTTCATCAGGTGGTGCTGCACATTGGTGGTGATTGAGGAGATTACCCCCTTCTATGTTAAGCGCTTTGAGTACCCAGAAAAGCACTATATAAATGTAACAAATTATTATTATTATTATTATTATTTATCTTTTTCAAAATGGCACAAAGTCACACTTGTAATGTGTTTCTGGTCAAAAATTACCGTCCTACAAAAAAAATAGCTTATACAGGTCAGTTATTAACAATAACAGTTATGCTATATTATCACCAAATATTGAATTCAATCTTTTTGTCAACTTGTTTTCTTTCATTTAGGACAAGTTTTGTATTTATTTTTTGAAACGGACTGATTGTAGGCCTCATTGACCTGAGCTTTTATTGGTCAAAAATGACTGTCCATTGAAAATGAATGGGGTAGATTGAAAATAAGAGAAACATTTAGTGTTCAGTGGCATGTTCATTATGTTCATGTTCACATGTGTTTGCAAAGATAAAGGCCTCAAACCTTTGCATGAGTAGATACATGCACACTCGTGCTACTGCACACAGACACAGCCAGGGCCAGAGTGGGACCCATTTCCAGCCCGGGAGTCCAATGCCCAAGGCCATCCCCTCCCACCGTGGTTGAACCTGGATTCATGAAGTCACAAATCTGTTTTTACTATCCTGCAATATTTATTTTTAACATGTTTCAAAAAGAAATATGAAATATAGCTGCGAGCAGCGATTGCGGGCCCAAGCCGGTGGCACCGCCAACCTGGTGCCTTTAGTTACACTAAAGGCACCGGGGTGGCGGTGTCACCGGCTTGGGCCCTCCATCGCTGCTCGCAGCTATATTTATATATATATATATATATATATATATATATATATATATATATATATATATATATATATATCAGACAAGTAATATTCTTTGTCTTGTCACTTAAAAAAAAAAAAAAAAAAAAAAATATATATATATAATGACCTTTTTTTGGATGCTAAACTATTGTTTATTATATGCTTTGTACTTCACTCACGTTCCAATATCGAAGGGAAAAATGATCCTCTTCACATGCGCAAAAATGTCCTTGGAAAATTCACAGTGGAGCGGTGCTTACTGTGATTGTACGAATTGTACTACTGACTATTTAGAGCAGTGTAATCTTTATATGTTAGGTTGACCATTTTATTATTATATTTTATTAAGTCTATAATGAACAGGCTGCAATGTCAAGATTGCAATGCTAGTGTGTGTGTGTGTGTGTGTGTGTGTGTGTGTGTGTGTGTGTGTGTGTGTGTGTGTGTGTGTGTGTGTGTGTGTGTGTGTGTGTGTTCATGTTTTTCTGTCCCGGTGGGGACTTTAACCTGAATGCACACAGACTCATGGGGACTCGTATCACAGTGGGGACCTAAATAGAGGTCCCCATGGGTAAACAAGCTTCATACAGAATGAGTTTTTTTGGAAATGTAAAAATGCAGAAAGTTTTCAGTGATGGGTAGGTTTAGGGGTAGGGTTAGTGTAAGGATATAAAATATACAGTTTGTACAGTATAAAAATCATTAAATCTATGGAGAGTCCCCAAAAAGATAGTAAACCGTGTGTGTGTGGGTGGGTGTGTGTGTGTGGCGTGGGCGCGTTTGAACAGTGGACACATAAAAACATACTCCGTCATTATACAGGACGACATTCAAACTGCAAAGTGTTAACTTATATTTGTGTACAGTCGCAATAAAACACAACATTGTGCTTTTGTAAAATAATTTCAAGCAATCAACCCCCGAAAGGCTCTAATTTTAAAATTAAACTAAAATGCTCATGGCTGCACGGGCATTCATAACGGTGCACATCCACGGCGAGGAACGAGCAGAACAGAGTGAACTTTTTCAGTTAATTCCTACTTCCATAGGAATTAATTTGAAACGCTCGCTCAACCACTATCAATGTCAGTGTGGACGAACATATTTTACTTTCGTTTTTAAGTTGGCGATTCAAAAGCCCCCAGCGGTGTCACACGTCGATTAACCGGTGGTAAAATATTCTCACCGTCACATACCTAGTATATTTTTAAGTAGATACAATAGGCCTACCTGATTTTTAACACAAGAGGGCAGTATAGCCCTATGTATGACTTGACTTTTATGGGACTAAATAGTACAATTACTATTTTTAAACTTATAAATATTTATTAAATTGAAAAAAAAAGAATAAAACGGGTTTAGTTGTGATATTTTTATACTTTTATATAGAAATAAATGGTGTTTAATTACATTTTTAGAAGATGAGGCTTTAAGTGTTACTTTACTTTAGTCCCTCACTATAGCAAAACCGTTTGAGATGTTTAATATCCGTTCACAATTTAGCATCTTTAATGTATCTTTATCATTTTGAAAAAGTTTGGTGTGAATAAAATAAACCAGTTAGGAAGAGTAGCTAAAAACTCAGAGTCTGAAATATCCAAAAAATCCACATTCAAACCAAAATATCTGACTTCCTTTTGCTCTGAGCTAATAACTGTAAATTAGAAAGTTGTCCGGCTCGGTGAGACCAATATATGTACTGATTTTTGTAACTGTTGGTAAAACTAACCCACCCACTTTTGTCAAACGCATGTTGAAAGTGACACACTTCCTGCTGCCAGTTGGTGGCGCTATAACTTTGACTCACGATAGTTACATCCATCTGATCTGCCTCTTACCACGAACACACTGCTAAAGTTTCATCAAGATCAGTTAATGTATGCAGAAGTTATAACACTTCGTCTCCTCTCTTTTCTCGCCATAAATTTGTTTCCTCGCCACGGCCAAACCGTTCGAGATATCAAAAATCCGTCCGCAATTTAGCATTCTCAATGTCTTGACTTCATGCTGACTGAGTTTGGAGGTGATTGAATGAATTCTCTAGGAGGAGTACATCACATTCCACAGCAAGCGTTTTCCAAACAACCCATAATAGCCGACTTCCTGTTGGGCTGGCGTGAAACTTGACAGAGGGAAAGTTGTTCAGCCCGATGAAATCTATATGTGTACCGAGTTTCATATTAATTCATGCAAGCGTGTTTGATATATGGACCAAGTTTTCAGACCCTGTTCAAGAGGGCGCTGTTGAGCCCCCCTGCCACGCCCGTTTCTGAAACTTTTCACATGTCTACTGGCTAATAAGTGTTATGTGTCTGTCGAGTTTCATCCAATTTCAAGCATGCTAAGAGTTTCAAACGCATCCGAAAAGAATATTAAAATTTGATGCGTTGCCACGGCAACAGTATCTAAGATATCAATAATCCTTTCACAGGTCTACATCTGCCGTGTGTTTACATTATACACATAAAGTTTGAAGCAAATCGGGTAAAAGTAAGAGGGTGACTTCAAAGCATTTTGAAAGTGACACACTTCCTGCTGCCAGTTGGTGGCGCTATAACTTTGACTCACAATAGTCACATCCATGTGATCGGCCTCTTACAACGAATACACTGCTGAAGTTTCATCAAGATCAGTCAATGTATGCAGAAGTTATAACACACTTCCTGTGTCCCATTATTCGCCATAAATTAGTTTCCTCGCCACGGCCAAACCGTTCGAGATATCAAAAATCTGTTCGCAAGAATTCATCCTCAATGTCTTGACTTTATTCTCACCGAGTTTGGTGGCGATCGGATGAAATCCCTAGGAGGAGTATTTCACATTCCATTGTATGCGTTTTCCAAACAACGTATAATAACCGACTTCCTGTTGGGCTTTTGTAAAACTTAGAGCACGAAAGTTGTTCGGCCCGATGAGATCTATATGTGTACTGAGTTTCATATTATTACATGCAAGCGTGTTTGATTTATGGACCAAGTTTTCGGACCCCATTCCAGGGGGCGCCGTCGAGCCCCCCTGCCACGCCACGGTACCAGCTTCAGCCCGGCCCTGATGGCCGCGGGTTCTGACGTGTGTGCAAAATTTCAAGAGTTTTTGAGCATGTTAAGGGCCCCAAAAGTGTCAAAAAGGCAAAAAAAAAAATAATGAAGAAAAAAAAAAAAAATAATCCTTACGGAAACAATAGGGCCTTCGCCCTTTCAGGGCTTGGGCCCTAATAATATAATATAGCCAAATAACAAATCACATACTGAGTTTTCTGCTACAAAGAGTCCAATTGTTACTTTATAAAAAAAAAATGAAGGTCTTCATTCAAAACAAAAATGACTTATTGCAGTTAGAAATATACTTTTTCGACTTTTGTTATATATAGTGAGGAAAATAAGTATTTGAACACCCTGCTATTTTGCAAGTTCTCCCACTTAGAAATCATGGAGGGGTCTGAAATTGACATCGTAGGTGCATGTCCACTGTGAGAGACATAATCTAAAAAAAAAATCCAGAAATCACAATGTATGATTTTTTAACTATTTATTTGTATGATACAGCTGCAAATAAGTATTTGAACACCTGAGAAAATCAATGTTAATATTTGGTACAGTAGCCTTTGTTTGCAATTACAGAGGTCAAACGTTTCCAGTAGTTTTTCACCAGGTTTGCACACACTGCAGGAGGGATTTTGGCCCACTCCTCCACACAGATCTTCTCTAGATCAGTCAGGTTTCTGGGCTGTCGCTGAGAAACACGGAGTTTGAGCTCCCTCCAAAGATTCTCTATTGGGTTTAGGTCTGGAGACTGGCTAGGCCACGCCAGAACCTTGATATGCTTCTTACAGAGCCACTCCTTGGTTATCCTGGCTGTGTGCTTCGGGTCATTGTCATGTTGGAAGACCCAGCCTCGACCCATCTTCAATGCTCTAACTGAGGGAAGGAGGTTGTTCCCCAAAATCTCGCAATAGATGGCCCCGGTCATCCTCTCCTTAATACAGTGCAGTCACCCTGTCCCATGTGCAGAAAAACACCCCCAAAGCATGATGCTACCACCCCCATGCTTCACAGTAGGGATGGTGTTCTTGGGATGGTACTCATCATTCTTCTTCCTCCAAACACGTTTAGTGGAATTATGACCAAAAAGTTCTATTTTGGTCTCATCTGACCACATGACTTTCTACCATGACTCCTCTGGATCATCCAAATGGTCATTGGCAAACTTAAGACGGGCCTTGACATGTGCTGGTTTAAGCAGGGGAACCTTCCGTGCCATGCATGATTTCAAACCATGACGTCTTAGTGTATTACCAACAGTAACCTTGGAAACGGTGGTCCCAGCTCTTTTCAGGTCATTGACCAGCTCCTCCCGTGTAGTTCTGGGCTGATTTCTCACCTTTCTTAGGATCATTGAGACCCCACGAGGTGAGATCTTGCATGGAGCCCCAGTCCGAGGGAGATTGACAGTCATGTTTAGCTTCTTCCATTTTCTAATGATTGCTCCAACAGTGGTGGACATTCACATACGATGACAATTTCAGACCCCTCCATGATTTCCAAGTGGGAGAACTTGCAAAATAGCAGGGTGTTCAAAAACTTATTTTCCTCACTGTATATGCCAAACCAATTACATGGTAGGCATCAGTAAGAAGGTTGTACTGTGAGAGCATGAGATACACACAAATGGTAGTGTTTGCAGTAGGAACAGGTCCTGTTCTCCAGTTCTACCTCTGGTTTAAACAAACTCGTGTCGTATTTTGGCTATAGGCATACATATTACGTGTGTTGTTTATGTGTTTGTATTTTATGCTGTATTATAATTACACTGGGTCACCAACTAAGGACAGATTGCAATCTTCAGTAAATTAACACATCCTTCTTGACTCTCCAACCGAGTGTAATAGTATGTTAAGAAGCCTTTAGCGTTATTGTGTGACCTACAGTAAACCTGTAACATGTAGCCAACATTAAGAATATATTGATGTGCCGGTAATAATTGTGACAGCAGTGTTATCCATTACACCTGCACATTTATCAAGAAAAGATATTTGTTAATGACGTTCAGCATCTGTAGTGCTTAATTAGATTTTTTTAATGTTTGACAACATCTTCCTCCACTCTTTGAACAAAATTGTTTTTAACTAACATTAGCCTATTCGTTATTAACAAAGCGAATAAGATGGATGAGATGATATACCCGCATTGTAACACAAGTAAATGAAAGACCTATGGATTTTAACCTTTCAAACAAATGCTTATTTTTTGGTTCATTGTTATTTTTAATGAAAACACAACAACAATAAAATAGAACAATACAAAAAAAAACCTCCTGCATAGTATTAAGCTTGTATTAAAGGAACACTCCACCGTTTTTTTAAATAGGGCTTATTCACCTTCTTTCCTACATTTAGATAGGTGGGCAAATGCATTTTTGTCTCAGTGCATGCATTGTTTTAGTTGACAGGGTCGGCGCTAGCTTAGCTTAGCACAATGAATAGACTCCTTTGTTGCCAGCTAGCATGTCCTGAATAAAAGTGATATATATATAAAAAAAAAAAAACACCTAATTACTTCTTGTGGCCTGCGTATTCACAACGAATACAAATAGCGATGCAGATTAACACTAGGTGATTTCCTATGCAGATATTGACTTGGGACTATATTAGGGGGAAGCACAGGCGAAGCACTGCTACTTGGGCGCAGAGATATCACACCCAAGTAGCAGTGCTTCGCCTGTGCTTCCCCCTAATATAGTCCTTAATATATAAGTCAATATCTGCCTAGGAAATCGCCTAGTGTTAATCTGCATCACTATTTGTACTCGTTGTGAATACGCAGGCCACAAGTAGTAATTAGTATCACTTTTACTCAGGACATGCTAGCTGGCAACAAAGGATTCCATTCATTATGCTAAGCTAAGCTAGCGCCGAGCCTGTCAAACTAAAACAATGCATGCACTGAGACAAAAATGCATTTGCCCACCTATCTAAATGTAGGAAAGAAGGTGAATAAGCCCCATTTAAAAAAACGGTGGAGTGTTCCTTTAACAAAACGATTAAGACGGAATACATAAAACAACAGCATTATAACAAATAAATAAAAGATATTTGGAAATGTCCCTTTTATGAACGCTCAGTTTGTGGTTCAGTGTTATTTGATTGTTTATTTGTTGTTGTTTTCAAAGACAAACTCACTAATATTAAACAAAGAAATATTTTTTTTTACCAACAAAAGTTGCACAGAAGAAAGCCCAATCTAGGCCCTGCCCTGTACAGTTTAAAAAGCGGTACGCAGAGCCATAGGACTATTATTTTGTTGAACAGAGAGACTCAGATTTGCTTGACCAATCGGCAATGTGCAAAACGGATTTTTAAGTAATTTATCCAAACAAAAAAAGTGCAAAACTTTTGATGCATTATGATGATTTATTCAAATATATGACTTAACCTTATAATTATGCTTTTCTTTTTTGTGTGTGTGTGTGTATATATAATTACATAATGTGATGTATGCAAATCCAGGATATTTGGTTTTTTTTCGTATCATTGTTTGTTCATTGTAAGAGATACAACCTTGCTTCACTTCCATAAGCTTGTAGTTATGTGTAAGTTCTGCAATAAAAATAAATAAATAAATAAATAAATAAATAAATAAATAATTTGGCTATAATGTTGAGTAGATTTCCACATGAAGTTCAAACTGCATTAGGCTACTTACTAGATGATATTCACTCTTACGTGTCTCTGTGTCATTCTCTCTTTAATGAAAGCTTGTTTCCGCCACAGAATAAAAAAGGTTATTTATTGCGACCTCTCAGTTCTGACATATTTTTTCCTTAGAATTGTGAGCGAGATATAACTTGCAATTGCAGGTTGTAATGTCCAAATTATAGTTATAAAAAATGAGATAAATGCAATTTTTGTATTTATTAGTTTTTATTTCTTGGTAAAAAAATGTATCTTGTTGCTTTTGCTGAAATTTTAATACACAAATGTAAATTCCTCCGCGATTTTCGGTTATTGGTTTTTAAAGAGGAATTTCTAATATATTTGGAGACATTGAGAGGGATGAAAAGTCCCAAAACAAAGTATTTGTATTCTTTATTTGAGGATTTTGGTTTTATAACATAAAAAACGTAAACTCCTCTACTTCTCCTTTTATTCCTTTACTTATTTATTTTTTCTTTCCTTTCTATAACTTACTTATTGTATGTTGTGTAGAATGTGATGTGAAAATTTAATGTAATCTCAGTCTTTGTAAATCTATCTTTCGGATATGACTGCCTTTCTATTAATGTTCAACAAATATATGAATAAAAACAGTTTTTATTTCATGGTTAAAAAAATAAAATAAATAAATAATACTAATAATATATATATATATATTATATAAAATTTATCCATTATCCGTCTTTGACCCGTGAACCAAAAAAACGAAAAAAAATCAAGCCGATTTTTTTTTTTTTTTTTGAAAAAAAAAAAAACGAATAACAGCGCGTTTTCTCGTTTTTGCTTATTTCATTTCAAATTGAAAAACAAACTATCAAAAAGTACACGGACTACGTGGGTAGCGTACTTTTTACTGTGTGTGTGTGTGTGTGTGTGTGTGTGTGTGTGTGTGTGTACTTGTTTTCATGACAACTGAGGACATTTTTATGATAACACACCTGCAAATGAGGACACTCGGGAAAATAGGTGATTTATGAGGACATTTTGGGTGTCCTCATTTTTCAAATGGCTTTAAAAACATACTTAGCAGTGTTTTTTTTTTTATGTAAAAATGCAGAATGTTTCCTGTGATGGGTAGGTTTAGGGATAGTGGCAGTGTAAGGGGATAGAATATACAGTTTGTACAGTATAAAAACCATTACGCCTATGGAATGTCCTCACAAATCACATAAACATGGCTGTGTGTGTGTGTGTGTGTGGATGAAAACCCCTGAAATGGCCTCTTCTAATGAACCAAAATAAATCAACAGATCACCTGAACGCCTGTTTTTCAGGCGGATGAACTCCGCGGTTTCTGTTACAGGGTATCCTTATTCACCAGCGTCCTTATTCACCAACATGCAACAGTTTCCCCCCTAGAAGCGGCTGATAGTCAGTCTCCCCGGCCCCGTTAGTCTGCCAGGGGCGGCGCGCTTCTCTCCTCGGTGACCGCGGGGATATTGACCGAGTTTCTTGGTTCTCGGAAATCAGTCTCATCCACGAATAAACTAAACTAAAATGAATGTTTGCAGTCAATAACAAGTTAGCCGTCTGGTTTCTCGCTTTTAGTCACAAACAATAACGAAAGAAGCTTTATGCAGCGCTAGAAGCAGGATATCTGAAGGAGATATATCTTGAATTAAACTCTTAAACAGCGAATAAACATAGGCCTACTCAAACAAAATTAACACTTCTTCACAACACTTATTACACCTAACATGTAAGTGTACCACACTTATTTAGCCGTTATGCTATTATAGGCTTAAACTCCGAAGACCCACGGGACTCTCTCTCACGATAAACTCTCTCTCACGATCTCACGATTCTCCTTCTCTCTCATCCTCTGTCTTCTTCCCTTTTTTTTTTGGCGGTTCGCACCAGTTGCGCATTATCGCCACTTACTATGAACTTTAAATCACTAACAGTTACCCATTCCCCATCCCCCCTGCTCAATAATGTGCTACAGTCAGCGATGCGTGTTCTCTCTTCCTGCAAACTAAACAAAATAAAATCACATCCTATTAATTACTAACCTGTGTTCTCCAAATATTTGAAGTAAAGCTGCTCTTGTTCTGGGTTTTCACCCTCTCTACAATCAGAATTCCCTTATATTCACAGTCAAGAAATAACCAATCACCAATAAACATGCTTGGCAAAAACACGTTTTTATAAATCTGAATATTTTTTTGCGTACGCCATTTTTGGCTTTCGGGCGCACGCACACTTTTAGTAAGGATCCTACACACAGTTTTATAAATGAGGCCCCTGGTGCGTAAACATTATGGGAGGAGCTCTAGCTGGACGGGATTTAAAAATTGGCTGGAGACCCAAGTTTGATGTGAAGATGAAAAATGTACCAAGCACAATGTTCTCTCTCCATTCCTGATTTCTAACACTCACTCAGTGTCCGGCTGGTCTCGTGTCTGTCAAAGCAGAAACGAAAGCTGATGCTCTCCGTGTGTTTTTCCGTCATCTCTGGCCGTGTTCATATGTGAATTGCGTGAGCTTATTTCGTTCGTTAGCTTGAAAGATCTGAAAAAGCCCATACATTTGCCCACCCATAGACCCTCCCCTTGAAGAAATCAGGACAGAAGTGGTTAAAAGTGGACAAAAGATTAAAACACCAGGTGTAAACGGGAATGTGTCTTCCTCGACTAAAACGTATCTTAATACCAGGTGTA
This sequence comes from Squalius cephalus, assembly GCF_949319135.1. Taxonomy (NCBI): domain Eukaryota; kingdom Metazoa; phylum Chordata; class Actinopteri; order Cypriniformes; family Leuciscidae; genus Squalius; species Squalius cephalus. The sequence continues at coordinate 12,382,031 of NC_137134.1, forward strand.
AACAGGGCCCTTCATGCCATATCTTTCATGCCATGTCCTAGCAGAACCTTAATCAATATATATATATATATTTTTTCTTTATTAGATACAATTGAACAATAGAAAACAATAGTACCAACATGTAAAACAAGAACAGGAACAACCACCAGAGGAGAGAAAAAAAAAGAAGAAAAAAAACATGACAAAACGTACAATAACTAGATGTACCGCATGGTGGTACAAAATATGACCGCCGCTCAGGCCTGCACTGGCTTTCCACAAAAATAAATGACGTGGAGCAATTTGGCTGTATTGCGTGTTTATGTATATACCTAAAAAAGTAGTAGTATGTGCATGTCTGTCTGTCTGTCTGTGTGTGTGTGTATGTGTGTGTGTTTGTGTATGTGTGTCTGTGCGTGTATGTATGCGTGCGTACATGTGTGTGCGCGTGTGTGTTTGTGTGTGTGTGTCTGTGCATGTGGATTTGTATGTGTGTGTATGGGTGTGTGTCTGTGCGTGTGGATGTCAGTGTGTGTGCATGCTTGCGTTTGTTTGTATTCCTGCATGTGTGTGTGTGACAGTTAGGGTTGCCAACTTCAGAAAAGGAAAATGCGGGACAGTCGTGGTTATTTATAGGAAAATGAGGGACACTCAAAATATTTGTACTGTATCACACAGTGTACGTCATTTCAGTGTCTGCAGTTAAGTTTGTGTTTAAAAGGTTATCAGACATAAACACATTTGTATTGCTTAACCTATTTATGTATTTAATTCTAAAAATAATTTGAATGTCATACATGAAAAAAGTCACATTACAAACAAACCATAGTTCAAAATAACAGCATTTATCTAAAATAGAAAGCTTTTTTAACATTATACACTAGGCTTACAGTTCAAAAGTTTGGGGTTAGTAAGATTATTTTTTGGGAAAAAAAATAAAGTAATTGCCTACTTTTATTCAGCAAGGATGCATTACATTAATCAAAAGTGACAGTTAAGATAATGTTACAAAAGCTTTCTGTATACTTTCTAAAAGCTTTAAAACATTAATAATAATCAGAAATGTTTTTTGAGCATATTATTCCCTCAGGTAGATTACATGTTTTCTTGCGTGGCTGGATGTTAGACTCATGAACAATAATCACGTTGTTTGCATTCGCCAAAATTGATTAGCCGAAATCAAAACGTGGACAGTGAAAGGAAATTACCGTTAGCGCGAGACGAGTCTGGCTTGAAGCGGAAGCGATTAAGTGATTAAGTGATTTTTAAGTGATTAAAAAAAGCTGTGATTGGATGATGACAGGTGTCGGTGATCATTCTCAAGTGTCGTGGTCAGCACTGCTGCTGTTGCTGTTGTATCAGTCAGTGGTTTATCAGCTTGTCAAAAAACGGGACACGGGAGGTCACGCACGGGACAAATAAATTAGGCCCAAAATACGGGACGTCCCGCCTAATTCGGGACAGTTGGCAACCTTAGTGACAGTATCATCCTAAACCAGCAACCCTTCGCTCAACACCACCATGTACAGGCCGATGAGTGTACAGTCACTAAATGTGCACATAAATTAATTTATTTTATACCCCCCCCATGGATGAAATTCTACGAAACTTAGCATACCCCCAGAGGATGTCAAGTTAATCATACACATGAAATATGGTGCAGTTCTGAACATCTCAACTGAAGATAGGGGCGATTGAAGCAGAATAATATTGCATTTTCATTTTTTATGGGAGGGGCGCAAATCACAAATGAGTGATTATGGGCTAGGTTGATGTGGGCCCTTAAGAGCAACATACCATAAAAATGTCTTCATCCTCGGTGCCACGGTTCAGGTAGTTATTTAGGAAAAACTGCATTTTTTGGGTTTGGGGGGGCCCAGCGCGGGGGGGAGGGGTATGGGGGGGAGTGGCCCCCGGGGACCAAACGAAATATTTCCGTAAAAAAGTCTAGTGGGGCTACATGCCCACCAAATTTCATGTTCCCCGGTGTTTCGGTGTCCCTGGTATCGTTGACGAAAAATTCAGTAGATGACGAAAAAACAAAACAAAAAAAAACGTTGACAATCCCTATATGACCGCTTTCGCTAGCGGCGGTCATAATAATACAAGAAAAGATAAACAAATAAATAGAGGAAATACAAGCAATTAGAGCATTTTAGGACAAGAAGATGCGACTAAATTCTTTTATTTTAAAGAGAGCACAAAAAAACAATGTTTTCCTTGCTCTGAAACAGAAAGCGTTTGAAGGTGTTGATGAAATTCATTGAGGAAAAACTTTGAATAATGGCTTATGATTAGAAAATGTATATTTATGAATATGAAATTTTGCTAGGATAAGTTATTGATTTATAAAGTAAAATAATTTTTCAAAGTTTTTCTCCGTATTAATAAAACCAAATATAACATATTTCCAAAATAAAGAAAAATGAGGGTACACAAAATTAATAATATACCTGCAAAAGCTCTTCCAAAAAATGTTGGCATAGTTACAGTCCCAAAACAAGAGTACAGTAGTTTCATCTTGTGCATAACATAAATCACATTTTGGGCCCTATCTTGCACCCAGCGCAGTTGACTTTGTACACCGATGCATGTATCATTCCTATTTTGCACCCGCGCACAGCGGACTTTTCCCTCCACAGACGCACGTCGGTAAACTAGGAAATACACTTGCGCTCCCCGGGGCAGTTCAGCGCAAAGAGGAGGTGTGTTCCGGCGCAAACGTTCCCTCATGCTATTTTGCAGGTTTAGAAAACAATTCCGCCACTGACCAGGAAAAACCTAGAGTCAGTGGCGCGTTGCACATGTTATTCATATGCTATTTTAAGGGCGCATGCTTGGCCATAATCAATGTAGCGTGTGCACAACGCGCATACACTTTGATTCTCTCATCTACACACAGCAGCAGTTTTCATTTTTGCAAATCATACATTATTACAATAGATAGATAGATAGATAGACAATTTATTATAAAAGCATACATCTAGCTTACACATTTACCCAAATTATCATACGCCTGTTTAACCGAAGTTAATTTGGGGGGGTTTCTCCCATCCCCAATGTAACTTCTCTCTCTTTTTTACGGCCGTGACGAGAGCGTTGCTCTCCTCGGCTGTGAACCGCTCCTGGCGCGCGCCTGGCAAATCCGCCGTTATAATCGCAATCCGCCATGGAAAAATCGCGTCTGCTCTTAAAGGGAATGTGAGATGTCGCTCTGATTGGTTTATTTCACGTTACGCCCAAACCACACCTATGAATAATGAAGCTACTTCAGACCAACCCATTTTAGTCATTTATCCCGAACTTTTCACTGGATAAAATCTATGAATTGATTTAAATGAGACTTCTCTGACTTTATTTACAATAAGGTTTTTATGTGGCAATAACAAAAATTTTCTCCAGTCCACAATGTTGACAAAATTGCATAAGGCAAGGCAAGGCAAGTTTATTTATATAGCACATTTCATACACAATGGCAATTCAAAGTGCTTTACATAGAAGAAATTAAAATAATAAAAAGAAATAAGAATAATTAAAACAGTTTAGAAAAATAAAATAAAATACAGTACAGTACAGTACAAACAGTCGGACGAACAGTGGCACAGTGCTCATTCAGTTAATGCATAGCTAAACAGATGTGTTTTGAGTCTGGATTTGAATGTGACTACAGTAGGAGCACATCTGATCTCCTCTGGAAGCTGGTTCCAGCTGCGGCTGGCATAATAGCTAAAAGCAGACTTGCCATGCTTAGAGTGAACCCTTGGTATTTCTAGCTGATATGATCCTAATGATCGGAGTGATCTGTTGGGTTTATATTCAGTGAGCATATCTGCAATGTATTGAGGTCCTAGGCCATTGAATGATTTATATACCAGTAATAATACTTTAAAATCAATCCTAAATCTAACTGGGAGCCAGTGTAAAGACCTGAGGACTGGTGTGATATGTTCATATTTTCTAGTTCTGCTCAGAATCCTGGCGGCAGCGTTCTGTATGAGCTGCAACTGTCTTATGGTCTTTTTGGGAAGGCCAGTGAGGAGTCCATTACAATAATCCACCCTGCTGGTGATGAAAGCATGTACAAGTTTCTCTAAGTCTTGTCTGGAAACAAAGCATCTAATTATTGCAATATTTTTCAGATGATAGTATGCTGATTTAGTTATTGCTTTGACAAACTAAGGTCTGACTCTAGTGACACACCAAGATTCCTGACTTCACCTTGAGAACTTCTTTGTTTCCAAATGCAATGACTTCAGTTTTGTCTTTGTTTAACTGAAGAAAGTTTTGGCACATCCAACTGTTGACTTCATCAATGCATTGGCATAGGGAGTCAATGGGGCTGTAATCGTTAGGCGATAGGGCTAAGTAGAGCTGTGTGTCGTCTGCATAGCTGTGGTAAGCAATTTGGTTCTTTCTCATTATTTGGCTCATTGGGAGCATATACAGGTTGAACAGGAGTGGTGCAAGAATTGAGCCTTGAGGGACTCCACATGTCATGGATGTCCACTCAGACTTATGGTCTCCTATATTCACATAATAACCTCTCCCATCTAAGTATGACCTGAAACATTTTAGGACTATCCCAGAAAGTCCCACCCAGTTTTCCAGCCTGTCAGGAAGTATGTTATGATTGACAGTGTCAAATGCAGCACTGAGGTCGAGTAGTACCAGCACTGATAATTTGCCTGAATCCGTATTTAAGCGAATATCGTTTATTATCTTTATGAGCGCTGTCTCTGTGCTGTGGTGCGGTCGGAAACCGTGTGTTGCGGTTTGGAAAACTCCCAGAGAGAAGTGAGGCATTTACCACTTCTAGAAGATCTGCTTCTAAACTGTTTAACACACTTTTGAAAAAAAAATCTTAATTACATAAGATTTGGTAACAACATCTCTCTGAAAGAGAGCACGAATGGAGTATGGAAATAGACAAATCTTGCTCACCACTGTTAGAGTGGGATCAAAAATAGGTGGTATAGTGAACACAGTCCTTTCAAAACCTTTAAACAATGTGACCATTTACTGGACACCATAAACGCAGACACCAGACCGAGCTACAAACAAACAAACGATGAGCCCTGTTAAGCGGTTCAATGAATTTACTAACAACAACAACTAGGCGTGAACCTCCAAAAAAACCTGCGTTACTTACTATGCCGCAAAACCTGTGTTGGATCAATACTCACTATTATGAAAGCAAGTTTCTGTAAGCTCGTCACTGCTGGCACCATTTACTGGACACCATAAACGCAGACGCCCAACCGAGCTACAAACAAACAAAGAGCCGTGATAAGCGGTTCAATATTAACAACAAATAGACATAACCTCCCAAAAAGACTCACGTTCTCCCCTTCGCACCGCCGATACACCAAGAGGCTCACTCTTCACTCACGGCGCACCATTTTTCTGTTCCTCTCAACACCTTTAAAGGGATGCGTCGCTTACGCCACCTGATCCAAATAATCCATGTATGTATCGCTGCAGCCCGGAGACCTGCAGGTGGGAGGAGCTTACGCCGCAAGTGGGAGGAGCTTATGCCGCAAGTAGGCGGGATTTCAGAAATGTGCAAGTAGGAGGAGTTTACGCCGCAAGTGGGAGGAGCTTATGCGGAAATCCCCAAGCTGTCATTGCCGAGGACGGCGGTGAATGAGGATGGCAGGAAGTAGCGACAGTAATGAAAATAAACGATCAAATATTACATTCCTCATCATGGTCGGATTTCTTACAGCTTTGTTATTATTGTGTGTGTCCAATACCACTCACTGTCAATGATGAAGTCACGTCTTTACACCTTTTACCATACTTAAAGTGATGGTGTTTTAAAGGAGAACGTGGTAACTTTTTTAACTTAATAAAACTGTCTAGAATTCATTTGGATGGTTAAACAACCTGTTCTGGTGATACTGGTGACTTTCCCCGCTCCCCCCAGCGTTCCCAGGCGGAAAACCAACCTTGCAACTTGGGGACTACCGTCCCGGCAAGATAGAAATTGGAAGTCTCGTGAGAAGAGAGAACGAGAACGAGAACGAGCGCGAAACACGAATTGCTTTACGGCAATTCGACATAAACACACACGCATGTATGATGTATTACCAGATTACCCACCTCGGTAGACATAGCTCCACATGATACAGTTGGCTTGCTCCGATCAAAACAAACGCACATGAGCAGCGGTAGAGAGGGGGAGGAGGCCGCCGCCGCAAGTGAGTTTTTTACGACCGTGTTGTGAAATATACGCCCCCCCACAGCTGTAGGGGGAGCTCGTGGGGAAAACATGCAACAACAAAAGGAAAAATCAGCGAAGAAGTGACTAGAGTTCGCTAGAGATGCCGAGTTCTCCTTTAAATTCATCAGGCTGTAGGCCTTATTCAAGCATATTTCTGAATATTATATTCTACAATTCTACAGTATCAAGTAAATGAACATATTAAAATGTGATGCAATTGGACTCAGTGAAGTGAATGTTTAAATACATGAAAAACATTTGGCTAATGTAAAAAAACAAAAACAAAGTTACCATCCATCTTTACTGCATAATTTTTTTAAATAGCATAATGAAATAATGTTCTTCTGAACGTGTTACACATACATTACATTTAAATCTCAGGGTGGATAAATTATTTTTTTCAATGAATAAAATCATGTACAAGTCACTCAGAATTGATTGCAAAAGTGTTTATTTTATTTTATTATTTTTAGTCTTTTTTTGTTATTTGTAAGGACACTATATCAGCTCATTAGAACTGATCTGCATGCAGTGAAAACTGCAAAATCCAGGGTGGAAGGTTTCTGAATAAATGCCCTGGAGCTCGCCTCGCTTTCCCTTCCCAGCATAACCTGGTGGATACACAAGAAGCACAATAAGAACTAGGGTTTATAGTTGACATTGAACATTTACAAACATTAAGAATAATTTCTCAGCTCTGTAGGTCCATGCCATGCAAATGAATGGTGTCCAGAACTTTTAAACTCCAAGGGATGACATAAGTAAATTAGATTTTTAGTTTTCCTTTAGACTAACTAGTTTATTCATCACCAATTTACACAAAACGTACCAGGTGTGCAGCATTTGTACTCAAACCCACACTCCAAACAAGTGGAGATTGAGTACATCTTCCAGAAGAGCTGTTTGTAGTGAGACGACTTATTTTTCCAGCATGCAACACCTGAGGTGAAAAAAAAAAATGAACATAACATTTAACATTATCAATGATGTTCTTGTTATGCATTTTATTTTTTAATGTCAATATTTACTTTCTAGCCATAAGAAGCACAATAACATGCGTTTCACATTTATTTCACTGATTGTTATGAGTAATACATTTTATAAAATAATTATGATATTAAAACAAATGTTTCAATTACATTACATTACATTGTGGATTACGCAGAAAAAAGCATAACTACAATGAAAACAAGTTTTAAAAGAATTGCATGCATTGTACAATTAAGTTAGGAGTTGTATTCAAATATCAAATCCATTTACAAAACGTTTAAGACATTTACAATTTGAAAATCAATGCAGTCCTAAAATGTACAAAAATTACACTGCCACAATACCTTATTATGGTCTTCAGAATCCATAATCTGGAGAGCAAATTGTAGAAATGGAATGCAGAAAAGATCTTGTCATGCACGTTACAGATTTTGTAATTTGTGTGCTATTAAAAAAACTACAGAAATTTATTTGGATACACTTTACCCTTATTCTTTTTTTAATACATCAAGACTAAAAACAGTGTACAAACGCCATTATGAAATGGTCTTTTTCAGAACTTATAATGCTTTTTTACAAAACTAAAAACTGTACAACAAGCTTACCCCTTCATCTCAACGGCACGCTGACATGTGAAAGCGGGTTTCTTCTTTGTTTTCTGATGGATCGCAACAAAACTTACACATTACCGCCACCAACTGTGGAGCATAAACCAATAGCTTCTACAACACAGGTGGTACTAAATAAACCAATCAAAATCCTCTGGAAGTTTGTACAGCCCACTTGCGGCTAAAGCTCCACCCACTTGCTGCTAACCCACCCATTTGCAGCTGGCTCCGACCTCCGTTTATACCCTACTCAACTCAACCACCTGACCCGCTACAATGTAATAACTAACGTAATGTTATCATGCCAGTTTTGAAAAAATAAGGACCTGTTTTTATAAAGAATATTTTGATTGTTCCATATGAAATATGAATGTGGAGAAAAGTTGTGTTTATAAATAAGAGACCAAGCCAGAAGCATGTGTTTGTGGAATGAAGAGAGCTTTCCAGGTAATTTTTCAATATTATAATTTTATAACAAAAGAAACTGTGGGCCACCCAGCTGGGAGAATATATAATTTGGGATAAAGTTCCAAATTAAAGAGGGGCATTTTAAGAAGTGCTTCATCCAATTAAATGTAAAAGCGTGATTTAATGTTTTAAAATCTAGAAAATGTAAACCTCCATTTTCATACGTGTTCATTACAACAGTTTTTTTTTTTTAAATATGGTGGGTATGATTCCTCCAAACAATTAAATAGAAGATTATGTATAATTTTACACGTTTTATTGTCCAAATGTAGAGCTAATGCTGCATATGTTAATCTAGATAAACCTTCAGCTTTAGTAAGCAAGACCCTGTCTTTTAATGACATATTTCTTATAAACCATAGGCTTTAGAGAATGCATCTATTACCCCTGGAGCTACTGCAACTTGATCCCTATTTTTTAAGAAGAGAGTGGTGTCATCGGCCAACTGGCTGATGATCTCCCTCCCTGCAATTGAGATACCTTAAAGGTTGCTTTGCTTGATATGGTCTACTAAGAGTTGAGCTGCTAATAAGAACAAATAGGGAGAGATAGGACAACCTTGACATGTACCCCTTTTGACATCAAATCTAGTAGAAGTCCCATGTTTTAATTTAATTGAACTGTTGGCATTACAATATAAAGTTCTGACCGCATCACAATAAGAAAAAAAATGTGCTCAAGAGTATCAAATGCTTTGTAGAAATCCAAAAATAAAATATAACTTTGATCCGAAATCAGATGAGAATAATCAAGAACATCTAAAACTAATCTAATATTATTGGAAAGATGTCTGTTCTTCATGAAACCAGATTGTGTTTGATCAATAATCAAGTCTAAGTCCCTTATTTAAACTTGGTGGAAGCTGGCCAACGTAAATACTTTCATTAACAAAACGGCGCCACTTTTTGGGCAAAGCACTATTCTCACTATTCTTTTTGGGCAAAGCACATAAAATTCTCCAGTAAGCCCATCCGTCCCAAAAGATTTGTTATTTTTTAAACAGTCAACTGAATCTGTTATTTCTTTAATACTTAGTGTCAGAGTTGAGAGAGAGGACCCAAAAGCGAAAGCAGGTAATAATGTCTTTTAATAGAAATTAGGCAATCAGCCGCTTAGGCTGGCAAACAGAAAGTCTCTCATGAATAATCAACAAAAGAAGTTGTAGACCCAAGGCAGGGTAAAACAGGTCCGTATATGAGACCAGCGGTGGCAAGCAGCAGCGGCCGTAGACAGGTGTACTCACGGAACCGTTAACAGCATTTACGGCAGGTGAGCTGGGCAGAGCACAGATTTAGCACAAACACTTAAGGCAGTGGAGGTAGACGAGATGGTCGTGTAGACCAGATGGGACAAGACTTGGTGGTAGAGAGATCAGACACATACATATTCAATGTTAATAATCTGGCAGAGAACAAAGGAAAGAAGAGAACTAGAAGTAGAGAAGCTAATCAGAGAGAAAGAGGGGACAGGTGTGGAATGGATGAGCGTGAGGGCAACAGGTAATGAGGAACAGCTGAGTCAAAGTGAGTGTATGTGTGTGAGTATGTGAATGAGACCAGTAGAGGGAGAAAGAGAGAAAGAGAGAGAATACCAGGATCATGACACTTGGTTTGTCACATAGATTTTTATTTTCTGGTAGTATACTCTTAGGTTTATCTAGAGAGGCAAAAAAAGAGGATGTTGATTGTTCAGAGTAATTAGAGGTATAAACCTTACTATAGAACACTGAGCAGAATTTAGAAATTACAGAGGTAACGGTGCCATTAATACTGATTTGATGTACAGTATTGTAATTAGCACGTTGTTTTTCCAAGCAGAAAAAATACGCAGAATTTTACTCCCCCTCCTCGAGCCATTTCTTTCTGGAGCGAATAAAAGCGCCCTCAGCTTTTCTTTTATAGATCTCTCTGCAATTCTGCCAGACTTAATTGATATTCTTTTGTAAGCATATCTAACCCCTTCTACATAATAGTAGAAATGCTTGATATAACATTATCCTCCTCTGCCCTTCCAGCCCGGACATAGGAACTACCATAAGACCTTAAAAATTGAGGATTCGTACTTAAATAACTCCCAATTATTCGAATAAGAATTTTTTGTAACAGCTTTCTTTAGATAGCATTCAAGTAAGTGGTTCATTTCTAACTTAACAGTTTCATTTTGTAAATACGAGTTATTGAGCTGCCAATAAGACGTTCTGGTGATTCCCTTATCAAGTTCTATCTATATCTAGAAACTTAAACCTCATTTTGTGGAATGTTTTGAAAAGGGTACATGAGCTATATTTTTTTAAACTGAAACTTGTTTTGACATTTTGTTATATAACGTGAATACATTTTTAATAGTGCCTCAAGAGTAGAGAACAGAAATTATTCATCCTCTTGTTCAACATCACACAGAGACACCGAATTATCATAAAGCACAAATCCTGCATAGAGGGGTTCAGTGAATGTGGTGTTGAATGTGTGTAAGTGTCTGAGTGTGTGTGTGTCAGTGATGCCGTAGAAGGACAGAATGCCGGCCGGCTCGTCCACATACACTCCTGCTCTGGTATAGGGAGGTGATGGGGCAGGTATGTGTGTTGCCTTATATTTATACCAGGCAATTAGTTTCTCCCTAAAGAAGCTCAGAATCCAGGATTTTTCATTGGCTCCAAACCTACAGTCAGCTCTTTTTCCTTTCCTCTTGATTCCTTTATATGACACTACCATATCACCCAACCCAGTCCATTCAGCCTCCCAGTAACAGCGTCCAGTCAGACGCTCTTTACACAGAACTTGCTGAAGGCCGTCAAATCTCTCTGGATGTTCAGGATGTGACATCGGTTCTGGATTACATACCAACTTTTTGTTGCCCTCTACAACAGAGAGACGATTGTGTACCGTGTTTGGATCCAATGTGAGACGACAGAAATCTGGACACAAGAAAACAACATTAATAAGGTCACAAAATATGTTTAAGAACCAGATTGGCCTTGGATCTACTTTTCGGCTCTACATTTTTGACAGCACATACACAATCAAAACATTTAATATTTGAGACCTTATTCTGGTCTATTGTGAAATAGTGTCCTGTGAATAAAAGGTATGTGTGTAGACCTACATTTTTGTAGTCCTCCTTTAATCATGGTCTCTCCGCCATGATCCAGACTGTCGAAGAAAAAAAAAAGCATAATGTGCCATATTCTATTCATCTAACTCACCAAAAAGGAAGCAATAAATCTTAAAAATACAAAACAACAAATTTTCACTCATGTCTATGCTAATAACTTTTGAACTAAGGTTTTGAAGAAATGTATGATTCCGTGGCTCATGACAAGAAGATTGCACCATATGATGTTATTTTCTGTCATGAATTTTTCCACTATTTTGATGTTTTGTCCATTTTTCACCAACATTGCTGAAATCATGTTCAGACTGTGCTAGCAAAAAGTTACAAAAAAAGTCAAACAATACCAAATTGTCCCATGTTAGCCATTTCGGGCATTGGCCATTTTGTCATAAAATGCTGTATTTTATGAAAGCTTTAGCATAGTTACAAAAGTTGATTTGTGTCTTCTGCACTATGCCCTGAAACAAACTGTTCATTCAGATTGAGGCCTTGTCCACACTAATACGTTTTCATTGAAAACGCATCTTTTTCTCTCCGTTTTGGCTTTCCATCCACACTGAGACAGCGTTTTTATTAATGTTTTTATTATTATTATTTTGAAAAAAAATCTCCAAAGTGGATAAATTTGAAAATGCTGCTTTCGCGTTGTAGTGTGGACTGTAAAAGGTATTTAAAAACGAAGACGTAAGTTTTGTCACGTGACTCATATTGTACCAATAGACATTCAAAGTGTGGTTGCTAAGTCAGAAGCGAGCCAACAAAGTCAAGATGCGTTTTGTTACGCAGCTTATGTCTATCGTCCTGGCGATCCACCTGTTGCTGTCGACAGTCCTTTCACTGAGTCGGGGAGGCTATGCATCGGCCGCCGCCACAACATATGGGATTTTACGTTATACCCGGGATCAACTCTGGCAACTAAGGGATCTGCACAGCGGAAACTTCCCAGTCGATCTGCCTGAGGAGTGTACACGGACATCCACAGCACAGAGGAAAAGCAAGCCACCTCTACCTACCCTGGCTAACACTTGCTCCTTGGTGAAGTAACTTACAGAGCTACGGAACGCTGTGAGGTACCTCTCAGAGTATCGGAAAAGTTGTCTGTTGTGCTTCACGGAAACATGGCTTAAAGACACGACTGATAACTTAACACTCAGGATCACAGGGTTTAGCGACCCGATTAGACTGGACCGTGATGCACAGGTAACCGGCAAAAGAATGGGTGGGGGAGTGTGTGTTTATATTAATGAGGGATGGTGTGAAAACTACACAGTAAGAGACTCCCATTGCTCGGAGGACATTGAGCTATTGTCGCTGTCGGTAAGACCTTACTATCTACCTAGGGAATTTGGTCACGTGTTTGTCACTGTTGTATATATTCATCCCTGCACTAATACTAAGGTCGCGGCAAATAGGATATACGACACAATGGCTAAATTAGAAAACATGGCACCTGATGCGCCAAAGTTTGTTCTCGGAGACTTTAATGGATGCTCAATCAAAAGCGTATTGCCCAATTACTATCAATATGTCAAGTGCCCGACAAGGAGGGAAAAGACACTCGATCTATGCTTTGGGAATATTAAAGACGCTTACAAGGGCTACGCAAAACCACCCCTTGGAGACTGGGATCACAACGCAATCCAGCTCGTCCCGCAGTATAAACAAAAGCTCAAGACCAGAAAACCCGAGATAAAGACAGTCAAACAGTGGACTGATGAGTCTGTTGAACGCCTTAGAGGCTTTTTTGACTGTACTGTGTGGGACATTTTCGTGAATACTAGTAAGAATTTGTAAGAGTTGACTTCAGTGGTGACTGACTATATTCAGTTCTGTGTGGACTGTATAATCCCAGAAAAAACTTTTAGGGTATTTCCAAATGACAAACCTTGGGAAAATAAAGAATTAAAAGTTGCACTGCACAGGAAAAGGAGAACTTTTGAACAGGGAGACAGGCTTAAAATGAAAGCAATTCAGAAGGAGATTAGACAGATAACAAATGACTGTAAACAGAAATATAAACGGCAGATTGAGGCGAAAATGAGAGGGAATAACCTGAAATATGCATGGCAAGGGATGTATACAATGATAGGGAAGGAAGAGAAGAAAAGGCACATAGATACAAATGGAGATGATCAAGCATTTGCAAATGAACTGAATGGTTTTTATGCACGGTTCAAAACATCAGACTTTCTCCTGGAGCGTGATGCCATTAGACAGCAGCTTCAGTATGGTACTCCAACTATTACAGAAGATGAGGTGCGTAGAGTTTTTAATAAAATTGATTCCAAAAAAGCACCAGGCCCTGATCAAATAAGTGGAAGGGTTCTCCAGAAGTGTAGCCTCATTTAGCCTCATTTTCTGTCAGCTTTTTCAAAAGTCATTAGATACACACTACATTCCTAAAGCCTGGAAGTCCTCGCTCATAGTACCAGTACCTAAGGTAGCAAGACCAGCTTATTTAAATGATTATCGTCCAGTCGCCCTAACATCAATCGTGATGAAGTGCCTAGAAAGAATTGTTCTGAGACATATTCTAAATGATGTGCAATGTAATATCGACCCTTTACAGTTTGCCTATAGAAACAAGAGGAGCACTGATGATGCCCTTCTGTATATGCTCCATGATATCTATTGCCATCTGGATAAGCCCAAACGATATGCCCGGGTTCTCTTTATAGATTTTTCCTCCGCCTTTAACACCATCAGGCCCCACATTATGATGGAGAGGCTGGGGCAGTTAGCACCGGAACACGCCGGAACACGCCTCCTCTTTGCGCTGAACTGCCCCGGGGAGTGTATTTCCTAGTTTACTGACGTGCGTTTGTGGAGGGAAAAGTCCGCTGTGCGCGGGTGCAAAATAGGAATGATACATGCGTCGGTGTACAAAGTCAACTGCGCTGGGTGCAAGATTGGGCCCATAGTGTGTTTATATAGTGTAGGAATATACTATATTTTATATATTATTTACTCATAAGAATTTGTAGGGGTGCCAATAATTGTGGAAAAATTGGAAAAAAACATGTATATCATAATGTGAGTTTCCCCCCACTTTCAATTGTTTTACTTCAATGAAAGGTTAAAATTTTGTGATTTTTTTGGATGAAAGATCAAAAGGATAAACAATGCAGATTTATTTTCACAGCTGCCTTTGCTCATTTTTCCCAATGGCGCCAATATTAGTAGATGGCACTGTATGTATTTTCATACCTCCTCGTGCCCAGTAGCAAGATTTTGGGGTGTGTCTGCTGTAGCAGGCTAAGCCAGAGGGTGTTTAGGGGTGTGGAAAAAGACATTCAGATTTCGTTACAAAAGTGCTAATAAAATTTGAAGACTTGTCAAAATATACAGACAGACAATGGGGTAAAACAAGTATAAACATTGGCATTGTTTTTAAAAGATGGAGGAATTTGATGGAATGTTTGGTTTTCGATCGATACCGCAAACTTATAGAGTTTCTTCTTGACAGGTAAGCTAAACGTCAAGTTTAAAGTATTCCAAATATGTAGGACCTTTTATTGAAAGAAGTCTACTTTTACCTATTGAGACATGTCTTCACTTTAATAGACCCGGAAGTGATATTAGAGTGCGGAGCAGATCACGTCAGACACAAAGATGTCAAGCAGCATGTGTTTACATTTAACGGGGATCTTAAAAAAGAGTCTATCAAGTTATTTTGAACAGGAAGTTGTGAAAAAGAACTCAATGTAGTATTGCGCTGAATGAGATACACCAGAAGCGCTCTCTCAGACAGTGCCCGATCCCGAATTCAGTTCTCTTTGCACCTGATTGTTCAAATACAGACAAAGTTGTAAATTAAATCTTGCGTAAATACAGTCGGTTATGCCTGTCCATCCTGTCCCGTAAACCACCATGAGAAATCTACTCACCCTACATCTATATCAACTCAGTCCCTTAATTTAGAGTAAGGGGTAGAGTAAGTACTTCATGTAAGGAGTATTTTGTGAATTATCAATAAGAATGAAATCATATAAGAATAGGCTACATTTAAATCAATAAAAAAGTGTTCATGTTAACATCATACCAGAGTTTTTCCAGTTTGCAGTTTGGATTTTCCTTCAGTGCAGTGAGCTCTGAATCTCCAGGGTGATTGTAGCTCAGATCCAGCTCTCTCAAATGTGAGAAGTTTAAACTCAAAGCTGAAGCCAGATGAGAGCATCCTTTCTTTGTCACCATACAGCCAGATAATCTACCATGACAGACATCAAAGGCATAAATATACTGTATATAAATGTATATCCCCTCAGTTTTATGACTATTTTAAAATTACCTCAGCTTCTCCAGTTTACAGTGTGGACTCTTCAGTGCATCAGAGAGCAGCTTCACTCCTGCATCTTTCAAGTTATTGTTACTCAGGTCCAGCTCCTTTAGGCAGGAATTTGATGACTGTAGAGCTGAAGCTGCACTTTCACAACACTGATCAGTGAACTTACAGATGGACAATCTAAACAGAAGATTAAATTATTACATCATTGACCCTTATGCAAGAACTGCATTTCCAATGTATTTAATGCTTTACAAAACTCAGTAAACACAGAACATTTCCAAATAAGAACATTATAGGAACATTCTTTGTATGTTTTTTTTTTTTTTCTGTAACCAAAAATTAACTTTCCTAGAAGGTTGCAGAGAGGGTTTTTTGTAACCATCTAAAGAGAACTTATACAGAACGTTCCCTGCAGGTTATTTTTAGGTTTGACTAAAGTGAACCTTCCCAGAACATTATCCTAGTTAAAGTTAATAAAATATTTTTTTAATGTCTGTGTCTAAATTTCATATTTTAAAAACCCTAGATTGTACTGAAGTCATTGTTATTTGGTGCTGAAATAACATCAAATCTGGGTTATTGTGGTACAGTGACAAACCCATACGAAATCTTACATGTTAATGAAAAATTTTTATCTTATTTAATGCTCCATATATTGATTAAACTACAGATCAAAAGACATGGTTTGTATTATTGATGCAGCAGTGCTGGATGATTACTGATGTATAGCAGGGTAAATTATATCAGAGTAAAGAAGTTAGGGACCAAACCAACAGGGAACGTTCTTTTTACGTAAAGAAAATGCACTCGGTTACTAACGTAACCTCGGTTCTCTCTAGAAGAGGGAACGAGTATTGCGTAAGTTGCTTACGCTACGGGTAAAGTCATCTTTTCTCGAGATATTGAAGCCAAAAAAGAAAAAATCCTTAAGCCGAGACATGGTTATGTCCCCAAAGTGCTCGGCACTCCTTTCAGAGCTCAGGTTATTACGTTATCGGCCCTGCCGGGCTCCGGTAGCAAAGTCGATGTTAACCTCCTCTGCCCTGTCAGAGCGCTGAGGATTTACATCACGCGCTCCGCCGCCTTCAGGCACTCGGAGCAGCTCTTCGTTTCGTTCGGTGGGTGCACTAAGGGTCTCGCCATCTCGAAACAGAGTCTGTCCAGGTGGATTGTTGACGCTATCGCTGCAGCATATGCGTCCAAAGACCTGCAGTGCCCTTTGGGCGTTAGGGCTCATTCCACTAGAGGCATGGCCTCTTCGTGGGCTTGGTCCAGCGGGATTTCTATTCACGACGTTTGTACGGCGGCAGGCTGGGCCTCCCCCTCTACATTTGTTATGTTCTACAACCTAGAAGTTCCCGCCCTGCAGGCAAGACTTCTGTCAGTCTAAGCTGCGAGTATGTTCTGCTCAGGTTCGATCATGCGCAGGCTGCTCTCACGCTAATATTAGCTCCCCTGGCTGATCTGCACTGTGTTACGGTGTGCTTATGTACATGCACTGGCCCACTTAGGTTGACCGTCTTATTCCCACTGATCTGTGTCCCCCGGGTGTTCCCTTGGGACTATATGTGGTTGATGCTGGCGCGCACGGCGTTGACAAGGGGTTCCCGTAGCGTAAGCAACTTACGCAATACGAGAGAACCTCTCATAAGAGAACGTACTCGGTTACTAACGTAACCTCGGTTCTCTCTAGAAAAGGGAACGAGTATTGTGTAACCTGCCATGCCCGCCTCGAGCTGGTATCGCTTCAGTTGATGAAAACCAGGTAAGCAGCCCCCGAGCCCTTCCTTATATACCCTAAGCCACACCCATACTGGCGGACTATGACGTGTGAGGGCGCGACGTCACGCAGGGCTCAGCGATAGGCTGCTGCAGTTGCCGCAGGGCAGCCAATGAGCGCGCTAGTAAGCACGCTCTAGGTCTGCTAGCTGCTGCAACGCGTTGACAATAAATACAAAACTAAGGATAATTTTTGGCTTCAATATCTTGAGAAAAGATGACTTTACCCATAGCGTAAGCAACTTAGGCAATACGAGAGAACCTCTCGTAAGAGAACTTTCCAGGATAACCAACTGAGAACATTAGGATATCTGTTCTGGGGATGTTCTGGGAGCCAGAAACTACTGTATTGTTAGCTGGGGCAAAAGATTCAAGAAGAGCTTTCAGTGAGCAGTGTAACTTTCAGTAAAATGTGTTCATAAAGTGGTACAAATGTATCTGATATTCTGAATTGTGACATTCCAAAGAGTTTATCAGTTGTTTCTTCTTTATATATTTCTTCTTTTATATATAAAGTTAAATCATGCTGTAACATTATTAGAAACCGGCATTTCCACTTTTATTCAACAAATCAACTCTATATACTGTAAAATGTAATAAAATATGCAAAGGAATCTGACAAACAAACCTCAATTTTTCTAGTTTACAGTTTGGACTCTTCAGTGCATCAAACAGCAGCTTCCCTCCAGAATCTTCCAAGTTATTGATACTCAGGTCGAGCTCTCTCAATGAAGAATTTAATTGTAGAGCTTCAGCCACACTTTCACAACACTGATCAGTGAGATTACAACCTGGGAATCTAAAATAACAGTAAATGGTTAAGTAGGCCCCATTTAAATAGGAAGGTCACAAAACTGTTTGATCTTAATGTGTATAACTGTTTTTTGCCCTACACATTTCAAAGCACCATTCATCACCATCATAGTAGTATCTCTCTAGAAAGGATTAAAAAAAAAATCGCTTAAAACGATACTAAATACAAACCAACGATAATAATAAAAAAAAAACCAGCATAAATAAAAGCAGATAAAATTAGAAACATACACAGTAGCACTACACACTAATTTGCATAGTACCGACCGCGATATATGAAGAGACCTGGAGTACTGTTATTATCACAGTATTCATATACACAGATTCCACCACACTTCTCCCCAAAATGCTCACATTCAATAGAAAATTACATATTTTAGTGGCGCTTACTCTTTATTAGTAAAGGTGGTCAAAAATCTAAAGTTCCAAATTATTCTAATCTCTATGGTAATATAGTGGTGCAGGTATGACGTCACTTTGTAGGCAACTGGCAGTTCGCATCACACTGGTTCCCTCGACAAAAACCCTCTCTGTGGGTTCAACAGAAGTTTATGATACTTACACGTTTTGTCCATCAAGATAATTTTCACAGATGAAAAAAAACTCTTTTTTCGACAACTCTTAGTTTTTATCTAAAAACATTTTCCCAGAACGTTTGAGTTAGACTAGTTTATAGGAGAAAAAATATAAGCAGAATGTTGCTGTAAAAGTGGACTGAGTTTACCCGTTTGGTCTGATGATGTTTAACCCTCTGGGGTCTGAGGGGTTTTCTGGCCCTGGAGGTGTTCTGACATGCTCTGACATTTGTGCTTACACTGCATGAAAAGAGGTGTATCCGGACCAGTATACTCCTGTATACACTGCTGAAATTCGGAAGAATCCAGGAGTATACTGGCCGGATAGCTCAAATTCCATGGGTCTGTATATATCCGTATACATCCGAAATGATACCAAATCGGATGTATGTTGTGGACGTATACTTCCGTGCTACAGCCATTTGTTGCCATGGCAAGTAATCCCTCAAAGGTTTTTTCAAGAGAACATTTTCACACCTTTGTGCACATTTTGGCCTTCCCCCCTATTGGTCCTTTTCTTTTAAAACCACTCCCATTACCCAGACCACTATTGGAGGACAGGACACATTGAAAACCCAGGAAAGTGATTTGATTGGTTACTTTTAGAACATAGCCCACCCTAGGCCTTATCGCACAGTGATTTGATTGGTTATAGGCCAGCTATGCAGATATTGCTCAGTATACACTAAACCCCCCTTACCCCCATTTTAATACATTCAAATATAATTTTAAAAACACACAAAGAACAATGAGAAAGTCTGACATTTTTATTAAGGTAAATAAAACATTACAAAGAGCATTATAAACAAGCATTAAAAAGGAATGGGGGAACAAAAATATTTGAGGGGATGAAAATGTAAAGGAACAAAAACAAATATAACATGAACATTCCAAAGAACATTATAAACATACATTAAAATGAATGGGGAAAAAGAAATGTGAACAAAGGTGTAAAGGAAAAAAATACAAAACGTGGAGATAAGCAACATGCACATCAAAAAGGAACAAATATACAAAGTATACAATATAAAACGAGATCAATAAATAAATATAGAAATTAAAGTGTATATAAAATATATGTAAATATTAATTTTTTCAAACTGCCATGATGCACTGGTGGTGTGACGTAACGTGGGTCAGCCTCTAGTCTGGTTTGTAGTACCTGGCAGAGAGCAGATAACTCTGTGGTTCTGTTTGGAAGAGACCTCACCATCCACACTGGCCTTCCATCAACAATAGCATCTTCATCAGACATCAACTCTATTGTTGCAGTCTTCCAAAGTTCCCTTTCTGTGTTGGTTTGTACAACACTGGACCTGGTCTCCAGCATCTGCAAAACATAACAGTAATTTAACCACTAAAACACAGAGAGGAGGACAGTTACATTCTGAAAAAAACAAAAACAAAAAAAACCTGCTTTACCAGTTTCTTAACTTACCCGTCTCTTTCGTTGATGGTTCTTTGCAGTGTTCTTCATAGTGTTTCTTTTTACTGGGCCTTTTCAGGCTGAGCCAAAGAATACTTCCTCCGCAAAGTCTCAAAATACGTCTTGCAACCTGTTGAATAAATCATAAATAAATGTAATGCCAATAAAACTAAGTAAAACAGAGGACATTAAAATGATTACAACATCTTTAAGATTACCTTTTGCACATTCAGGGTCAACGTCTGTAAAAGTTGTCCTTAATTCTTCGAAGAGATAAGTGGTCACAGCCAGGTTATGTGATGAATTTATTCTGGGGGAAAAAGTTGCAGGCATCATTAATGAAATTCAGTTTTGGTATTTCAAATCCATATAGTAGTAGATTAAACTAACATTTACAGTATACAATACGCAGTCTTACCCGGTTTGTGGATCGTATTTGTGTGGGTTGTTCTCTGAATTATGGAGGCACCTTACAGATTCCTGTAAAGTTTGAAATTAAAAAGCGTTTAAATGGATTCACAATCTGCAAGAACCACAAAACTGAATTTTCAGTTTGAATAAGTTGGCCATCACAGTAAACATAAGAGACAAAACATATCAGTTCATAAATCTTTAAGACATCACGCAGCCCCTCTGATATCTTTCCGCCTTCTGCCTATACAAGGCCACCAGTGCAGGTGTATGTTGGTCAAGCACAGCATAGAACTGGTTCTGTATGTTGACGTTTGTGATGCGTTGGAACTCAGCACAAAGCTACAAAAACAAAAACAAAAACAAACAAAAATAATTATATAAAAAGACTAATACTCGATTTGCAACAGAAAACACATTTTTGATGCAACATGTTCAGTTAAAATGGTCACATGCAAAGTGATAGTTCTTACACACAGTGAATAGTGGCATTTGCTGTTCCATTTGAATGTGATACATATAAAAAATAAAGCATAGAAATATGTGTGAAGAGTGGCAGAAAAGAGAAGTGAGTCTGTTTTACCTGTGATTCAATCCGAAGAGCCGGCCATTTCCCCAAGAAGTCCTTCACCTGCACAGATAAAACAATCAATATGAAACCAGTCAAATTATGCAATCAACCTCTTTACAAATTAATGATACAAAATTTCAACTGAATGTAACTTATCGATAAAGTTGCTCTCTGGTGACAATGTAGGTCTGCACATGCACACAAAAACAGACAGCAAGATATTTAATTTTTAAGAGACGTTTGATTGATGCTAATGAATTAGGCTCCAAATAAAAGAAATGGTGAAAAATAGTTACAGCCTAAATTAACATTTGAGTCACCTTGATTTTGGGGATGCTCACTGCACTCCTTCCACTTAAACCTATAATAAAAAAAGACGTTTGTAAAGGTTTAATAAAAACTTGCATAGTTCATTCGGTAACTATTATGTCCATAACCTTAACTTTGTTTGAGTAAAAGTTAACATAACTGCTAACGTTAGCCACTAGCTCATTTGGGTGCATGTATATAACATCACATTGAACTTGCTAGAGCAGGGCGCTTAACACAAACATCAGCAACACACTCAAAAACAGAAGGACTATCTCTTGCTGAAAAGAGTTATTGACTAACGTTAACATTATTGCCCTGCCACGACATTAACAGTAGCTGCTAACGTTACACAGGATATTCTGTAACTAGCAGGCGGGCTGACGGCAATCGCGCCCGCGGCACCGCGCTTGCAACTTAAAAATAGCCTCGTCTAACAGTCAAATATCACGTGTAATATGATATTCTTACAATATTACAACAAGCAAAGTAGTTTTGAAGTGTTTTGGTTTACTTACAAGTTGTTTCATTCTTGATACCACGTCGCTCGAGAGGGTAGCCATCTTGGAAAGATTTTTCAGGTAACGTCAGCTGCACGTCATGACGTCATATCACGTGATCGACAGTACGCTTTAAAATAGTGAGTAAACCAGCGGTGTTCACTCAGAAATGCTGAGGCACACAAACATAAAAATACATATTTGTTCATAGACATTAATAGTTTAAAGGTGGATTAACTCAGCAAGAGATTTTAACTGGAGTGACCTCGGTCTTCAATTCAGTGGAGTAGAAAAGCTCAGGTTCCATCTACCTTTTTAATAAATATCACACAAATATCACGCATTACAGCGCTTTTTACAATACAGATTGTTTCAAAGTAGCTTTACAGAGATAACAGGAAAATAATGCAAGAAAGTTTGTTTTCTAGAAGAAAATAGCTTCACAGTCCAGCTTAAGTCAGTTCAGTGGTGATTCATTTTGTTGTATAAATAAATAAATCAATTTAAATGTGTATATATATAGCCACTTTGGAGAAAACCGTGATGTCATCGTCCAGCTCAGTTCAGATCTCATATAATAGTGTCAATGCAGGCAGATCAATAATATTGTTGAATATTAAATTAAATGTCCCCAACTAAGCAAGCTAAAAGCCAATTGTGAAAAAGGTGACAAATGTTGTTGTCTGCAATTTGTAAAACTTCACAATAAAATTTGAGATATTCTGAAATGTTTGGTTCATTTTTCTTTATTTGTTCCATTAAATTTATTGCTGGGAAAAAATGTATCGTGATTAATCGCATCCAAAATAAAAGTTTGTGTTTGCATAATATATGCGCGTGTACTGTGTATAATTATTTTGTATATATAAATACACACGTGCATGTATATATTTAAGATTTTTATTTATTTATATATAAATTATTTATATTTAGATATAATATAAATTATGTATAAATGTATATACACTATATACATGCAAATATTTCTTAAATAAATACATGCATATGTGTGTATTTATACATACAAAATAATTATACACAGTACACACACATATATTATGCAAACACAAACTTTTATTTTGGATGCGATTAATTTTTTTCCAGCACTAATTAAATTCCTTTGTTTATTTCATTAAATATTCAGATGTTTTTGTGAACGTATATGTTCAGACTGGGTGTTTATTTTGTCCTGTTTTTATAAAAAATATTTGATTAAGAGACTTTTTTTCATGCAGTGGTTTTAAGGCCCTGACACAGGCGACGTGAGTCAACCCTAGAGTCGGCTTTAGTCATTGCTAGTTCTTTGACGTCGGTTTTGTGTTTCAGGGCCTTAAGAATTGATTTATTTCTCTTTACAAAAAGCTTGTTTGCTGTAGCCTAACCTAGTAGTCCAGAGATAATTCAATCCTGAAGTCCTCCCTGGCCACCCCTCCCTCTGAGAACAGCCAGCACTGTGTCAGTCATTAACATATGAAAGGTCTTCACACCTAACAGTTGTCAGTCCTCTCACACCCAGCAGTGTTTCAGCTGTATATGTCCGTGAAATTTCACGGATTCCTGTATATGTCCGCATATGTGAGGTTTCCGGGTTTATCTGGAAATATACTGTTCCATGTTACTCTGATCCGCTTTTTCCCACATACATCCGGCAAACATCAAATTACACAGGAGTTTACCATGCCCGTATTTTGCCGGATTTGGGTCTTTTCATGCAGTGTTATTTCTGTTACTTGTGTCATTTTCATGGCTAAAGTCTGATTACACTGTATTTAGCACAAACTCTGCTACAATAATATGTCAGCAGCATGTATGTAAAAGTTTGCAGTTTTGAGATAATGACATTTATGCGTGGTTTGTGAAAATACAAAAAAAAATTGTCACTGAAATAAGGCCATGAAACCCATACTGATTATTTCTTCACAAGACTTTTGAAAATTGTATCACGTAGCCTAGAATATTTGCTCCAAAACTATCTGAAAATCATCCTGACTGCTCATTCAGATAAGACAATATATTGATTTAAAATTTGTAAGACGTGTTTTGTGTAAGAAAGCTTTATGCGAGGAGGCGTGATCACATCATTAATATGTATGGTTTTCACACCTGAGAAAGACAAAGACCCTCCCTAATGGCCCTATTAGGAGCTATCAGGCCCTGTCATTCTGAGCAACCTTGCACAAAGAATGAGGAGATTTAAAAAAGAATGGCTTTTAGATTGTTTGGATTTATTTATAACACAACATAATCCAAAGATAGACAACAAATGACAAAAAAAACATTATTAAAAACAATGATCCAAAGACAGAGACCTTTGTGCCATTCCTAAAAACATTGTACATACCTTTCATTTCCAAGGTGTTTGATTTTCACTTTACCATGTTCATATACAGAGACTCATGTGAATGTTGAAGTCAGCAGGACTCAGTGGCATCTGGTCCCTGAAAAAAAAAAGAGTGAACATACTGATATCAAGAGAAACTATAGGCCTGCACGATTTTGGGAATAAATTTGAGATTTTTCTGGTTAAAATTGCTTTTTAAAATTCACAGAATACACACACACACACACACAAATGTTTCCAACAATATATAATATAATGAACACCAGGTTTGTTGTGCCTTGTAGGCATAGGCTATGCGCAGTGCTGCATAAAATAATAATAACAATAACCTATAGCAGTCTATAAATCTTCCAAAAGATTTCAGTAACAACTACGCTAGAGAAAAATATATTGATTATCATATGTTACTTCAAATGTTTCCATTCGTTATGATGATATGAAATGAGATAATAGTAAAAACATAAAGCCTAATGTTTGGTGCGTTTTGCTTTTCAAATGCCAAAACTCTTTCTTCCAAACTCGACGAAAAGCAGAGACTTGTGAAGTTTTTTCGTTCGCGTTCCATGTGGAGATTTGCATGTGAATCTCTTTGCGCGCGTGGGCGTGGTCAAATTAAAAATAATGAGCAAGCGTTTGAGATACTGGACATCTTGTTGGTTTTATACAAATTACTTAAACAGAGAATATTTGTTTTCAGTTTGAATCCGATCATTTAAAAGTACACACTTAAATGTTTATAAAGGTATATGGCTCATAAATGTGTGACAAGTATCCGCTGAGTTTTGTTTCAGTTTATAGACGTGCTCAAGAAAAAAAAGTTCACCGCGACGGAGAGGCAGAAAGCATACCCTGTTTATTTTCTTTATTTTACAACAGCACAATGTTTTGATTTGATTGTAAGTGGACACATACAAAAGTAGAAATATCACAGATTCTTTTTTCATATTTCTTTTTTCTGTATGACCATAAATGACGGAGTAATTTAAGTTTATTGTGCTAATATGTGAAGAAAATCCAGCAAAACGTGCCAGCGCATTTGCTGACCCCAGAGGGTTAATCTCGTCGACAGCCTCTGTTGTCCCATTTAGCCACTTGTTACGAGTGGGGAAATACTGATGTATTTTATATCGTAGAATACAACTTGAAAGTGTCTTGAGCTTGAATTCACCACAGACCTTATTTCAGCCATTTAAAGGCACACTATGCAAGTTTTGTACCTTAATATAAAAGCTTCGAAATCATTTCGATGGTGAACGAACTCGTAGTAGGGCGCTGAAAAAAACAGCACTGGAAAAACCAGCAATGCAAGTTTGAGAGGTGGCGTCCCAACAAATCTTGCAAGAATCACGACTTGCTTTACGGCACGACGTCACATACATCAACATCATATGAAGCAGCCTCTATGGAAGACACTAGAACGCATTTCAGCCGTGAATCATGGCAGAGTCGACAAAGAAAACGCGGTCGGAAGAGTCAAGGAAAAGAAAACGAGAAAGTGAGACACAAGAGTCCCGCTCGGTCAGGCTTTCACTTGTTGGCGAGAGCCAAAAAGCAGCAAAGGATGCAACAGCGATGCTGACCTGGCATTCTTGTTGATGGACAAGTAAGTAAATCTCTTATTTGTAAACTTGCTTGCATTCTATGTTGTATGTTGTTGCGCTTGCTTCCATGTCATTTTTTATGAAATTGTTCATTCTTCCATTGTTGATAATAAGACCAGTCCACTAATTTCCACATATGTCCACATATGTCCATGTAGCTGTCGATTAGCAGAGCTATTAGAAGACTTGATAACAAACACTCGTTTCTCTTACATGTTTTTGCGTTATGTTTTATTGCCCAGCTTGCCTCACGAGCAAGTTTACCAGCTGAACTCAGGTGTTGTGATGTGTATTTGTCACGTAGTCCTTTGTCTGGTTTAGGTTACGTATGGCATGTGTACTGTGCTTATGCAAACTTTAGCTGGCATATTTGTATGAAATCGTGAAACATTACCTCGTCAGTAGACATCTTCGGAGGCTATCTGTGCCTGTTCGATGTCTGACGCTTCCATCCTACTGAACAGGTACTGGTATAAACGGGGGAGGGGTTCAGGTCGTGAATGCAGAGACTGCTCTGCGTGAGTGGTATTTACGACAGTAACGTTGAATACAAGTACTCCACAGCGACTCTAGGGGTTGCTGTCTGACAAAAACGGAAAACTGCATAGTGTGCCTTTAACCAAAAAAACCATTGTCTTCGGGATGATGTAACCGTAAGTGCTAAAATGCTAACTCATTTCATTTCTGCATTTTGGCCAAGCGGCAGCCTTCCTTTCTCTTGCTTGAAACCAACACAGAAGTGACTGAAACTGCAATTCATCGACTGGTCGCTAGAGACAGGCTGCGAAAGAGAGTCAAACCCATGTTAAAATGGCCAACTTTACAGCAGAAATAACTCTTTACAGCCTGGTGCAAAAAGTGGTTTTGGTCAATATAGCTAATTTTGCCCTTCATGCCAACTGTGAGGGGGCTGCATTTTTTATAACTCATCCATTTAAATTATATTAAGCCTTAAAGTTCTGCATAATTAAGGGTGTGGCCACTTGAGTGACAGGTGGATTGCTGCTACTGTCACTACGAGCCGTTTGTCTGCTGTCTGTTAGCGTCACGTCACATCAGTTAATCCCGCCTTTGTCCCCATTTTCGTTTATGACGGTAATGTCACGCATAGACAGTATATAAACTGGACACAGCGACCCCCTAGGTTTCAATGGAGAACAGTGAAGCAAATTAGAAGCACTCACTTCCTGATGGCTGAGCGTACTGCGCAGACTCAAACTGAGCTTGACGACGTGGATGTGACGTGAGCAGCCTGTCTGACAGTTGTAAGTCTTCTAGTAGCTGTGCCAAGAGAAATCTAAATCATTCCCTTCCGAATCTTGCAGAGATGGAGAGCGTGAGTAGGAGCTGTCCATGAGCTAGGAGCAGGAGCAACTTTATGACTCTCTATGGGCTTCTCCCTTGACTTTATCGGACTTTATGCCTCCACGTCCCCCCGATTGACGAGCTTCTCCTCCTGTCTATACGGTAATTTCCAGAGAGTCACGTGGTTATGACGCAATCGTTAGCCTATTTTTACAAAAACAATAGGTTACTTGCGTAACCCCCGGTTCTCTGATAGCATTAAGTGAGGTGTCTCACTATGGGATACGCCCCTTCCGCGGATTCCACAGAAGTCCTATTACATTACGCCAGCCCCGATTGGCTGGCAGACATGACGTAGTGTCTGGGAGTGGCTACCCCACCCCTCAGTATAAGAGGAGCAGCACTACGTCATTACGACATTCAAAACAAGCACACCTCTTCCTCGCTTCACACAGCAAGGAGGGTGATCTGGTGAGACACCTCACTTAATGCTATCAGAGAACCGGGGTTATGCAAGTAACCTATTGTTCTCTTTCAAGCATACGTTTCGGTGTCTCACTATGGGACATACTAAATCCCGTATTGCCAGATAGCCTGCCTCGAAGTCTCCTGCCAACCACAGCACCACCTCTAGGGCTGGATGAGTCCCAATCATGACTCAACTCCAACGCTCAATACTGCATGTGCTAAAGTTTGAGCTGTAACATTCAGTTTATAGAACCTTGCAAACGTATGCGGTGAGGACCAGCTCGCCGCTTTACAAATATCCTGCATCGTGACTCCTTTAAAGAAAGCCCACGAAGTTGACATTCCCCGTGTTGAATGCGCACGTAAACCAGTCGGGGGCGCACGACCCTTACTGGAATATGCCAATGAAATCGCCTCCACTATCCAGTGTGACAAACGCTGCTTAGTAATCGGCTTCCCCATTCTTGGTTTCATCCAAGATACAAACAGCTGATCACTCTCCCTGAACCCTCTGGTTCTTTCCGTGTAAATGCGTAAAGCACGCACAGGGCACAACTCATTTAGCTTTTGCTGTCTCTGTGAAGCAAAAGGTGGTGGGTAGAAAGCTTTTAGCTCAAAAGGAGTGACAGAATCAACTACTTTGGGTATAAATGCAGGATTAGGCTTCAGAACTACCCCTGCATCCCCGGGCATGAACTGCATACATGCTGAATGCACCGAGAGCGCATGAATCTCACTTACGCGTTTCGCTGAAGCCAAAGCTAACAGCAGCGCCGTCTTAAACGACATTATTTTGAAATCAATCTTGTCCAGTGGCTCAAACGGGGACATTGAGAGCGCATCAAGTACCAGTGCTAAATCCCATGAAGGGGAAAGCGGTTTTGAAACTGGCAAAACGCGACGCGCACCCTTCATGAACCTGCACACTAAAGGATGCTGCCCAACGGTTTTACTATCAAAACCTATGTGACAAGCAGAAATAGCGGCCAGATACACCTTAACCCTCTGGGGTCTAAGGTGTTTTTGGGGTCCTTGAGATGTTCTGACATGCCCTGACATTTTTGCTTTTTTCAGTTGCTTATAAACATATTAATGGCAAAAAAAAAATTACACACTATTTAGCACAAACAGGGCTACCATGAAATGTGAGCAACAAGAATGTACATGTCTGCATTTTTGAGAGAATAATGTTTATGCGTGGTTATTGAAAAAACTAAAAACTAAAGTTTCTGAAATAAGGCCATAAAACACATTCTAAATATGTGCCAATAAGACTTTTGTCTAAAAGATGTCATCGCCTAGTGTTTTTTCTTCAAAATGAAGTGAAAATCACCCTGCCTTATCATTCACATAACACAATACATTGATTTGAATTTTGCAAAGCACTTTCTGTTTGGAAAGGCCATATGCGGAGTGGGCGTCAACGGTCATGTATATGTAGTAGTTCACACCTGAGGAGACAATGGGGCCCGCATACTTAATTAGCCATTCATTCAGGTGAGTCACTGAGCCACAAGAATGCAAGAGCAACAGTTGGAAGCATATCAATTCTTTTTTATTTTTCCTCATATTGTGCTTGCAATTTGGCCTATAATATCCAAGGAAAACATGTCTAGTAATTGTGCAGTTAATTCTCATACTGTATTTTCAGTTTTGGAATATTTATGCTCTCCCCAAATTTGTCAATAATAAAACACAATAAAAGTTATTTAAAGAAAAGGCTTATATTTACCTTTTAATAGTTTGTTTACATCTACCTTGTAAATATATTTTTTTATTAAAAAGGTTACAATTACAACAACAATTCAAGTGTAATCTTTCTTTGTAAAAACTAAAGTATACATTTTATCATACATATTTCAAAGTTAAGGATTTGATTGATTATTTGATAACTTTATTTTTGACAAAACATATTATATTTAACATAAGCAAATATTGGCAAACAAAAGCTTATTTGAGGTGGCAGATATTTTACATTAAAAATGTATAATCTATCCAAAACTAATCAACGAAATGTTGTCTTTCATATGTCTGTAACATAGGTCTTTCATTTTTATTATAAGAAATATAAATGTTAATTTGCAGTTTAAATCCAGGAAATTTGTTAATGAAAAAATTATTAAAAGTAAGATACAATTGATACAAAACGAAATTCGTTTTAAAGAAAGGATTTGTACTTTCTGTTTGAGGTCTCTGTGAAAGTTTGAAAGTCTTTTAGTGATTTTTTTAGAGCGCTCGCGTCCATAATGGAGAACTGTCACGTAATATTGTTTTTTCCTCATAAATGCGAACACGAAAAATAAAAGACAAAAGACTTTTAAGTAAAACTTACTCCGAAATTGTGTTCTCGGCGGAATTCGCTCTTCAAAATGCTGCCGTTCGTCGTCTGAGTTACAATCTTCCTCTGAGGAAAAGGTGCATTCTTCCTCGCCGTCCTCATCTGAAGGGCGTCTTTATTACCGGAGAAGCGTGTCATACTCAAAACGCGATGAACTATCAGTAAGTCTGATGAAGAAACTTTTTATGGCATTGATCGGGGGGCGGGTGCGCTGCATACTAGATCATCTAACTATTTACATGTGAATCGCGCCGGGGGCGGGGCGGCCGCAGCTGATTATAGAGATAATGAGGCAGAAGGAAAAACGGTACCTCTCCTTGCTTTCAAACGGATTACATGAGTTGAAAACATTTGTTTTTTATATAAATTACTTCATTTAAAAGAGGAGATTTCAAGCTTCATAAAGACATATCTCACGTGCCTGTGTGAGAAGTATTCGCTGAGTTATGATTCATTTTCGGACGCGTTTCAGAATGGACTACACGGACAGAGAGAAGGCAGAACTTGCTTCGTGTTTATTTTTCTTTATTTGCCGAAAAGCACAACACTTTGTTTTTATTGTGAGTGTACACAAAAATAATACACACTTAACAGGATAGATTGATGTATAACACAAGCATATAAGATAAAAATTAATATTTTTATTTTATTATTTTTTTGCACTCATACGGAAAAAAACGAGCCTATCGCGCCGGCGCGATAGCCGACCTCAGGGGGTTAACGGTTGAAAACGCTTTCCCTTGGTCTATCAAATCCTGTAGAAATGATAGAACTATTGCCACTGAGCACTGAAAAGGAATCTCATTCTTAGCCGCGCACCAGCGCTCAAACACGCCCCATTTGCAGTCATAGAGAGACCTAGTCGACGAAGCTCTAGCATTCTGTATAGTTCTGATGACATTGTCAGACAGACTGGTTGTATTCAGATTTAACCACTCACAGGCCAGGCCCATAGTGCCAAGCGTTCTGGATGGGGATGAAAGATTTCCCCCCCCTGCCTGTGACAGTAGATCCCTGCGTAACGGGAGAGACCACGGGTCTTTGTACAGCATACGTATGATCTCCACCAGCCAGTATTTCCCTGGCCACCTCGGAGCTATTAACCCTCTGGGGTCTAAGGTGTTTTTGGGGTCCTTGAGATGTTCTGACATGCCCTGACATTTTTGCTTTTTTCAGTTGCTTATAAACATATTAATGGCAAAAAAAAATTACACACTATTTAGCACAAACAGGGCTACCATGAAATGTGAGCAACAAGAATGTACATGTCTGCATTTTTGAGAGAATAATGTTTATGCGTGGTTATTGAAAAAACTAAAAACTAAAGTTTCTGAAATAAGGCCATAAAACACATTCTAAATATGTGCCAATAAGACTTTTGTCTAAAATATGTCATTGCCTAGTGTTTTTTCTTCAAAATGAAGTGAAAATCACCCTGCCTTATCATTCACATAACACAATACATTGATTTGAATTTTGCAAAGCACTTTCTGTTTGGAAAGGCCATATGCGGAGTGGGCGTCAACGGTCATGTATATATAGTGGTTCACACCTGAAGAGACAATGGGGCCTGCATACTTAATTAGCCATTCATTCAGGTGAGTCACTGAGCCACAAGAATGCAAGAGCAACAGTTGGAAGCATCTCAATTCTTTTTTATTTTTCCACATATTGTGCTTGCAATTTGGCCTATAATATCCAAGGAAAACATGTCTAGTAATTGTGCAGTTAATTCTCATACTGTATTTTCAGTTTTGGAATATTTATCCTCTCCCCAAATTTGTCAATAATAAAACACAATAAAAGTTATTTAAAGAAAAGGCTTATATTTACCTTTTAATAGTTTGTTTACATCTACCTTGTAAATATATTTTTTTATTAAAAAGGTTACAATTACAACAATTCAAGTGTAATCTTTCTTTGTAAAAACTAAAGTATACATTTTATCATACATATTTCAAAGTTAAGGATTTGATTGATTATTTGATAACTTTATTTTTGACAAAACATATTATATTTAACAAACTTATTTGAAAGCTTATTTGAGGTGGCAGATATTTTACATTAAAAATGTATAATCTATCCAAAACTAATCAACGAAATGTTGTCTTTCATATGTCTGTAACATAGGTCTTTCATTTTTATTATAAGAAATATAAATGTTAATTTGCAGTTTAATACGTTGCTTATACAAATACATTTTATTTCAACATATTTT
The DNA here is from genome assembly GCF_949319135.1 of Squalius cephalus. NCBI lineage: Eukaryota > Metazoa > Chordata > Actinopteri > Cypriniformes > Leuciscidae > Squalius > Squalius cephalus. The sequence continues at coordinate 12,414,350 of NC_137134.1, forward strand.
AGTCGATATTTACTGAGTGTAGCAATACAGTTTGCTAAAACCGAAACATTCATACACAAACAGAAACGCCTGACTGTAAGTTGTTTTTATGAAATATTAGGGCATATAAATGTTAATTTTCAGTTTAAAACGTTGCTTATACAAATAGCCTACATTTTATTTCAACATATTTCTGTCGATTTTTACTCATCTCAGTACGGCAATACAGTTTGCTAAAACATCATCATTCATTCACACAGAGACGCAATTTAAATTTAAACTGTCTTTTTGCGAGCTGTGGTAAACAGCGCGCATCTCTGCCGTTCATTCATTCATAAACAGAAACCCGATTCACGTGAGAAGAAAAAAAAACTTACAGTATTCCTCAGCTCGCTCCTCGATATACCCGCACTTCTGAGGTACTTTTTTCATTATTGTTATTCCTCACAGCGCTACGAGACGGTGTAAACAAGTAATGATCTGAATAAACTTGTGTTTCCTCGAGCTGATATGGGGGGCGTTCACAGGATTGCGCGGATTGCCTCATTCATTTGCGTTTGAATAGCGCGCGCTCTCCGTAGGCGGAGTCACATTACATTTGAATTAGTTGTAATGAGGTCGACTGGAATCGCTCTCTTTTAATACAGATTTCACAAGATGAGAATATTTGTTTTTTATATAAATTACTTCATTTAAGAGAAGAGAATTCAAGCTTCATGCCTGTATGTCTGTTTGCCTGTTTGACTGAGTATTCGCTGAGTTATTGTTCATTTTCGGACGCGTTTCAGAATGGTCTTCACTGACAGATAGAAGGCAGAACTCGCATCACGTTTATTTTTCTTTATTTGGCAAAAAGCACAACACTTTGTTTTTATTGTGAGTATACACAAAAATAATACACATTTAACAGAATCGATTGATGTATGAAACTTGCTTGTAATATCAAAGTCCACAGAGCAAAATTAATTTCTTTTGAACTGAACTGAAAAAAAGCGAGGTGGTATCGCCGGCGATACCGTCGACCTCAGGGGGTTAATATCAGCTTTAGTCCCTCCTCCCTCACTCTGTAGAGTGTTGGAGATATTAACGCTATCGGTGGAAACGCATACAGAAGAGTGCGGGGCCAATCGTGTGCCAGCGCATCTATCCCCAGAGGCGCGCTCTGATCTTTCAGGGAGAAAAACAGAGGACACTGAGCATTGTCGTGGGACGCGAACAGGTCCACTGATGCTCTGCCGTATATTTCCCAGATCTGTTCGACCACTTCCTTGTTCAATTTCCACTCCCCGTAGAGTGGATTCCCCCTGGAGAGCAGATCCGCACCCTGGTTCATGATGCCCTGTACGTGCGTCGCTCTCAGGGATAAAAGATTGGCATGGCTCCACAAAATCAGTTTGCGTGCCAGCATGTGTAAGGGAAGTGATCTTAGGCCTCCCTGCCGATTTATATACGCCACAACTGTAGTGTTGTCCATTCTCACAAGAACATGATGTCCTTTCAGAAAAGGAAGAAAATGCTTCAACGTTAGAAACACGGCCAGCATTTCCAGATAGTTTATGTGAAGATCGGTCAGATGATGACCCCATCTTCCATTCACCATCCTGCCCTCGTGAATGCCCCCCCCATCCGGACAATGACGCGTCTGTCGTTATTACTTTTCTGGTTTGAACCACACCCATAGGTACCCCCTGAACCAAGAAGGTTGGGTATCTCCACTGGCACAGTGCAAAGACCGCCTCTGACGTCACTCTCACTCTCCTCCGGGAGTGCCTTAATGGGTCCAGCCTCAGAGACGCTACCCAGCGCTGAAATTCCCTCATGAAAAGTCTGCCTAAGGGAATAAACATTAGGGCTGAGGCCATCAGACCCAATAATCTGAGGCATGTGCGGAAGGAAATTTTCTCCCTCTGAAACTCGGCCAGGCATCGGGTGAATTTTCCCACCCTGTCCTCTGACAGTCGCGCTCTGAATGTCACCGAGTCCAGTGACAGCCCCAGATATGTTATAGACTGTGCGGGAGTCAAAACACTCTTTTCGGTGTTTAACTCTAAGCCCAGTTTCTGAATGTGTTCCAGAAGCATAATTGTGTGATTTTTCGCTTCTTGCTCTGACTGAGCTGTCACCAACCAATCGTCTATGTAGGTAGCGAGACGAATGCCCTTTTCCCTGAGCGGGGTCAGGGCCGCTTCTGTACATTTTATAAATACTCTCGGGCTGAGAGACATGCCAAATGGTAAAACCAGGTATTCGTATGTTACTCCCAGGAAAGCAAACCTCAGGAATTTCCTGTGGGGTGGGTATATGTTTATGTGAAAGTATGCGTCTTCGCTGTGATCGATGTGAACCAATCGCCCGGGCGCATCAGATTTAGGAGTGTGGCATGAGTGAGCATTCTGAACTTGTACTTCCTTAGGTATTTGTTCAGCGCACGCAGATCTAATATGGGACGAAGGGCACGAGTTCCTTTCTTTGGGACTAGAAAGTATCTCGAGTAAAACCCACTGCGGCTTTCCTCGGGTGGAACCACTCGTATCACCCTTTTCTTCAACAGGGAGTGTATTTCGTCCTGAAGAACAAGCTTTAATTCTCCCCGCACCTGAGAATGAATTATCCCTTTGAAATGCGGGGGGGATTTGGCAAACTGCAGCCTGTACCCGAATTGTATTGTCTTTAATACCCAGCGGGACTGTGTGCACTCTCGCCAATTGTCTATTTGCAGCGTTCTGGCGCCATCGTGTGGCTGAGTCATGAACGAGTTTGTGGTCTGTACTGCGCATGCGTATACAATTAGTGTTTGGACAGAGGGCTCGATCGCTCCCCAAGGTGATGTTATAATGTGTTCTGTGAACATGTTTTGCAACATTTTTTGGGGAAATGTGTTTTGCAACATTTTCTGGGGATACAATGAAAACTTTATTGAGTTTTGAACATGAAAAGTGCTTGTGACTAGTGGGTGGGTGTGCACCCCTGCACCATGTCTTTTCCTTTTCACCGCTCTGTTTTCCCCGGCCCAACCGGGTGCTGTTTTCCCCACAGAACATCTGTGCACAGAGGAACTCGTCATGTGTTGAACGCTGAACGACTGAGGGTCGGGAGCTAGCAAACTGGGGGGCTGTTGACTCCCTCCCCTGGGGAAGACCGTGTCAAACTGCCTTCTTCTTCCTCCTCGCTCCCTGAAGATGGGGCTGGGGATGAGATTGAGGGGCTGGCTGGACCGTCTGAGCTGCTGCAGGCGGATAGTTCTTTCTATGCCAGCCAGATCTCTGCTCTTGCACTCCACTCGGACCCGCTGCACTCACGATAGGTGTCGGCCGTTTCGGAATGCGAAAGCTGGGAGGTGGGCGGGCCGTAACCTGCGCGAAGGTCTGCCGGGGTGGCGGAGGGGGTGCAGTCTGTGTCTTTCTCGGCATACAGAGTTGCAAAGCCTCGTCATCCTTCTTTTTCTCTTCGCATCTCTTTTGCATCAGTGTCAGAGCAGAGCCAAAAATGCCCTCTGCAACAACCGGTGCGTCCAGGATGGCTTCTTTTTCCCTGTCGGAGAGATTAGCCAGATTAAGCCATCGCCCTCTCTCTTGGATCACCATTGTGGCCATGGCTTTCCCAGCGGCTTGAACCGCACATCTCTGAAGACGCAGAGAGAGATCCGTGACAACACAGATCTCTTCCCAGTATGTCTGACCTGGTGTGGTAGACACTTCGTCCTGCAGCTCCGCTTGGTATGCGGTCAGCAGAGAGATCGCGTTCATAGCCCTGACAGAGAGCGCGACTGCTTTATAAGCGCATTCCGTCATGTTGGACTGGAAACGGTCAGCTTTAGATGGTAAGGTTGGATTTGCAGCCGCCGTGCGCTTCGGTTGCAAGTGCGCGGCAACCAGTGGCTCCATGGGGGGCATTCGGAGAAGGCCTTCCTTTTCCATCCCCTCCACATCGAGAACGGAGCCACCCTGTACTGGCATCTTGCTAGTAAACGGCTTATCCTTCCACGTAACCGCGACCTCCTCCAGGAGCTCTGGGAAAACAGGAAGGAGCTGTCGTGCTGCTCGTTTTGCACTCGGCAGCCTCTTCCCCTCATAGCGAGACTTAGCAGTCTCTGCTAACACGGTCGGCCACGGAATATTTAGTTTCCCTGCAGCGCGTTTGCACACATCTTGCAGATCAACACTGACAAGCGGGGAGGGTGGTGGCCCGCCCGCCTCTTCCGTGGATCCCGCCGCAGCGAGGAGCTGTGCCGGTTGTGCGGAGTGGAGGAATGGAGAGTCCTTGAAGTCTTCCTCTTCAGAAAGAAGGAAGTCCGATTGCTCCTCTCCCTCATAGTTAAGCTCCCTCTTCCTCGTCCGAGCTCAGACTGGGCTCGGTAGGCAGAGGCATGCACATATCGAGCTGCTCACTCCAGGATAAAGCTGCCGTAGTGGGCAGCTCTACAGGGATGGATACCTGCGGGGTGGCAGCTGGCGCGGGGCTAGGTGTCATGAGGGGATCCATGCCAGACAGGCTAGCTTGGCGTGCTAGCCTGCGACGAAGGCTCTTCATGGTGAAGCGTGCGCAGTGTTCACATGAACCGGGATTCTCAATAGCCAATTCTCAGCCCGAGACATGCAGAGCAGACCTGGTGTGTGTCCTTGCATGAAATTTAGTTCCCGCATGAACAGAGTCGCACAGAATCTCCCTCACTAGCCGGGACAGTCTGCATTGCTGCAGCCATCGTCAAACAATCTTTGCAATTGGCTGGAATGCTAATCGAAGGAGCCAGGCGAAAAACGGCGTGGTGGCCAGTAATTCGTCCGGAGGTTCGTAGAAAGTTTGTAGGCTTCTGGTGTGAAGCGAGAAGAGGTTTTTGAATGTCGTAATGATGTAGTGCTGCTCCTCTTATACTGAGGGGTGGGGTAGCCACTCCCAGACACTACGTCATGTCTGCTAGCCAATCGGGGCTGGCATAATGTAATAGGACTTCTGTGGAATCCGAGGAAGGGGCGTATCCCATAGTGAGACACCGAAACGTATGCTTGAAAGAGAACTGCTTCTACGGGGCCATAACGTAAGATACAAGGTAATGGAGCCTTTTATACATTGTCGTGTTTCTTTAGAAATAAACAATGGACAAATGGAGTCTTTAAACGCCTCAGATATAAAGTTATTCGCTGTCAAAGTGACGCCAAAATGAATGGGAGTCAATGGAATGCTAACAGCAGGTGATGGCTTGTTAGCCAATGGCGCCCCCGGGGGTGGTACGGAATTCGAGAGCTCGATTACCCCCCTGACGTCACGGACAAAATATTTGTTTTACAGTCTATGATTTTGGCCCACAAAGTGATGTCAATACCTTCAGCAACTTGACTGACCAACTGGACCCAATTCCGATTTTTTCCACCGATCGGATATGACCCACAAACATGTAAGCAGGAAAAAAGGGCATGGATTCCAATGTTCTCAGATCGGTTTCAGGCCTCATTCATATGTGGAAATAAATCGAATATGAATTGGATACTGTAATGCCAAGCCAGCAGAGGGAGCCATCACCCGAGTACTGACTGAGCACTCCCTCTGCTGCTTCTACATTCACTTCCTGTTTGGGACTACTTAAGCTGTGACCATGTGCTTTCACATCGCGAAGTATTGCCAGTTTAACCTGCCTTACCAAGCGTTTTTCCTGATATTCTGATTGTCTGCATGGGTATGATTCTGGCTAGTTCTCTGACCATTGATTTTACGGATTTCTCTTTCTGGATTGTTTGCTTGTGTGGACTGATCTCAAGGTTTGACTTCTCTGCCTGGTGTCTCTTGGATTATTCCTTGGATTGTCGAAAGATCGGACTGCTTTACTGTTATTGACCCTCTGCCTGTTTCCACGTGTTTGTTGTTTGATATTTGCAATAAACTTCTGCATATGGATTCTAATGCCGCCTCAGCGTCCACGTTACAGAATACTTCGCCTACCATGAATCCAGCGGAGGTTTCCAACTTGCAAGCCGCATTCGCTTACCAAAGCGAGGTTCTGAAGAATTATCAGGAACAACTTGCAAAGCTACAATCAGTCAACGAACACCTGACGCACTATGTACGATCTCTTCCTCCTCCCACACCTTCAACGGTAAGCTTTGCTCTTCCTAATAAGTTTGATGGCTCTGCTGAACAATGCAAGGGATTCATTCGACAAGTAAAGCTATATTTTGAGTTCCAACAAGATCGATTTGAATCTGAGGAGAAGAGATGTGCATTTCTCATGACTTTGCTTACGGGAAAAGCCCTCGATTGGGCTTCAGCGGTGTGGGATAGCGATACACAACTCAAGAAATCCACTGAGTATTTTTTGCATCAACTTCAAGAAGTTGTCGAATATCCCGCAGGGGGCAGGGATATTTCAACACAACTTGCAAAACAAGGTAACCGCACCGCAGCTGATTGTGCTATTGAGTTTCGCACACTGGCAGCTCAGAGTGGATGGAATGATGTCTCTCTTAAAGCTACATTTTACAACAGTCGCAATGTTGATCTGCAAACTGAACTCGCCTGTCGTAGAGAGGATTTATCATTTTCAGAACTTCTCACCATCTAGATCGACAATCTCATGAGACAGACTCCCAAGCAACGTACTAACAGAACAGTTTATAATAATTCCCCTATCAGCCATCTCACAGTTGAAAAATCATCTGTTGAACCCATGCAACTTAACGTTTCTCGATTGACAGAAGAGGAACGAGCAAGACGTCGACAAAATCATCTGTGCTTCTACTGCGTTGAACGAGGCCATCGCAGTACCGGTTGCCCACTCAAGGCCAAGTCTTCAACAGGGGTAAATATTCACAATTTCTCTGTCCTTAAAAATAAGTTGCTGACACTACCCGTCACCATAAGAACTGATACTCTGTCTCTTGATCTCACAGCGCTGATTGACTCTGGAGCAGCTCTGAATATCATCAACAAGGACATAATTCAGAAGTATAATATTCCTACCCAACCATGCATTCCACCCATTCAGATCAAAGCTATCGATGACACTCTCATCAATCAAGGTATCCAATGTCAAACAAAAACCTTGAAACTTCAAACCGGTTTGTTCCATCAAGAAAACATCACCTTGTATGTCGTTGATTTCACCCAAATACGAAGTCATCTTAGGATTTCCTTGGCTCACCATCCACGATCCTTCCATTTCCTGGTTCCAAGGGGAATTAACTCACTGGTCTCCATTCTGTTTGATGAACTGCCTTTCAATTCAGCCACAACCATGTCTCACCACAAGCATTGAGAGTCCCGAAACCCAGGTAAAAGTATCCATCCCCAGTCAATATCAAGATTTGTCTGAAGTTTTCAGCAAGACTAAGGCCACACAACTTCCTCCACATCATCCATGGGATTGCGCCATTGATTTGCTTCCCAATGCCATGCCTCCCAAAAGCAGAGTTTACCCATTGTCCAGGATTGAGGATCAGGCTATGGAGGAATACATTGAGGAAGCTTTAGACTCTGGGTTCATTCGTCCATCCACATCTCCTGCAGCTGCCGGGTTCTTCTTCGTGAGTAAAAAGGATGGTGGTTTAAGACCCTGCATAGATTACCGTGGACTTAACAATGTCACAGTAAAATTCCGCTATCCCTTGCCTTTGGTACCTCCGGCTCTGGAACAACTACGAGAGGCCACCATTTACACCAAACTAGACCTACGAAGCGCATACAATCTCATCAGGATCAAAGAAGGTGATGAATGGAAGACCGCATTTCTCACCACTAGGGGGCACTTCGAGTACCAGGTAATGCCCTATGGGTTCCATGTCCATCAGACATCTTTTCTCGGCTATCAAGTTAGTCACCAGGGAGTAAGGATGGACTCAACCAAGGTTCAAGCAGTCACGGATTGGCCTCAACCTACTACCATTAAGGAGCTTCAGAGATTTCTAGGCTTTGCCAACTTCTACCGCCGTTTCATCAGAGATTACAGCACTATAGCCTCTCCACTCACCTCACTCTTGAAAGACAAACCCAAAAAACTTGGTTGGAATGAAGAAGCAATTCATGCTTGTAACGGATTTATGTTTAAATTACTGACATCACCCCGTGATCAACATCCCCCTCCAGTCTCTGTGATTTAATTAACTCACTGGAATCCTCATTTACAAACCCCTCTATTGTCTTGGACTCCGACGTTCAGGACGTGCAAGACCGATTGGCGCCTACCATTTGCATAAATCATTGATTGCCGATCTGGGGACACAGATCTCTTGTTTCTGAATCAACAAAACATTCTGTTTTACTGCTCTGCGGAGATCCGCTGACCAGCGAGGCGCCATGCTCTCGGGCGATCTCGCAAAACCCCCCCGGGATTTCTTAACACTGATTAACACTTCAAAACAAGAGAACAGTGTTTGACCAGATGTCCAAACATGTGCTGACTGTTAATTTCATCAATTCGGGAAAAACGCACACACATAGCAATTCCCCCGCGGCTCGGAGAGCAAAAGTTCAGCACGCGGTAGTGAACTTTCGGCATCTCCACCACACACACAGAGACACTCTCATACCTGGACATTGTGGTCAAAAATCACCCTTGCCAATGTATTTTTGAAATATATTTGTGTTTTGTGTTATGGTCCCTATACAGCAGACCGCTATAATTTAGTTTTATGATATACTCAAAGAATGAAATGTTTATTATTATGAAAAATCATGAAACTCCGTGTTATTAACTGCCAGAACCACGGTCCGTGGTATCATCATGTTCAGGAAGAACCAACGGCGTTGAATTCTTAACTCAACGTTTAAAATTATGCATTCTTTCATTAATACCAGTTTATCAATGTTTTATAACCAAGTTTATCCCTCCAGTACGTTGCTCCAGAGGGCGTGTACTTAGTGAACAAAGAAAGTTTGGCGCCACACACATCCGTCCAAATGATTGGAGTAGGTACTGAGGAGGCGTGACGTGGTTTCCTTCATAACACGGAACCACGCTCCCTTCTTGGCAGTTCGCCGAGAGAGAGAGACCCGCCTCCTTCCTTCCTCCAAGAAAACTTCGTTTTCCTTTATTATTTCGTTTTATTCTAAGTCTTTCTTTTCTTGATAGTTTACCTCAGTGTGATAATTTTCTTAAAAACCAACGAAACCAACTTAAGACTAAATCATCTTTGGCTAAGTTGACGCACGCTCTGAGTTACCATCGCAACAACCCCGCCTTGACGACGCATCTGACCACGTGTTCCAGGCTCCTTTTGTCCACACAGACGCACAAACGAGGGTCAATAGGCAGAACAAGTAAAGTACAATTTTAAATTCGCAAACCGAAATAAATGCTGTTTAAGTTGTCTAAGAATTGCTAGAAACTGTTGGGGTCTCGTTGTGAAGGAATGCTTTAAACTGTCTTTGCCTTTCTCTAATTCTCTCACTCATTCTTCACACACACACACTTACACTCACACACACACACACCCGCACGCTCACCCACACACACACACACGCACGCGTTCCTAGACAAACACACCCACGTGCTCCCAAACCCACACATCCTCTTACACGCTACCATCTCACACACACACCAAAAACTCTCTCCCTTTCTCTCTCTCATTTTCTCTTTCTATCTCTCTCTCATAATTTTGTTTATTTTATTTTGTTTTATTTCTTATTTGCGATCGTTTATATTGTTTGTTTGTTATGCATATTTACTCCTGCGTGATTGAAATAGTACATGTAATCTTTAGTTGCTTGATTAAAAATTCCATAATCTTCTGAATCGAATTTGTCTCATGGTGTTCCATTGCTAAAGTCCCTGAGAGTGTGATCTGACCTAAAGCTCTACCAGATTTTAATATCACAATTTGTAAATTGCTTAGAACACGAAAATCATCGTCTTAGTGGCCAAAAGAAGGTGATTTTGCCAGTGTTATAGGCCAGTTACTGTTCAGAGATCGTGCTACCGGATGCAGGCCAGACGGTTGCATGATCAATAAACATTAACTCCTACTTAAACTTCCCCGATTAAAATATAATCTTACCTACCTCTATTAATGTTACTACGAGTAATCGTGGGATTATTAATATATGGCGAGGTTTGACCTATTCCCTATTTGGAATAATTTAATTTATGTAAGCAACATATGAATATTCATATCTAATGAATATCTCCTCTCATTTGAGCTAATAAATTCCCTAAACAGAGGCATTGTCGCTACATATTTTTGGTGTTTTTGAATGCTGGCACTTTCAAACTTTACTTTGGGACAAGGATTCAAATTCATATTCATGTGTGATTATGGAAGTTTAATGTTTTGTACGCGCGTTTGAATTTTGTAATTGATAAAGTCGACTGAAACTGATCAACTGGCGAAAAAGCCGTATCAGTAACCAGCCAGTAGGCCCTAGTCCCTGGTTGTGGAGAAAACTGCAGTTACAGTTTTGTGACAAGTCCAAGTTAGAAAAAAAGAAAAATCTCTTTTTGCTTGACTGTATACATGTAATTCTGCCTAAAAAAAGACCTGTTTGAAAAAGGAAAAGTCCTCACAGGCACATTACCGGTATTCTGTAAACCCTGGGAGGAAAATACTCCGGGTCAGAAAAATAAAAGATCTTTGTTTTATGTCGTTAGCAACGACAAACTACGGGTTAAATCTGGATTAGCTACCCAGCGAGAATCCCGTTTAATTTTCTATACAGACCAAGCTCAAGAGATCCGCCGTGATCGTTTAAAATGAAAGCTCTAGCATTAAGTTCTGCCAGGAAGACTTAATTGTTACGTCACTCTACTTTTTATCTATCCAATCACATTCGAACACTTGTGGTATAAAAGATCGGTACTTACTCATGTTTGAGTTCGCAGATGCTGACGCTTCAATTCACCACCATCCTCCCCCACCTCCTCCAAATTGAATCCTTCCCTCCATCCTCCTCACCACCACCACCAGGATGGTCCCTTCCATACCTCACGGGGGTCGGCTGCGCCCCTGCCTTGATCTTCAGGCAGGATATGCAGAGTCCGGACCCTCAGATTGCGAGCTACGGACGGGGCCTACGCCAAAGAACTTTATTGCTTGCTGGGTTGCTAATAAATGGATAATTGTCACAATATTTATTCTCCCGAGTCTTTCTGGTAGAAGTATATTTGCAGTGTGGTTTTGGTGTTTGCAAAAGGTCTGTACGCGTGGAAATTGTGATTGCTGAAGTCAATCTTACAGGCGCGTCTCGTTCTCAAATTACCACCTAGTGACTTTGTTCCGCATAAAGCGCAACACTGCCACCGTGTGGTCAACCGCAGGTAAGACCTGTTGGTCATTTCTTCCGTCTCGATTTTGTTTACTCAAAATTCACGGCGGTTAGTATCTGATAGGCTGTTTAAATATATATTTGTATTTACAGTGTGATAGTTCGTTAAAACAATCCTTTAATTTGGACTGAGACATTTTATTATGAGTTTGGTTCCCGGAAGGGGAACAGAAACTTTAAAATTGTAAAATTTCTCACTCCCAAAACACTGATAGTTCACCTGAGAAACATAGCGCCCCCGTGTGGCAGAACACCCTCAGGTCGGCTATCACTTGTTTGCTAAAGAAAATTTCTGCTCTACTTTTTTTCCATTTCTATCTGTCTCGGTTTATCTAAATCAGAGTTCTCAAACCGGTTCCACGGAGGGCCTAGTGTATGCATGCTTTTGGTCTTTCCCTTCAATTAGTGCCCAATTAAGACCTAGACTACCAGGTGAGGGGAGATCTTAACCAATTAGTGACCTACTCAATCAGTTTGGTTCAAGGTAAAAGAGAAAACCTGCATACACTAGGCCCTCCGTGGAACCGGTTTGAGACCACTGATCTAAATAATCATTTAGTAACAACTTCAATGTTCTGGGGATTATTATTAGAAATCTTTCTAATTCTCTGCTAAATTCCCCCAGCGTATTTAGATTTGATTTGATTTGAAATTGAAACAAATTAATTTGGTTATTCCCACTATAAAATCCCTCACATACCAAGTCGTCATAGCTCCTGAGAAACACAGCGCCCCCAGGTGGAAGCTCCCTTCTCAAGTCAGCTATCAGCTTTCTACAAATTTACTTGAAATTCATTCCATGTATGCTTTCCTCGAATGATTAGTTTATAATCATTACAAAATAACTTAAGTGTTATTTGATTGTTATAAATAATCATTCGAATTCTCTGTTTAATTTCCCCCAGGCCTATTTGGATTTGATCTTAAGCCAATTTTGAATTAAAATTGAAGTTGTGTCTAACAGTTAAGGCGAACCACGGAGAGGAAGAGTGCCCCCTAGAGGCTCTATTAACCCACTACAGCGGTCTACCGCACCCCTTTTCCTGTTTCCACCTGCATTGGGGTACCGCTAACCTCCTTCTGTTTCACCTTTAATTGACAAGACCATACACCTCTTAATTCGTTTTTTCTGCTTCCAGGTTGGTTTAATTTTCTTTTTCCCTTCAAAGTTTTATTTCATTATTTTTGTTTTACCACCTAACCTTTCGCAGGTTCATTGTGATTTCTGTTCTATTTCCACATAACTCAATTTGGTGTAAGCAAGAAATCTTAATTCACTTTGGGCTCCCTTGTTCATTCCATGTTGTGTGTCGTATAGGCAAGAATCTCAGCACCTGCAGTGGACTGTGGGAGTCCCTGGTTGACCTCTGTGGGCGAGTCTGCCGACTGACGTTACTGACCCTGACCGTGCAGTGACTCTTGAGTTTCTTTTATCTCTGCCACTGGGTGCGACACGCAGTAAGTGACATCAGCAATCTGGTGCTTCGGAGTGTCAACCACCAAGCCCACGCAAAAGTCAATTGTTGGGACCGCTGCACAAACTATAGGCAGCCCCTGTCACGCCAGTTTACTGGTGAGTTCTGTGACGCACCCTCCTTTGCATTGCGTTCAGTCGGTTGATATCTCCGGGACTACTAAGATTGTGTTAAGAGTCACCCTGTTTGTGAGGAGAATCCAAGGTCACGGCGGCCAGGTGTCTGGGGCGCCAGAAAGGTTGACCGCACTCAGCGGGGGCCAGCTGGGGTTGACCTCAGTCCACCTCAGGTAAACTGAACTTTGATAATCGAAAAAAAAAAAAAACCTACCTCTCATTATAAGCCACATAATCTTAAATATTCCCCCGCCTACACTTTCTAAGTGTTTGGTTTACTTCTTCCACCCTAAGGCACATCCTCTGCGCTATTAGTGTTCAAATTGCAGCACAGATCAAATCACTCAGGTTTATTCTCACTGTGATATCTTTGTTTAATTTTTGTTTCTTCCTTCCCCTTCGATCTTCTCTTCCTCGTGCCTTGCATGTTCTGTTGTGACTTGTTTTTCAGTTCACCAAAGAGACCCCAAAAGGCTAAGTAATAGAGTGACAGGGCAGTCTCTATTTCGGGTCCTATGCTGAAGTCTAAAGTCAGTTAGCCCAAAGGTTCTATAGACGGCACACCGTACTATAGCTCGTTAGCCTCGAGACAAGCTTGCCTTGGCCCTTTTTGTGTGTGTTGTGTCTCTCTCACCAACAGTGAGCCAAAAATGTCGCGCGCATCCAGCCCCGCGGAACATTGGGACGGTCTTGCTGCTTGGCTAAGTGCCATGACAACCGGTTGTCTACCCAAAGACCTTGGCGACCCAAAACTCCTGACCCGGCAGGAACTGGACTCCAACGTGGACCAGCTCATGTCCCATGACCCCACACAGGCCTACAGCTCGAAAGAATGGAGTCGGATCATCGGAAGCCTCTCTCACTACCTGGTGGCCCAGGCACGTCTGCTGGAGAAAGACAACGCCAATCTGGAAAAGGAAAATGCAGGACTAAAGACTCAGCTGGAGGAGGCCTTCAAACAAAAAGACCAGGCACAAAATCGTCTGGAGGATCTGCTCCTGGAGATCGAAACCGAGGATGAAACACGCCTGGATCTACAACAGGAAGTGGAAAGACTGCAAAAGGCCCTGGAGGACCTGCGTCTGGACACGGACAAGAGAGTGCAGGAGGAGAAACATACCATGGAGGAACTCAATGACAAACTGCTACGGGGCGAAGCTCTCTTAGAAAGAGCACACAATGAATTAAAAGACAGAGAAGCTAAGGCCAAAGCTTGTGAAAAACATTTGCAGAAGGCCCGAGCTGAAATTAACGAGCTCGTCCAGCAGAGACACGATCTTAAAGACGAACTTGACATTGTCCACCGTGAACTCAAACATTCGTACGGACTGCAAGGTGGGCTGGAAGGAGAAACACCCATCACTCCGTTTCCCCCCACCAGTGAGCCTGCACTTCTCAGCCAAGACCCTAAAGCTGAGGAAGTAGCAGGGGACAGCCCACAGCGTGACACTACACCAGCTCACCGCCACGAGGGTCCCGCCCCGGAGGGGCGAGCCACCAGTCACCGCACAGCCTCTAAAGAACTGGACAAGCTGGCAAGAAACATCCCTACGTTCAACCCAAATCCAGCAGGGGGCAGCGACGTGCATTCTTATTTAACAGACATTGATTTTCACTTACAAACTGTGGCCAACGTCACTACTTGGGACAAGTTATATCTTCTCCGGATCACGTCTGGTCGTGACGTGAGGAGCTTTCTAGACCGTCAACCAGAGACTGTCAAGATGAATTACCCACAACTACGACAAGCTTTGATTCGCGAATTCTCTGATCCCGAGTCAGACCAAGGCATAATAGCGGCAATGGATCTCAAACAAGCTCGATTGGAGACCCCGCAGGCCTACTATGGCAGCCTGCGACAAGCGTATTTCGGTCCAAGGAATGAGGCGGACATGGAGGAAGATATCAATTTCAAAACCCTCTTTCTGCGGAATCTCCATCAAAGCCAAAGTGCGCATCTGGGCGTTCTCGTCTGTCCACGGACCATGTCGATTCAGCAACTGCGTGACCTGGCTCACAAAGCATACGTCAAACAAAGAACTGTGTCTGAAAAAACTGTAAAACACCCCTCAATTTGCTCTGTCTCTGGGCACTATCCAGAACTAACACTAGAGGGCGCACAGCATCCCCATTACAAACCCGTCAACAAAGACCCCAGACCGGTCCAATCCAGCAGAGGGCAGTGCGGACGGGGAGGGGGTGCCCGTCCAAGGCAGCAAAGCGACCGCCCCGGAGGATTCTGGGACCGACCTAGTCCCTCCTACCACCAAAAGGGACGGGGTAACTGGGAAGCCGATCGGCGACCCAGAAGGAACCAACCCCCATCTCCCCGATCGTCAAGCCCAGAAAACAGATCCAGGGACCACTTTCGACGGGACACTGGTAAACACAAGCTGGAGCAAACCTCCGACAAAAACAGTGCAGCCACGTCTGAAGCAGCTGAACTTCTGAGCGTACTGAGAGAGTTTCTCCAAAAGAAACCTCACAAGGAAGACAAAGATAAATCAGACACTGCATGACTAAACCACATGCCTGAAACCAACGCCACTCCCAACGCTCCTCCCGCTGACAGCCCACCTGACACTGTTGGTAAACCGCAACCTATGAACCTCGCTGCCACATCACTGAATGACAGCTCCACCCACTCCCTCCAACTGACAGCCTCACAGAACACTGCTGTCAGACCACAAACTGTTAAACTCGCTGTTACATCACTAAATGACAGAGCTACTCATTCCCTCAAGCTGACAGCCCCACAGAACACTGCTGTTAGACCACAGACTGTCAAACTCGCTGTTGCATCACCAAATGACAGCGCCACTCACTCTCTCCAGCTGACAACAACACTTCCTGAACAGGACTGCAGCAGCTCTCACAACAAGGTACCAGAAAGTGCCGTCTTGGTGATCGGACCCTTAATTTCCACACCTGTGAGCTAAATGTGCAGTCCTACAGCCAGAACGACATCCAGCTAAAGAATGTAGCACCCATTCACCTGGCAATTGGTCCTATGAGTGTAGTACACCCCGTCTATATTTCTCCAATGCACACTTATCAATTTCTCATAGGCAAGGACCTGCTGGACCGCTTTGAACCCTTATTAGACTTCAAGCACCTCCAGGTTTGGGCTCAAGTGCGTGAACCCCTTCCCCTCCAGCCGCACAAATCCATTGAACCAGACTGTCAGGTCACAGGGTTCACGGGAATTCCCTCAGCCAGACATGAGGACATAGTCCCCACAGCTGATCAAGGTTCAAGTTCGCTACTCTGCACTTTCAAAACCCCCAAAGACTCTGATGACTACTGCCCCCAAGTGACCACTGACCTGCAACTGCAGGGTATAGCCACAACTGACATTATCCTGGCACTATGGGCAGACAACTCAGCCATAAGTCTCTCCCTGTTCAATGCAATCGTTGATAACTCACCTGACCTGCCCTATACCAGCAAACGCACACGCTTCCCTTTAAACTCAGATCCATCCTCAATGATATCTGCGAAAGGGATCTGTGCTTTGAACTTGAAATGGAATCACCGACGCCTGACACACTACTTCCTGATCCTTCCAGGCCCAACCCACGAGGTCTACAATGGAGCAGATATCCTGATTCGCCTCAAGGCTCATGTGGACACGCTTAAAGGAGAACTCCGGTCAATTTTAACATTGAGCTCATTTTTTTGTACATTTGGAGTGCTGTCAATACAGAGAACAACGACAAAAATCGGTGTTGCCTACACCGAGTTATTCTATTTTTAAAATTTGCACCCTGTTGACTTCAATGGGGCAAGTTTTAAACCTGCTTTTAGCCTCTTAACATCCTTGATGTGTCATTACAAGTGCACAGAAAATGTGAGTGATTCCTTCAGAGTGAACACGAGTTAATCTGATTGCAGTAGATGTGAAAGATATGTATAAAAATGATGTTATTTAAGCCAGCGCAAATACCTGTATAGGTTTTCACGCGCGTGAACTCGGCAATCGACTACTGTGGACTTCAGCCGAAAACAGGATGTAAACACAGGTATTTGCGCTGGCTTAAATAACAATGTTAAAATCAATGTTAAAATTGACCGGAGTTCTCCTTTAATGAAGTTGTATGGGCC
The DNA here is from genome assembly GCF_949319135.1 of Squalius cephalus. Lineage (NCBI taxonomy): Eukaryota > Metazoa > Chordata > Actinopteri > Cypriniformes > Leuciscidae > Squalius > Squalius cephalus. The sequence continues at coordinate 12,431,271 of NC_137134.1, forward strand.
CCATTGACTTTACAGCCACCTGTTCCCTTCACTCATGACAATCTACTGTCAGGACAGACCATCCCAGAAGTCTGCACTCTCATCAACGAACAACGAACGGTGGTACCTGCTTACACTAAAGGAGTCGCAGTGAGGCTCAACTTGCGTCGTGGCCAAACCCTAAACCACACGCTGGGTTTCTTCCAACCCTCACCCGAGTGTGGGGAACTCGGACTCACCCTCGAAGCCACACCCCTCACTGAAGTGTCATCTCGGGTAGTCTATATCCTGTTCAATAACTGCACAGCAACTGACATCAGCATCCCCAGGGCTTACCGCCTAGGATGGCTAGTAAGCCACGACTTTCATGACTTTGAACTGATATTACCCATCATAGGGCCCATCCCACCGGCACTGATGCCGGAAGGACATACAGACAACTAGTGTTGTCACGGTACCAAATTTTCAGTATTCGGTACCAATACCAGTGAAAATCCACAGTTCTCGGTACCAATTTCGGTACCAAAGGGGTAGAAATCAATAAATTCTTTGCTGATACTTCCTCGTCATCATGGAGAGCGCAGTTCGCACCGTTTCAAAAATAGTCGATCTCTGAATGCGAATGAACTTACTCTGAATTTTAGTATTGTTTTTATATGAGGATCCTTTTTCAAATACAAGGTCAATATTGATTTTCACTAACGACAAAACAACAAATTATCCGTGAATTTATATGGAAATAATCTTTAAAAGCTTTCCATCTTTACTCTCCTCATGTAACGTTGCATTCGGAGATCGACAAGTTTCTCCTTTCCACAAGCGCTTCCCGTGGCGTCTGTCTTTGCTATGCAACCATGAACATAAGGCGCGCCTGGAAAAACGTGTGCGCCGCGTCGCTTCTATTATGAGCGCGCTTGCCGCGCGCCTACATTTTGGAATACGAATCTGCACGCGCAAAAAACGCGCTATGTGAACGGCCACTTATGGTAACGTGACATTAGCCTAATCCAAAATATTTCCATATGTGTCTCTTTCCTCCTTTCTTATCGGCACAACATCTGTCGCCATGTCTCAGCGCTTTAATAAAGAGGACGCGCAACTGCACGCGCTCAGTGCATGCATGCGCGCATGCATCAAGGAACCGGGTTTGAACGGGTCCTCGGTACCACCGGTACTTAAGAAAACTTGGTACCGTGACGTTTACATTTTTTTAGTACCGACTTGGTACCGAAGTACCGGGTCTTTTGACAACACTACAGACAACACACTGTTCACAGCACCATTCCAATTCATTGCCATCACATCTGTCATGTCGGTGACCAAAGACCAGGGCCCGTATTCATAAAGAATCTTAATGCAAAGAGTAGCTCCTAGTGACAAAATTCTAAGAAAATTCTTAGAAATGTGGGCGTTTACTCTTAAAATTAAAGAAAAACTCCTAGTAAAGAAAAAAGTAATTCAGAAAGCATCTTAACCCTTAAAAGAGGTCTTAAGGTCAAAATTGTTAGGAGCACAGACGAGGACTTTTAAGAGGCTTAAGAGTTTCTTTAGCAGAGGAGAAAATGGCAGAAAGACGAAGAGGGAGAAGAAATGTGCTGCAGACAATGGATGACAGTGAGTTAATAAGACGCTATAGATTAGATCGTGCAGGGATCATGTTTGTGACTGATCTATTTAGAGACACGCAATATCTCCGACACAGCGCAGAAATGCCATAGCGCCTGAAATGAAAGTAATCACTACATTACGATATTTGGCAACTGGGAAAATTCCATGTTTGATACATTAAAACCAACATTCAAACCACCGCTTAAATAGACATGCCAGCAATCAGTGTAACTGGAAAGAGTGGAACAATTTGTATCATTCTAAGCAATCAAATACCTTATAGGAAATCAACAGCATGGTAAATAAAAAAAGGATTTATATACACATATATAATGTGTGTGTGTGTGTGTGTGTGTGTGAGAGAACGATCAAATAGGAAAAATTACGCATGTAAGTTCAAAGTGGAGGCTTAGAATAGACCCTATACTTAAAATCACTTTTTTTTCCCTTCTTGGACAACCAACCAATCACAGTCTTCAAAAGATAGTGTCATACATAGCAACGGGGTCAACCCCGCCTCCTCACTAAGATAAAAGTTTTTGTATTTTCCTTACTCAGAGTTGCTCTCAGATCGGTCCCGAATCGCTCTTAAGCTAAGACTCCTACATAAAAGTTTTTAAGCTAAATTAAGAGTTTTCTGAGAGGATTCTTAGAATCTTTATGAATACGGGCCCAGGTGTGCAGAACGGAGCTGACAGAGGACAGACACCTCGCAGTGTACACAGTCTCCCACCAGCCTGTCAGTGAGACTGACGCACCTGCCATGCCTGTCAAAACCAACCCGACTGATGACAAGCCAACAGATGAACCGTACCAAGGTTTTGAATCTCAAGTGCAACAAATCCTACAGGATGCCGATGCCCTTCAGGACGATGCAGACCGCCAAAAGCTACGACAAGTCCTTTATAAGTTCAAAGAATCCTTTGCAAAAGACTCTTTAGACTGTGGTCTCACCGACCTCCACACAGTGCGTATCCCCACGCACCCCGAGGCTCCGCCCACCTTCGTCAAGCAATACAAAATTCCCATCGCCTCACACGAACCAGTTCAAGAAATCATCGAATCCATGCTTGAGAAAGGTGTTATCCGACCTTGTAATAGCACCTACTCTGCTCCAATTTGGCCTGTTCTCAAACCTAATGGGAAATGGAGGCCCACCATTGACTATCGAAAACTGAATCAACAGGTGCCATTGTCACGGTGGCCCATGACCCAGCTGGAACAGGAAATACCTCGAATCAGAGGTGCCACCATCTTCTCAACACTCGATGTGGCCTCGGGATTCTGGACCATTCCAGTGCACCCAGACGACCAACACAAGCTGGCATTCACTTTCGGCAACTGCCAGTACACCTTCAACAGGTGCCCGTTTGGGTATGCCAACTCACCAGCTGAGTTCAACATCTTCCTGAACAAAGCCTGCCCAGACGCCAGGATGAGAGGTAACCTGATTTACGTCGACGATGTGCTCATGAAAAGCACAACGGTGGCCGACCACCTGAAAGAAATAGACTATGTTTTGAACCAGTTATCCACTGCCGGCGCCAAAATAGCCCTCCACAAGGGACAGTGGTGTCGCAACAAGGTTAATTACGTGGGCCTGCTCGTCGGACCCCATGGCATCGAACCACAATCAAACCGTATTCATGCCATCCAAAACATCAAGCCTCCCACTAACATCTCTGAACTACGAAGTTTCCTAGGGGTATGCAATTACTCTCGGCAGTTCATCGAAAACTACTCAGACATCGCCAGGCCTCTAACAGCTCTGTTGAAAAAAGACTGCCCTTTCGTCTGGTCAGACGCTCAGGAACACGCCATGGCAGAACTAAAAAGACACTTATGCACAGCTCCATGCCTTGCTTACCCTGACCCGCAAAAGGAATTCCACCTAAAAGCTGGGTTTTCGGACCAATGTCTCAGTGCTGGCCTATACCAACTGCACGACTAAGACAAAAAGGTGGTCGCATATGCCAGCAAGACACTTCTCCCTCCAGAATGTAAATTCTCTGACTGTGAAAAAGCTTTACTCTGTACAGTATGGGCCATTCAGCGTTTCTCCAACTACATTGGGGCACAAAAAGTCTTCATAGAAACTTACCACCAGCCCGTCATGTTTCTCAATAGCCAGCGAATTCGAGATGGCGTAGTCACCAATTCACGCATTGCTACATGGCTAATGGCTCTTCAAGGACGCAACGTTGAGGCCCGATATGCACAGAATCACAAATCTGCTCTAGGCAACGGCCTGGCTGCATGTCAAAAATGCACTGACAACTCACCTGCTGCGACGCCGGAAACACCCGAGACCCAGAAGCCACAACTGACCTGTCACTGGTACTTTGAAAAGAATGCGTGCGAAGGTATGCCCACAGCTTACGTTGACGGATGCTCCTACAACAACGAGGGCATCCTAAAGGCAGGTGCAGGAATACTGTGGGTCGACAACCACCCATGCCCACCACAACACTTCAATCTGGGCCCCCAGTCATCACAATATGCAGAGATAGCAGCCATTCTCATAACTCTGCAAATCGCATCTGCCCATAACATCAGAGAACTTCTCATCTGCACAGACTCCAACTATGCCAGACTCAGTTTTGTATGCCATCTCCCGACCTGGAAACAGAATGGTTTCAAAACTGCTAACAACAAGCCTGTCAAGCACCAACACCTGTTCCAGGAATGTGATAACATCACTACGACACACGATCTCACCGTGTACTGGAAAAAGGTAAAAGGACATTCTAAACTCCCAGGCCAAGACAAAGACTTTAACGACCCCACCACCTACCCTATGGCACCTTCGGACCTCACTACTGACTCCGACCTCAGACATCTACACAACTCCAGACACATGCTGCGTGTAAGGGACGACATTCTATGGTTTGACCCTGATGACACCACATCGCCTAGGCTCGTTGTGCCACTGTGTCAAAGGGGGGTAATGCTAATGCACGCCCACAACGCACCATATGCTGGACACCACGGTACCAGAGCCACGTATGAGACACTTAGGCAAGTGGCATATTGGCCACGTATGCAACAGGATGTGGCCGAGTATATGAGAGAATGCTTGGTCTGCTGTCAGTTCCAACCGTCGAACCCAAATCACAGAGCCCCATTGCAACGCAGAGGTAATCACGTTCCCATGGTCAGACCTCCAAATTGACTGGGTAGGACCCCTGCCCAGATCAACAAGAGGCAACAAGTACTTTCTCACGGTGGTGTGCCAATTTACCAAGTGGGTAGAGTGTTTGCCAGCACCTAACGACACTGCCCAAAAAACGGCATATCTCCTGATGAACCACATCTTCTCCCGATTCGGGTTGCCACTAAGAGTCAACTCAGACCGAGGTACTCATTTCACCGCGGAGATCATGCAAAAGATCTGGAGAGTTCTAGGGGTACAAGCTAAACTTCACATCAGTCACCATCCGATCTCATCTGGACAGGTAGAAAGGTCTAACCCGGGGGTCGGCAACCCACGGCTCTAGAGCCGCATGCGGCTCTTAAGCGCCGCCCTAGTGGCTCCCTGGAGTTTTTTCAAAAATATGAAAATGGAAAAAAATATTTTTTGTTTTAATATAATTTCTGTAGGAGGAAAAACATGACAAACACTTCGCACGTACGATCACATCGGTGTGATTAGAACGGTCAGTGCATGACGTGATCATCTGCTAAATTCAAATGTGCTTTCGCGCGTTGGCTGGCGCTGAGCCAGAGACAGGCGCGCTCAGCTGTCATATATCACAACTTTTCAGTGTTTTCAACCACATAATGTTTATTTTAGGTTTCAGACATATAAGTACTAAAAATACATTTAGAGTTTGTAAAATACACACTGATGTTAAAGGAAGAGGCAATAATAATCCTTTCCATTATAATTAGACACGTTTTATTCATAACAGATACACATTGTGTAAGTAACTTTAAAGTTTACTCTATTCTTCTCCTAGTTCACCTGCCACTTACTTTTATGTATTTCGGGAGAAGTGGATGAATTCACGTGTTGTAAATCCAACAGATCTGATTCTCTGAACTGCGTCTGCGGCACAAACTAAGATGGCGGCGCCCATCGCGCATACAGCTCAACTAACGCGATCGTTATAAAGGTGTTTAAACAACAAAACACTTCCACTTGCATATATTTGACAATCGGAATATCATATATGTCATGTCATATCTAGCAAATTTGTGAATATTTTGAATAAAAAAGGAAAAATGACATAAAAGCAGATCATCATTCATTCAGCTCTGTTGTTGCTGCGGTGTGTCACGTGACACGCAATGATGCGTCACCATGGAAACCATAAAGTGACACATTCTAAATAACGGTCGCCTTGAAAAACTCACGCTGGGGGGTCAGTCAGAATATTTTAAACTTACGTGTGAAAGGGTTAAAGTTTTTCAACGTTGTAAAAATAATACACGAATAAATAAAACGAAACATAATACATTAAAATTATAATGAAAGTTAAACTTAAAGCACGATCGTACAGCAGAGTAGTCACGTGGTGCGTCATTCTCTCCAGGATACGCTTGCAGGGAAAATAAACATTTAATCATGAATGCTTATTATGTATTTGTAGCCTACTTATCATTTTGATACTAGGGGGCTAATAAAGCTAATATAGACACTTACAGCATGTGTTGCCTTCATTATAAGGCTTATATAAGGCTTTTAATTTTTTGCGGCTCCAGACAGATTTGTTTTGGGGTTTTTTGGTCCAATATGGCTCTTTCAACATTTTGGGTTGCTGACCCCTGGTCTAATCGAACGGTGGTCGCCATGTTAAGAAAGTATGTGTCGACTAATCAGAGAGACTGGGATGTGAAACTTCCCCTGGTGCTGATGGCATCCAAGTCACCCCGCAGGAATCAACACGGGTGCCTCCGTTTGAACTCATGACTGGACGGCAGATGACGCTACCGTTACACTTGTTGTACCAACCAGGAGACCACAACCTTGTCACCGCCTACACCACGTCCCAATATCTGGACGAGCTCCATAAACACTTTCGCTTTCGCCCAGCAACACCTGAAAAACAGCGCTGAAGGCCAGAAAGCATACTATGACCGAAAGGCCTCACACCAGGAACTCAGCGTGGGCGACAAAGTCCTGTATTACAGTTTCGCCTTGCCACCCAAGCAGCTGTCAAAAAAGTTTCTGCCCCACTGGACTGGACCTCATGAGATTGTGAACAAACTCTCCCCCGTAGCGTACCAAATCCAGCTAAAACGGGGACCAAGAGAACCAGTTCTCAAATGGGTCCACCGCAATCAGATTAGAAGACATGTGGCCCTTAGCAGGGACAGACAGGAAGAGGCCAATGCAAGCTAAACTCAACCGCCGTCATCGCAACGAAAACGACTGTCCCACACAACCCGGAACAACCCTCACTGACCTGTGCCTTTTCACTTTCCCCTTGTTCCTCCGTACCTCTCTCTCTCTTGCCTGTAATAGGATGCTGCTGTGGATTGCCATCATGTGCTTTCAGACGACCAGAAGCCAGCCGCCACCCGACCTCATCTCCCCAGCACCGGCCTCGGGAATTGTGTTGACAGAGCAGCCTGGATTGCTTATCACAAATTGCCGAACCCACACACAGAAGGTGTACGTGCGACTCGACCCTCGGAATGTCTACCGAGCACACTACCCGAGAGCAGTCCCCCAGTACAGTTGGGCTGGCGCCAGATGGACCGAAACTGCCCTCAACCACGCTGAAGCCGACATCGAACACATGCTGAACCAACTCGAGAAGATGACTCTCACCCAGGCCGAATTGAGTGGGCATAACAGACGTTCCAAACGTTTCCTGGGAGCGCTGCTCGGAGCCGCTGCTGCCGTAGGCACGCTGTTCAACATTGGTATGTCCAGTATCAACGCCGTGAACATCGCCACGGTACAACGACATGTAGCGGAAATCCAGATGGAACTTCCACAGTTGAAAGATCAACTCACCACACAAAGCGCATCTTTGACCACCATAGGCAAGACACTGAGAGGTACGGTCACCGTCCTCAACACACATAGTGTCATGCTGAACCAGACTGTGAGCTCCATGAAACAGCTGTTCACAGTCTTCCAGAATGACTTTGCCCAAACCCAGTTGGTCACTGCATTAATGACCGACATGCTCCGAGAAGTGAGCTCCTCCATAGCCAACTTAGCCATGGGCAGAATCCCACCATATCTGATACCCCTGAGCCTGGTGCAGACCGTGCTGGCTTCCGCCATCACCACACCCACTGATCCTATACAAACCCATCTCGCCTACTCCTTGGGGAGCGCCATTCCCCTGTATGTTGACCCCATACAGCGAGAGATGGGCTTCCTCCTCAATTTGCCCATTATAGAATCAAGCCGAATCTACCGACTCAAAGACGTTGTCAACATTGGATTCTGGCAGAGTAACACCCAGTTCAAGGTATGGACTCCAGAGGTGGTAGCTTACCACGGCAGCAACCCACAACTGTACCTAGCCCCTAACTTGCACATGTGCACGCTCACCAAAGACATCCACTACCTCTGTCCTAGCAAACCCTTCCTCCGGGATAACACAGATGGAATCTGCGGCCTACAACAGCTGGCTAACGACGCACGTTGTCCGGCTGATGCTAAGACTCGCGGCCAAGTCACCGGGACGCAAGCCGAAATTGTAGGAAACCGATGGCTCGTGAACACTCCAGTGCGGTCAGCGACACTGACCTACGACCAGCACGACACTGCAACCCGCGTCAATTTGCTTAAACAAAGCATGTGGATTCAAGTCCCACGAGGAGCCATCCTCCACCTGGCCTTGTACCACCTGCCAAGCAAAGAGTACCAATCCGAACTAGAGATTCCATCCTTCTTTAGGGACCACAATTTCACCCTAGATCCAGAACTGGAAAAGTGGATTGCAGAAGGGGGGTCACAAATCGTCGACATAGCTCCCTTGGACTCAGCCCTTCAAGCCTTGTCTCGATTTCCCATCCTGAACACTTCACCTGTCGCCCAAGCCTGGACCGCAGCTGATACTGCACTGTGCATTTACACCATCATCGGACATACCCTCACCTTGGGCTTGGCCTATGTCCTGTACCGAAGAGTCAACGCAATCCGAACCTCCACAACCAAGCTCACAGAGGCAGTCTCTGTAGGCTTACGGAAAAACCCTCGGAAAATTGACACCCCACCGGAGAAGGCTGAAGACCTCATCGAACTAAGCCCCAGTCTTAGCAACCCCTTTCTAGCCTCCTCCCATCCCTGACCTGCCATCTGACCATTGTTACCGTGATGAGTCGACAAGGCCCACAGACACCCTGCCTACTCATCAAGGGGGGAATGTAACGCAAAGTAGATGATCAGATTGTCAGGTCTCTATATGATTAAATTACTGACATCACCCCGTGATCAACACCCCCCTCCAGTCTCTGTGATTTAATTAACTCACTGGAATCCTCATTTACAAACCCCTCTATTGTCTTGGACTCCGACGTTCAGGACATGCAAGACCGATTGGCGCCTACCATTTGCATAAATCATTGATTGCCGATCTGGGGACACAGATCTCTTGTTTCTGAATCAACAAAACATTCTGTTTTACTGCTCTGTGGAGATCCGCTGACCAGCGAGGCGCCATGCTCTCGGGCGATCTCGCAAAACCCCCCCGGGATTTCTTAACACTGATTAACACTTCAAAACAAGAGAACAGTGTTTGACCAGATGTCCAAACATGTGCTGACTGTTAATTTCATCAATTCGGGAAAAACGCACACACATAGCAATTCCCCCGCGGCTCGGAGAGCAAAAGTTCAGCACGCGGTTGTGAACTTTCGGCATCTCCACCACACACACAGAGACACTCTCATACCTGGACATTGTGGTCAAAAATCACCCTTGCCAATGTATTTTTGAAATATATTTGTGTTGTGTGTTATGGTCCCTATACAGCAGACCGCTATAATTTAGTTTTATGATATACTCAAAGAATGAAATGCTTATTATTATGAAAAATCATGTAACTCCATGTTATTAACTGCCAGAACCACGGTCCGTGGTATCATCGTGTTCAGGAAGAACCAACGGCATTGAATTCTTAACTCAACGTATAAAATTATGCATTCTTTCATTAATACCAGTTTATCAATGTTTTATAACCAAGTTTATCCCTCCAGTACGTTGCTCCAGAGGGCGTGTACTTAGTGAACAAAGAAAGTTTGGCGCCACACACATCCGCCCAAATGATTGGAGTAGGTACTGAGGAGGCGTGACATGGTTTCCTTCATAACACGGAACCACGCTCCCTTCTTGGCAGTTCGCCGAGAGAGAGAGACCCGCCTCCTTCCTTCCTCCAAGAAACCTTCGTTTTCCTTTTATTATTTCGTTTTATTCTAAGTCTTTCTTTTCTTGATAGTTTACCTCAGTGTGATAATTTTCTTAAAAACCAACGAAACCAACTTAAGACTAAATCATCTTTGGCTAAGTTGACGCACGCTCTGAGTTACCATCGCAACAACCCCGCCTTGACGACGCATCTGACCACGTGTTCCAGGCTCCTTTTGTCCAAACAGACGCACAAACGAGGGTCAATAGGCAGAACAAGTAAAGTACAATTTTAAATTCGCAAACCGAAATAAATGCTGTTTAAGTTGTCTAAGAATTGCTAGAAACTGTTGGGGTCTCGTTGTGAAGGAATGCCTTTGCCTTCCTCTAATTCTCTCACTCATTCTTCACACACACACTTACACTCACACACACACCCGCACGCTCACCCACACACACACACACGCACGCGTTCCTAGACAAACACACCCACGTGCTCCCAAACCCACACATCCTCTTACACGCTACCATCTCACACACACACCAAAAACTCTCTCCCTTTCTCTCTCTCATTTTCTCTTTCTATCTCTCTCTCATAATTTTGTTTATTTTATTTTGTTTTACTTCTTATTTGCGATCGTTTATATTGTTTGTTTGTTATGCATATTTACTCCTGCGTGATTGAAATAGTACATGTAATCTTTAGTTGCTTGATTAAAAATTCCATAATCTTCTGAATCGAATTTGTCTCATGTTGTTCCATTGCTAAAGTCCCTGAGAGTGTGATCTGACCTAAAGCTCTACCAGATTTTAATATCACAATTTGTAAATTGCTTAGAACACGAAAATCATCGTCTTAGTGGCCAAAAGAAGGTGATTTTGCCAGTGTTATAGGCCAGTTACTGTTCAGAGATCGTGCTACCGGATGCAGGCCAGACGGTTGCATGATCAATAAACATTAACTCCTACTTAAACTTCCCTGATTAAAATATAATCTTACCTACCTCTATTAATGTTACTACGAGTAATCGTGGGATTATTAACCCTCTGGGGTCTGAGCTGTTTTCTGGGCCCTGGAGGTGTTCTGACATGCTCTGACATTTGTGCTTATTTCTGTTACTTGTGACATTTTCATGGCTAAAGTCTAATTACACTGTATTCAGCACAAACTCTGCTACAATAATATATCAGCAGCATGTATGTAAAAGTTTGTAGTTTTGAGATAATGACATTTATGCGTGGTTTGTGAAAATACAAAAAAAAATTCTCACTGAAATAAGGTCATGAAACCCATACTGATTATTTCTTCACAAGACTTTTGAAAATTGTATGACGTAGCCTAGAATATTTGCTCTAAAACGATGTGAAAATCACCCTGACTGCTCATTCAGATAAGACAATATATTGATTTAAAATTTGTACGACGTGTTTTGTGCCACAAAGCTTTATGGGAAGCTCATTAATATGTAAGCTTTTCACACCTGAGAAAGACAAAGACCCTCCTCTAACTGCCCTATTAGGAGCTATCAGGCCCCTATCATTCTGAGCAACCTTGCACAAAGAATGAGGAGATTTAAAAAAGAATGGCTTTTAGATTGTTTGATTTATTTACAACACAACATAGTCCAAAGATAACCAATGATCCAAAGACAGAGACCTTTGTGCCATTCCTAAAAACATTGTACATACCTTTCATTTCCAAGGTGTTTGATTTTCACTTTACCATGTTCATGTACAGAGACCCGTGTGAATGTTGAAGTCAGCAGGACTCAGTGGCATCTGGGCCCTGAAAAAAAAAAATAAGTGAACATACTGATATCAAGAGAAAGGCCTGCACGATTTTGGGAATACATTTTAGATTTTTCTGGTTAAAATTGCTTTTTAAAATTCACAGAATACACACACACACACACACACACACACAAATGTTTCCAACAATAATATAATGAACACCAGGTTTGTTGTGCCTTGTAGGCATAGGCTATGGGCAGTGCCACATAAAATAATACTAACAATAACCATAGCAGCCTATAAATCTTCCAAAATATAACAACTAAGCTAGAGAAAAATATATTGATTATCATGTTACTTCAAATGTTTCCATTCGTTATGATGATATGAAATTAGATAAAAGTAAAAAACATGAAGCCGTTTGGTGCGTTTTTCTTTTCGAATGTATCAAATATGATACATTCAAACGCGATCGCGCTCAAATATAAAACATTATGGTTACCATATACATATCTACGTTTGAGCAGATATCCACAAACACAGTAACAGTAAACACGGGTCTAAATATTATAATATTCACCATATATCTAGCAACAGTTCAACTGTAATGTGAAATTTATGCAACAATAACAAACTAATATGTAAGAATTTCTTACCTTACATATTTCTTGTCTTCAAATCGCATTCTTCTTCTTCTGAGGTAGCCTAAATCCAATGTAAGCTCACGGTGCGCCTTTCAAACTCGACGAAAAGCAGAGACTTGTGAAGTGTTTTGGTGTTTTGTTTTTGAGGTAATGAGCGCGATCGCGTTCCATGTGGAGATTTGCATGTGAATCTCTTTTGCGCAAGTGGGCGTGTTCAAATTAAAAGTAATTAGGAAGCGTTTGAGAAGCTGGACATCTTGTTGGTTTTATACAAATTACTTAAACAGAGAATATTTGTTTTCAGTTTGAGTCCGATCATTTAAAAGTACACACTTAAATGTTTATAAAGGTATATGGCTCATAAATGTGTGACAAGTATTCGCTGAGTTTTGTTTCAGTTTATAGACGTGCTCAAGAAAAAAAAGTTCACCGCGACGGAGAGGCAGAACGCACACCCTGTTTATTTTCTTTATTTTACAAAAGCACAATGTTTTGATTTGATTGTAAGTGGACACATACAAAAGTAGAAATATCACAGATTCTTTTTTTATATTTCTTTTTTCTGTATGACCATAAATGACGGAGTAATTTAAGTTTATAGTTCTACAATGTGAAGAAAATCCAGCAAAACGCGCGGGCGCGTTTGCCGACCTCAGAGGGTTAATATATGTTGAGGTTTGACCTATTCCCTATTTGGAATAATTTAATTTATGTAAGCAACATATGAATATTCATATCTAATGAATATCTCCTCTCATTTGAGCTAATAAATTCCCTAAACAGAGGCATTGTTGCTACATGCTTTTGCCACCCTCAAGTCAAGTTTCACCTCAGCTCCCATCCTGAAACATCCTGATCCTGATCTGCCATTTGTCTTGGAAGTGGATGCATCAGACTGCGGAATAGGAGCCGTTCTCTCCCAACGTCAGGGACAACCAGGCAAGCTTCATCCATGTGCATTTTACTCCAGAAAACTCACGAGTGCAGAAAAGAACTACGATGTTGGTAATAAAGAATTATTATCCATGAAAGCAGCCATTGAAGAGTGGAGACATTGGCTGGAGGGCGCTCGCTATCCGTTCCAAGTCATCACCGACCACAAGAACCTTGAGTATATAAAGGGAGCAAAAAGACTTAATCCTCGCCAGGCTCGATGGGCCCTCTTCTTCACTCGTTTTGACTTCACCGTTACTTATCGACCAGGCAGCAAGAACAGTAAGGCAGACGCACTCTCCCGTAAGCATGACCCTCCTATAGAGGATTTCAAACCCGAAACCATTCTACCACCCACTGTCATTCTGGCTCCAGTCTCATGGGACATCATGGAAGAAATTCAACGCAGACAAGAACAAGATCCGCCACCACCACAATGCCCACCAAACAAACAATATGTACCCCAAGACATGCGTCACCAAGTACTCCAATGGGTTCATACATCCATCAGCTCAGGACATCCAGGTATATCACGCACCCTACATCTGTTAAAAAACTCATTTTGGTGGCCTTCAATGACCAAAGACGCAACCATCTTCATCAAATCCAGTCAGATCTGTGCTCAATTCCCCCAAGGAATTACCCTCAGGCCTACTTCAACCATTGCCCATCCCACAACGACCATGGTCTCATCTCTCTATTGACTTCATCACTGACCTGCCACCATCCGACGGATTCACAACCATTCTAGTCATCATTGACAGGTTCTCAAAGTCATGCCGGTTAATTCCATTAAAGGGATTACCTACAGCCATGGAAACAGCTTTAGCTCTCTTCAACCATGTATTCCGCATCTATGGCTTACCTGAGGACATTGTCAGCGACAGAGGATCACAATTCACCTCACAAGTCTGGTAAACGTTCTGCAAACAATTGGATATTAACGTTAGCCTCACGTCTGGATACCATCCTCAGAGTAACGGCCAGGTGGAGAGACTCAACCAGGAGATTGGCCGTTATCTACGAACCTATTGTAGTAGGGAACAACATAGGTGGTCAGAGTTTCTTCCCTGGGCCAAATATGCCCAGAATTCACTCACTCATGCATCTACAGGCCTCACCCCCTTCCAGTGTGTCCTGGGGTATCAGCCCCCTATGTTCCCGTGGTCGGGTGAACCTTCCTCGGTTCCGGCAGTTGACGACTGGATTAAATGTAGTGAGAGGGTGTGGGACAGTGCTCATGTGCCTCTTCAACGGGCTGTAAGGAATCAGGAGATCAAGGCCAACAGACGCCGACGTCCACACCCTCCCTACGAACCTGGACAGCGGGTCTGGCTCTCTGCGAGGGACATCAAGCTGCGGCTGCCCAGCAGGAAGCTCAGCCCAAGGTACGCAGGCCCTTTCAAAATTCTCAGACGAATTAATGAGGTAACGTACCAGCTGGAACTTCCTGCTAACTACCGTATCTCTCCCTCTTTCCATGTGTCCCTTCTCAAACCGGTCCACCCGGAGGCTGACCCCGACCAGATGACCCCAGAACCACCGCCACCCCTGGATGTAGGTGGTATGCCCGCCTACCAGGTAAAAGAGTTACTGGACTCTCGACGTAGAGGGGGTCAGCTCCAATATCTGGTGGACTGGGAGGGCTATGGACCTGAGGAGAGGTCATGGGTGGCCGCCAAAGACATTCTGGATCCATCGCTCACGGAGGAGTTCCATCGAGCCAGACCTGACCGTCCAGCACCCCGACCGCGGGGACGTCCTCGCCGAGCTCCAGGAGTCGCTCCTAGAGGGAGGGGTTCTGTAATGCCAAGCCAGCAGAGGGAGCCATCACCCAAGTACTGACTGAGCACTCCCTCTGCTGCTTCTACATTCACTTCCTGTTTGGGACTACTTAAGCTGTGACCATGTGCTTTCACATCGCGAAGTATTGCCAGTTTAACCTGCCTTACCAAGCGTTTTTCCTGATATTCTGATTGTCTGCATGTGTATGATTCTGCCTAGTTCTCTGACCATTGATTTTACGGATTTCCCTTTCTGGATTGTTTGCTTGTGTGGACTGATCTCAAGGTTTGACTTCTCTGCCTGGTTTCTCACTAACGTCTCTAGGATTATTCCTTGGATTGTCGAAAGATCGGACTGCTTTACTGTTATCGACCCTCTGGCTGTTTCCACGTGTTTGTTGTTTGATATTTGCAATAAACTTCCGCATATTGATTCTAATGCCGCCTCAGCGTCCACGTTACAGATACGTGCATTTGCGCCATGCCATGTAAGAGGAAAGATCGGATATTCCCGTCAATGCGAGTCGTACATTGGAAAAAAAGTGACTTTTTGAAACTGTAAGTTGTAACTTGACTGCCTTACTCTCTATGATAATTAAGCCATTTTGGGGATGAACTCATTCTAAAATATATTTAGGAGTGGAATCTGGGTCGAGGCAGACTACAATTTCTTACAAAACATTTCGCAGTACAGATATATCTATAAAAATTAAACATCTCTAGTTGAATAGCAGAGTACGGAAGCCCTGAACCGCAAGGTGAGAAAAAAAAATAAAGAAAACTTATCTCGTTATTTCGACTTAAGTCGTTATTTCGACATAATCTCGTTATTTCGACTTAATAAGTCGTTATTTCGACTTAAGTCGTAATTTCGACATAATATCTCGTTATTTCGACATAATATCTCGTTATTTCGACATAATATCTCGTTATTTCGACATAATATCTCGTTATTTCGACATAATAAGGGGACATTCTAATATGCATTAAGCTACATTTAGCGTTCTTATAATGAGTTTCTATGGGAGGAAAATGCTTAACGTCAAATTAAACGCTTTGCGTTCATATTCTGGACTTATCTGATTTTTGTAGTAGCCTATACTTTATTATGATTTTAGTATCATATTGATTAATAAATGCACGCACAATTATCCGTGAACTTGATAAATGTTGCAGATATCTTTTAGGCTACTATCCACAAACAAATTGCTTTCAATTATGTGTGCAAAATTCAGAATTCAACGAATGCAGTGCAACAACAACAATAATAGTTAAATTAATATTAGTATTATTAATAATAATAATAATAATAGTCGCAGTAGTGCTAGGCTAAGGCAGTGCAAGCCAAGTCAAGTAAAACAGAGTTTCTTTGCGTTCATAGTCTGGACTTATCTGATTTTTTTGTAGTATACTTTATTATGATTTTAGTATCATATTGATTAAGAAATGCACACACAATTATCCTTGAACTTGATAAATGTTGCAGATATTTTAGGCTACCCATAAACAAATTGCTTTCAAATGTGCAAAATTCTGAATTCAACGAATGTGCAGCAATTTGTACAAATAGAGACATTTTTGTGTATAAAATACATTTTTGTTTTATTTTGTATTAGTGATTATAATTTGCGCGTCCATTTATTGACGTCTGAGTCGATCTCATTTGAGTGTATTTGGCAATTTGCTTAACGTGGAATAAAACGCGTATATTCTGAGCTCATCAGATTTTGTTGTACATATACTTTATTAGTATGATTATTTACTGTGTTTGGTCTGTTAGTAAATATGTTAAGGTTTGTATTCATTTCGATATGCCACTAGAGGGCAGAATAAGACCGGGAATTATAGAATGCATTGTAGTTATGTTGACCTACTGTTTTCATAACACTGGATATTCTACTAATTTATACTTTTCTAAAACGTTGCATATTAATGGCAATTAACTTTGGCAATTACACTAATAATAATAAAAATGATAACAGCCGCAGTAGTGGTATAAGGCAGTGCAAGCCAAGTCAAGTAAAACATAGTTTCTGATCTGGCCAATAATGACCAAGCACATGAAGCAAAATAGGCTATCTGCGATTGAGTTGTGTAAAGTTAACAAATAAACCAAATCTAATAGATAAACTATCAAGCTGGCTGAAAGCGCAATACTGACAACAAAACTAGCACAAAACTATGTGTAATTGCCAAATAAGTTATTTGCCATTAATATGCAACGTTTTAGAAAAGTATAAATTAGTAGAATATCCAGTGTTATGAAAACAGTAGGTCAACATAACTACAATGCATTCTATAATTCCCGGTCTTATTCTGCCCTCTAGTGGCATATCGAAATGAATACAAACCTTAAAGGAGAACTCCGGTCAATTTTAACATTGAGCTCATTTTTTTGTACATTTGGAGTGCTGTCAATACAGAGAACATCAACAAAAATCGGTGTTGCCTACACCGAGTTATTCTATTTTTAAAATTTGCACCGTGTTGACTTCAATGGGGCAAGTACTAAACCTGCTTTTAGCCTCTTAACATCCTTGATGTGTCATTACAAGTGCACAGAAAATGTGAGTGATTCCTTCAGAGTGAACACGAGTGAATCTGACTGCAGTAGATGTGAAAGAAATGTATAAAAATGATGTTATTTAAAGTCCACATGAAATCAAAATTGACCATATTTACTTTGTTTGCCTAAATTGATCGTTTTGTAGTGAACAATTCATCCATGCAAGTCAATCCACACACAAAAAAAATTTTGGCTTCGTAATCTTTAATCAAAATCTGAAAATGCCCCTCCCCTCTGCTTTGGAGGACCTTCCCTGATGACGTATGTTTGAGGACTTGGGTTGGGAAACGCTGAACCACTCCCCTCAAACCGTTAGTCTGTTATGAGCAGAGATGGAGAGGAGGAGCGCTAGAGTAAAACCCTGCCCTCTGTTCAATATTCCGTTTCACTGGGAAATACGTCATAACACTGGAGAAAAGTCGTTTGCAACTTCCGGTTCACGCGGACTTTAAGCCAGCGCAAATACCTGTGTTTACATCCTGTTTTCGGGTGAAGTCCAAAGTAGTCGATTGCCGAGTTCACGCGCGTGATCATAGGTACTAAACCTATGCGCGTGAACTCGGCAATCGACTACTTTGGACTTCACCCGAAAACAGGATGTAAACACAGGTATTTGCGCTGGCTTAAATAACATCATTTTTATACATTTCTTTCAACATCTACTGCAGTCAGATTCACTCGTGTTCACTCTGAAGGAATCACTCACATTTTCTGTGCACTTGTAATGACACATCAAGGATGTTAAGAGCCTAAAAGCAGGTTTAGTACTTGCCCCATTGAAGTCAACAGGGTGCAAATTTTAAAAATAGAATAACTCGGTGTAGGCAACACCGATTTTTGTCGTTGTTCTCTGTATTGACAGCACTCCAAATGTACAAAAAATTAGCTCAATGTTAAAATTGACCGGAGTTCTCCTTTAAGGTTTGTATTCATTTCGATATGCCACTAGAGGGCAGAATAAGACCGGGAATTATAGAATGCATTGTAGTTATGTTGACCTACTGTTTTCATAACACTGGATATTCTACTAATTTATACTTTTCTAAAACGTTGCATATTAATGGCAAATAACTTATTTGGCAATTACACATAGTTTTGTGCTAGTTTTGTTGTCAGTATTGCTCTTTCAGCCAGCTTGATAGTTTATCTATTAGATTTGGTTTATTTGTTAACTTTACACAACTCAATCGCAGATAGCCTATTTTGCTTCATGTGCTTGGTCATTATTGGCCAGATCAGAAACTATGTTTTACTTGACTTGGCTTGCACTGCCTTATACCACTACTGCGGCTGTTATCATTTTTATTATTATTAGTGTAATTGCCAAAGTTAATTGCCATTAATATGCAACGTTTTAGAAAAGTATAAATTAGTAGAATATCCAGTGTTATGAAAACAGTAGGTCAACATAACTACAATGCATTCTATAATTCCCGGTCTTATTCTGCCCTCTAGTGGCATATCGAAATGAATACAAACCTTAACATATTTACTAACAGACCAAACACAGTAAATAATCATACTAATAAAGTATATGTACAACAAAATCTGATGAGCTCAGAATATACGTGTTATGGTGGTTGGAGGTAGAACCCAAACGCAGACGATATGTGCAACACAAAAGGTTTATTTAAGCAAAAACCAGAAAACAAAACCCACGAGGGGGCAAAACAAGGGCAAGACAGACAAGAGATGACTAGACTAGACTAACACTTTGCAAACTAGACTAAAACAGAAACAGGAACAATACTACTACTTAGACAAGACTTTCAACAGGACCTTCAACAGACTTACTCAGGAACAGATCTCACAGTGATTAACAATGAACCAGCACAGGACAGCAAACACAAGGGGATAAAATAGGGAGAAACTAATCAGGAACAGGTGACACAGGTAAAGCAATAATCTAATAATTACAAGATGAGATAACAAGGGGGCGGGGCAAGAGAACGAGACAACACAAGCACATGGCACAAACAAAAGGCCATGTGCTTGCACACAAAACACGGGTCTGTCATGATTCTGCCTCAAGACTAAAGAAAATCACGGACACGAGTGCAGAATCATGACAGAACCCCTCCCTCAAGGAGCGGCTTCCAGACGCTCCTCAAGGGAACATCAAACGCGGGACAAGACGGACTGAGACATAGACACGAACCAACAAAACATGACAAATACTAACAACGGCAAACATGAATAAACAATTGCAGGGTTGGGGTGAAAAATCAAAAACAACAGACAAGGCAGAGGAGGTGGAGACAACACAGAGTTCATGGGGGAATGTCCAGGGTGGATGGGAGGACTGGGGGGTAACACAAAGTCCTTGGGGGGCAGTCCAGGGTGAACAGGCGGGTCAGGGGTCTTGGGTCTTCGGGATGAGGGTGTGGGCTGCGGGCAACGGGTCCGGGCAGGTTTGGGTGGGGACACACGAGGAGCAGTCTTAGGAGAAACAGACCGGGGTGAAGTGGTGACAGGGGTGTCCGGGGAAACAAACAGAGGTCGGGTGACAGCTGGTACGGGGCTGGACACATTAGCTGGGACAGGGCTGGACACATTAGTTGGGACAGGGCTGGACACAGACATCCTCCTGTCTGCTGGGACAGGGCTGGACACAGACATCCTCCTGTCTGCTGGGACAGGGCTGGACACAGACATCCTCCTGTCTGCTGGGACAGGGCTGGACACAGACATCCTCCTGTCTGCTGGGACAGGGCTGGACACATCTGCTGGGACAGGGCTGGACACATCTGCTGGGACAGGACTGGACACATCTGCTGGGACAGGACTGGACACATCTGCTGGGACAGGACTGGACACATCTGCTGGGACAGGACTGGACACATCTGCTGGGACAGGACTGGACACATCTGCTGGGACAGGACTGGACACATCTGCTGGGACAGGACTGGACACATCTGCTGGGACAGGACTGGACACATCTGCTGGGACAGGACTGGACACATCTGCTGGGACAGGACTGGACACATTAGCAGGAACAGTGCAAGCGGTGGCTGACTTAGGAACAGCGCTCTGAGTGGCTGGCCTCAGACCAACACTGGCTGCAGCTGACTGGGGTACGGCGCTCTCGGCAGCTGACTGGGGTACGGTGCTCTCGGCAGCTGACTGGGGTACGGCGCTCACAGACTCAGGACAAGACATGGCGGGGACTTCAAGGATCTGGACAAGACGTTTTAAGTATTGAGACAATGCATCGGCAACAACGAGGACAGGCATCTTCTGAGAAGCAGAAACCGACCGCAAGACAGCTTCAGCAGCTGAATCGGCCGCTGCTCTCTCTACAGCACACACGACTGCGGGCTCGGGAACAGCGTTTGCAGTGGCGGGCTCTGGAACAGCGCTTGCAGTGGCGGGCTCTGGAACAGCGCTTGCAGTGGCGGGCTCTGGAACAGCGCTTGCAGGGGCGGGCTCTGGAACAGCGCTTGCAGGAGCGGGCTCTGGAACAGCGCTTGCAGGAGCGGGCTCTGGAACAGCGCTTGCAGGAGCGGGCTCTGGAACAGCGCTTGCAGGAGCGGGCTCTGGAACAGCGCTTGGGACAGCTAGAGATGAAGAGCGAGAGGCTCCCTTTCTCCTCTTCTT
The DNA here is from genome assembly GCF_949319135.1 of Squalius cephalus. Classification (NCBI taxonomy): domain Eukaryota; kingdom Metazoa; phylum Chordata; class Actinopteri; order Cypriniformes; family Leuciscidae; genus Squalius; species Squalius cephalus. The sequence goes on from NC_137134.1 coordinate 12,452,424, forward strand.
TCTCCTTGAACGCGAAGCCGAATCTGTAGCTGGGCTAGCGACCAGTTGGAGATGTTCAGCTGGAATCGTAACAGGAGCAGGGATGGCGTTCTCGGGCAGCGCTGACTCGGTCGAGGAAGACTCAGACGGGGAATCCCAGGAAACTCGTCTCCCTCGTTTACCACGGAGAACAATGGGAACAGAAGAGGCCTCAGGAGAAGAAGTGGAACTAGCCTTATCACCAAGGGCAATAACGGCCAGGACGCGACCCTCTGGGATCACAGGAAGCTTGGCAGAAGGTGGAGAGGACAACCACCATTGTTCCCGGAGCTCCGACTGCCACTTGAGAAGAGACACACTGTCTGCTGGGTTCAATGTTGGCTGGTTCATTCTGTTATGGTGGTTGGAGGTAGAACCCAAACGCAGACGATATGTGCAACACAAAAGGTTTATTTAAGCAAAAACCAGAAAACAAAACCCACGAGGGGGCAAAACAAGGGCAAGACAGACAAGAGATGACTAGACTAGACTAACACTTTGCAAACTAGACTAAAACAGAAACAGGAACAATACTACTACTTAGACAAGACTTTCAACAGGACCTTCAACAGACTTACTCAGGAACAGATCTCACAGTGATTAACAATGAACCAGCACAGGACAGCAAACACAAGGGGATAAAATAGGGAGAAACTAATCAGGAACAGGTGACACAGGTAAAGCAATAATCTAATAATTACAAGATGAGATAACAAGGGGGCGGGGCAAGAGAACGAGACAACACAAGCACATGGCACAAACAAAAGGCCATGTGCTTGCACACAAAACACGGGTCTGTCATGATTCTGCCTCAAGACTAAAGAAAATCACGGACACGAGTGCAGAATCATGACAATACGCGTTTTATTCCACGTTAAGCAAATTGCCGAATACACTCAAATGAGATCGACTCAGACGTCAATAAATGGACGCGCAAATTATAATCACTAATACAAAATAAAACAAAAATGTCTTTTATACACAAAAATGTCTCTATTTGTACAAATTCGTTTGCACATTCGTTGAATTCAGAATTTTGCACATTTGAAAGCAATTTGTTTATGGGTAGCCTAAAATATCTGCAACATTTATCAAGTTCAATGATAATTGTGCGTGCATTTCTTAATCAATATGATACTAAAATCATAATAAAGTATACTACAAAAAAATCAGATAAGTCCAGACTATGAACGCAAAGAAACTCTGTTTTACTTGACTTGGCTTGCACTGCCTTAGCCTAGCACTACTGCGACTATTATTATTATTATTATTAATAATAGGCCTACTAATATTAATTTAACTATTATTGTTGTTGTTGCACTGCATTCGTTGAATTCTGAATTTTGCACACATAATTGAAAGCAATTTGTTTGTGGATAGTAGCCTAAAACATATCTGCAACATGTATCAAGTTCACGGATAATTGTGCATGCATTTATTAATCAATATGATACTAAAATCATAATAAAGTATAGGCTACTACAAAAATCAGATAAGTCCAGAATATGAACGCAAAGCGTTTAATTTGACGTTAAGCATTTTCCTCCCATAGAAACTCATTATAAGAACGCTAAATGTAGCTTAATGCATATTAGAATGTCCCCTTATTATGTCGAAATAACGAGATATTATGTCGAAATAACGAGATATTATGTCGAAATAACGAGATATTATGTTGAAATAACGAGATATTATGTCGAAGTAACGAGATATTATGTTGAAATAACGACTTATGTCGTAATAACGAGATATTATGTCGAAATAACAAGATATTATGTCGAAATAACGACTTATGTCGTAATAACGAGATATTAATGTCGAAATAACGACTTAAGTCGAAATAACGAGATATGTCGAAATAACGAGATATGTCGAAATAACGACTTAAGTCGAAATAACGATATATGATGTCGAAAAAACGACTTAAGTCGAAATAACGAGATATTATGTCGAAATAACGAGATATGTCGAAATAACGACTTAAGTCGAAATAACGAGATAAGTTTTCTTTATTTTTTTTTCTCACCTTGCGGTTCAGGGCTTCCGTAGCAGAGTATTAATTTTGTTTGTTTGTTTTAAATAAGAGCCAATCTGGCGCAGAAAAGTGTTGCTTTTGAAATCATCCTGAGTGCTCTTTGCCGCTGTTATCAGTGACGGCGGCTTGAGCACAGACCTGCGGTTCAGTCCCGTCATGGAGACTTTCTATTTGTTCCAGTGAAATCACAAAATAAAATGCACGCAAATATGTCCCTGCTGCTCTTATACAATACAAATACTCTTATACAAAAAAGATATACAATCTCTAAAGAACACATATGGTTTAAAAAAACAAAAACAAAAAAACAAAGTCGAAACATTACGAGAATAAAGTCGAAACATTACGAGAATACAGTCTTCCGTAGAAGTTGCGTGTGTGTGCATTCATAACGGTGCACAGCCACTGGCGCGGAGCACGTGTTTCCAATTCGTGTGTGTGTGTGTGTGTATAAAGAAATGCGCAGTGGTTAAGATTTATTTACAACACCAGAATAAACGTGTGTGTGTGTGTGTGTGTGTGTGTGTGTGTGTGTGTGTGTGTGTGTGTGTGTGTGTGTGTGTGTGTGTGTGTGTGTGTGTGTGTGTGTGTGTGTGTGTGTGTGTGTGTGTGTGTGTGTGTGTGTGTGTGTAAAGAAATGCGCTTGTGAAGTCGAGCTGCCTCGGACATGGATCTACACAAAATAGTAGCTTTTTACTTTTATCTGGGCTTTCAACAAAAGGAAATTCACAGGTGCTAATCTACCAACATGCATTACCATGGCGTTGCCTATAGATGAGCACACAGACTCCGCTGGAGTAGGTATCACAATCTGGTCCAAACTTTATGTGGCAGTGTTTTTGACGTGTTTTCGTGCTCGTCTAAAGGCTACACCATCTGGGTCGAGAACATTTATCAGTAACCGGACTGTCTCCCTCTTCACCGTAAATACGTTCTGGATACATTTTAAGTGCATCATTCTGTATCCAATCATTTGGCCGGATCCCGTGATTTCCTCAGATATAATAACCAGAGATTCCCTGATATGATTGTAAAGTGCTTTGAGTGTAGGCCTACAGTAGACATATGAAAGCGCTATATAAATGCCTCATTCATTCATTAAGCTGTTTTCCAAAAACTATAATGGTAGCCTAATGCTATGTTGGTAGATTGGCACCTGTAGAATTTCCTTTTGTTGAAAGCCCAGATAAAAGTAAAAAGCTATTATTTTGTATAGATCCATGTCTGAGGCAGTTCGACTTCATAAGCGCATTTATTCACACACACACACACACACACACACACACACACACACACACACACACACACACACACACACGTAAGTTTATTCTGGTGTTGTAAATAAGTCTTAACCACTGATTCTTATTGCGTCCACTTTCTGAAGGCCAAATAAAGTGCTGCTTTTGCTTTCGTATAAAAACACACCGTCTCACAACATGCCGGCCACAGCACTACAATAACTGAAGCCACACCTTCTTTCTTTGTGTATGCATTTGGGCGGCATTATGCAAATATTTCCACCTAATGACGTGGGTATGTGAGGGAGAATTTGATCGAGGTGTTTTAGCTAGGTCTGGATCTGCCTTTTCTTCTAGATGGAATAAATATTTTTGTGGGAGACTTTGTAACTTTGCAGATGTGATAGATGCACAAACAGCTACATAACACACTAAAGAAAAAGGAAAACAAGAAAAATCATCATATGACCCCTTTAAATCAAAAACAACTGCTCATACTGCATGTGTGTAGCATCTTTGTTTGGATTGTGATTAATGCAGTGGTTGCCTCTAATTTCAAATGGCTATGGATATTTTTTGTTTAAGGCCAGTTTGGCCTGTTCTAGAGAAAATAAACAACAAATAAATTTACTTGAACAGAGAAAAAAAAAATCAGCAGTACAAAAAAGATTCATAACCGGCAATGAAAAATCATGATCGCTAGAAGATAAACTGTTATTATATTGAGATTACAACTCATTCTATGTTTAGACTTCTCTTCCAATCTTGCTAAACTGCTCTGGCACAGTGATTACAAAATATTTTTAAAATATGCCACTTTATGACAAAATGCTTACAGTGCTTTTCTGCAGTTCCTCACAGCTGGTATCAGTCTTCTTTTGCCTTCTTCTGATGCGTTTAATTTCTTGGAGTCCAGTTCATCCAGCGGCTCATCTGACATTTGAATGATGTAGGCTATTGCTGAGCAGTGAGCAGGAGAGAGTTGCTCTGAGTCCATGCCTGATTTCACAAACTCCTGAATCTCTCTGTAGAAAGTCTGATCATTCACTTCCAGCAGACAGAGGAACAGATTGATGGATTTATCAGCTGAGAGTTGTTCATCACCTTTAATTTTATCTTTAATATACTTTGCGGCACTATTGATGGCAGAAAAGTGCTTCAGTAGGAAGTGCAGCAAGAATCGCAGAAATGCCCAGAAAGAATCACAGACTCTATTGATGATATCTCTGGTGTCCTCTGTGTGTCTCAGTAGATCCTGTAAGAGTCTCTGATTGGACTCCAGTGAGATGCCCAGCAAGAATCGCAGGAAAAGATCCAAGCGTCCATCCTGCAATGATTCATCAATTACCTCTTTGAGCCGCATGTCCAAAGACTTTTGCTGGGAGTGAAACTCAAAGAAAGCTGCCAGAAACTCCTGAAAGCTCAGATGTATGAAGCAGTAGACTTTCTTCTGATGAATCACAGATTCCTCCTTAAAGATCTCAGTGCAAATCCCAGAATACACTGAGGCTTCAGTGACGTCTATGCCGCTCTCAATCAGGTCCTCCTCATAGAACATCACATTGCCCTTCATCAGCTGTTTGTGAGCCAGTTCAGCGAGTTTCAAAATCATGTCTCTGTTGGACTGCAGTTTCTCTGGATCTCTCTCTTCATACTTCTGATTCCTCGTGTTGATCTGAATCAGCAGGAAGTGGATGTACATTTCAGTCAGAGTTTGAGGGATTTCTGCATTGGCATCTTGTTTCAGGATGTTTTGAAGCACAGTGGATGTGATCCAGCAGAAGACGGGTATGTGACACATGATGTGGAGGCTTCTTGATTTTTTAATGTGTGAGATGATAATGCTGGCTTGATGCTTGTCAATGATTCTCTTCTTGAAATATTCCTCCTTCTGAGGGTCATTGAATCCCTGAATTTCTGTCACACGGCTGATGTATTTGGAGGGGATCTGATTGGCTGCTGCTGGTCTGGAGGTGATCCAGATGTGAGCAGAGGGAAGCAGATCTCCTTTCATGAGGTTTGAAATCAACACACCCACTGATGAAGTCTCATCGACATCAGAAACTTTCTCATCATCAGAAAACATCAGTGTAATTCTGCATTCATCCAGACCATCAAAGATGAACACAACTTTACATTCGTCATAAATCTTTGAGTCCAGTTCTTTAAGTTCAGGATGAAAGTCCAGCAGAAGACTGTGAAGACTGTACTGATGATCTTTAATCAAGTTCAGCTCTCGAAATTGAAGCACAAACATGAAATCTACATCCTGATTGGCTTTTCCCTCGGCCCAGTCCAGAATTAACTTCTGCACTGAGACGGTTTTTCCAATTCCAGCATTGCCTTTAGTAAGAACAGTCTTGATGTGGTATTTCTCCTCACATCCTGGTTTAGGTAAGGGTTTAAAGATGTCATTGCAGTATATTGGAGTATCTTGTGAAAGTTGTGTTCTGGGTGTTTTCTCCATCTTTAAAATCTCATGTTCTTCATTCACCCCTTTAGCATCTCCCTCTATAATGTAGAGCTCTGTGTAGATCCTGTCCAGGAGGGTTTGATTCTCTTGTAGATTGATTCCCTCAAATAAGTGCTCATACTTGTTCTTCATTCTGGTTTTGTGAGCGGTTTTGACTGTCTTCATGGCATCACTCACTGCTTGGTAAGAATCCTGCAGTTCTTCAGTAACATCCTTTTCCTCACTGCAAAAACATCAAAAAGGAAAGAAATTACAGCATTTAATCTACACTTCTCTGCACAAGTGTTACACAGAAGTAGCTCTTTCAGGTATATGCCATGCTGACATGCCACATGGAAATATATTGTAAATGTATCTACATCTATGCATGTATCATTTGTATAGACAAAAATCTCACTTGGCTCCAGGGGTCAATGCTCTATTATGAATATAACAAGAACTCATACAGGGGCATTTCACATCTTCATTTTTGGGGGCATTTTTATTCATTTTGTTGGCATTTTCGAACTCACATGATGCTATTTTACACATCAGACTAGTTTGCTTGTTAAGCTTAATGGAGGTATTTATCCTAAACTAGGTTGGCTCTATTGAGATGTTTTAATAGTGATTTAAAGGGGACCTATTATGCAAAATTCACTTTTGTATGGTGTTTGGACATAAATGTGTGTTGGCAGTGTGTGTACACAACCACCCTACAGTGATAAAAATCCACTCACTCCTTTTTTTTTAATCCCCATAAATCATAAGCAGTCTCTCCAAACGACCTGTTTTCAGAATGTGGATTTAGTGACATCACTAAAGCCACAGGCCCCGCCCACGAGTGTTCACTGACACTGCCGTTATAACTTAGACCCGCCCTGATCGAGTTCACTGCGAGTTGTACACATCAGCCATTGCTGCAGCAATGCACTCACGAGAAGCGTCAAAGCATCTCCCAAGCGTTGGTGTTGTAGCTGGATGTATTTATTCACATAGCTCTCTTTATTTACTCTTGAAATCTGCCAGCCACTGAAGACGAGGTGGATTCATTTTGTTTTCAAAGAAAATGCTCCCTCAACTCTACAGAAATTTATGTAAGTTACTTATGCACTTCTTATACTGTTTACTCAGCTCTAACAGTGATTTTCTGAAGAAAAACTGATGCTTCATCTTTTGTGTGACATACAGTAAACTTTATTAAACTCATCAGTATATTTTGTGTCATCATTCAGACAATTCAGATCGTCAGACGGAGTCCTACAGCAGGCTTGCATTAATAGTGTATACAAGCAATGCCAAATAGGTTATAATCATAATTAAACTAAACTATACCTGTTCCAACTCCATACAGCATATATTCTCTGACTCTGTAGGCATTTTTATGGTCGAAATGAACACCATTACTGTGACTGTCTGTTTTATTATTATCATCTTCCCTGTTCTGGCTCTGATCGCGGCTGCTTAGGCTCCGCCCCCTGTGCCGTGAACCAGCAGCTCATTAGCATTAAAGGAGAAGCACTAAAACAGTGCGTTTTTCACAGACCCAAAAAATGATGATTTAAACGTAATGTAAATAAAATTCTGTTGGGTATTTTGAGCTAAAACTTCACATACACACTCTGGGGACATTGGAGACTTATTTTACATCTTGTGAAAAGGGGCATAATAGGTCCCCTTTAATTTCACAGCAATGGCAAACAATGTTGAAACTTAATGGCAAACATGATTGTTACCTGGCTGTCACTAATGAAGGCAGGTCAAGAACACATGGATGCTGCTCGATTTGCGTGCGTTAACTGTGTTGCTGTCACTTGCTAACCGATGTTAGTCGTCAGCATTTGTGTTTTAGCATTCTTTATTAAGAATTAAATAGGCTTACTAGTAGGTTGTTCTGATTAGCATAATTTTCTTTAACAAATAATGAAAACATTTCAACATAAAACATTGAAATAGAAAAATATTAGGCTCCATCAATGCGGCTTTGCATGAGCATAATACATTAAGCTCATTCTCTAGACAGCGTTCAGACGATAGCTCTGTGGTCAACGCAATAACAGTCAGCTTCAACCGTTCTGAGTTCGCATCTCAACTCCACCATATTCATAATTTTGTCTCTAGTTTAATATTTGTCAAAAATAAAAACTTTTGAAATGTTCATTTATTGATTTGAAACACTTTTAAGAGCTTTGTTGTGTTTGATTTGATTTGTTGTGTTTTCCTGTCATTTTTATTAATAGGCGTTTAGACGATAACATTGTAGCCTACATGCTGTTAACCGATGTTGGCCGACAGCATTTATGTTTTACCGTTCTTGATGCTTAAATAGGTTACTGTTTATTAAAGTCAAGCCAAGTCAAGTTTATTTATATAGCGCTTTTCACAATACAGATTGTATCAAAGCAGCTTCACAGTATTAAATTAAAATAATACATCAATGTTTGTTTCTAGTGGAAAACGTCCACGTTTGGTAATGCTGATCAATAGTATTGATGATTGATTAATTAAATTAAATATCCCCAAATATCCCCAACTGAGCAAGCCAAAGGCAACAGTGGCAAGGAACCGAAAAAACTCCATCAGGTGACCTAATGGAGAAAAAAAAAACCTTGGGAGAACCCAGGCTCAGTCGGGGGCCAGTTCTCCTCTGGCGTTTATGAACTAGAGGTCGGATTTTACTGTAAGATTAAAAGTATTATATGAATGCCTGGCTGAAGAGATGCGTCTTTAATCTAGTTTTAAACTGGGAGAGCGAGTCTGAGCAACGAACAGTATTGCTGTCACTGTATCTCATTGTGAAAGCTGCGCCCTCAGGAGGACACATTTGCAAAAAGGCCTAAAGAGCAGATGCTTGAGCACCAATTGAGGTCTATCTGTGCATGTGCCTGGCATTAGCCAAAGCAGTTGTAATAATTGTATCTAAAATATTCTGTTGTATATATATTTATACCTAATATTGCATGTTTGTAATAGACAAAACACATCCACTCAATTGTATGTATAATACCCAAATTGTCATAAAGTATTATGGGTTCAGCTCAATCAGTTAAGCTCAAACAACAGTACTAGTGGCATAATGTTGATAACCTCAAAAATCTATTTCAAATGGTCCCTCCTTTTCTTTACAAAAGCCAAAAATTACAAAAAAAGTTGCTTACTAAACTTTCTCTATAATGTTATATAAAATCTACTTTGCCAACAATACAACGCCTAAAAAACAAATATGACTATAAATGATGATTTAGACAGCTAAGGTTTAACAGAAGAATTAATGCGTGTGTGTGTGTGTGTGTGTGTGTGTGTGTGTGTGTGTGTGTGTGTATAAAAAAGCTACCAGGAGTAACATTTGTAATAAAAACATAAAATTGTCCCTCCTCTCTTTCTCCTAGAGATACAGAGAGAAGACAAAGCAATCGTTTTGTTTCTTTGCACTATCTAATGTTTCAGGTTCGTGTCTCAAATACTGGAAAAAGAATCTCACATGTGTTCAGATGTCTCAGCTCTACTTTTGAAATGTAAGGGTGGATCCATTGAATTTGTAGACTTTATAGACACGCTGCTGGGACATGGTGCATCATCCTCTCCTCTCCTCTCTTTAGCAGGAGAGTTCTCCTCTGTATCCATTATTACAGATGCTTTTCTGAAAACATTAAACACAGTACAAGGAAAATTATTTTATTAGGTTATGCATAAAACACTGCAAATAAAGTCACCATTACTGAGGCAGATGCAAAAGCATAGTTTTGAGTGACACTATCTGCATGTTTATCCCTCATGTTGTGTTCGGATCATTTTGACCCGGAGAAGATGTTCTTTTTCCTGTTATCGCATTAGACTTTACTCACCCAGCTATAACTAAAATTGAGAATTTCTGGGATTTTTTTGGGGGGATTTTTTCCCCCACCTTGTTATAATAATAATAACCAGCCTAAAAAAATGCTTATAAATCTCTTATTACTCTATATTATCACCAAATATAGGATTCATTTTTTTGTCAACTTGTTTTCTTTCAATTAGCACAGGTTTTGTATTTCTTTTTGGATCTGATTGATCTTAGTAAGCTTATGTTCTTCAATTTCTGAAGAAAAAAAACAAACATTATTTGTGGGTAATTTTGGCAATACTGAAAATACACAGGATTCGCAAACGCTTGCTTTTTCATTCAAACCTTTATTTAACCAGGATAAAAAACTCCTTGAGATTAAAAATCTCTTTTACAAGAGTGTCCTGGCAAGTGGCAGCAGCGCGGTTTCAAATAGACATAGAGACACTTACAGGTAAATACATAGACACACTTTCACTCATCATATTCAAACAACAATATCATCATAAAAAACCTGAGTCCTAAATCAATTTAAAAACAGTGACAGACAGACTGCCTTTCTGCAAGGTCCTTTAAAAAGCCTTTAAAAGAATAAAGTGAGACCAACTCCTTCAACTGTAGTTCATTTTGAAGCTGATTCCATGCAGATGGTGCTGCAAAATGAAAAGCCCTTTTGCCAAAGTCAGTGCAGGCTTTAGGGACTGTCAATAAGAACAGATCCTGTGAACGCAGGTGATATGTCCCTGCTGACCTCGGAAGGATATAAGTGTTCAGATAAGGAGGAAGAAGTCCTAATACTGCTTTATAAATAAAAAGATGCCAGTGCATCCAACGCCGAACAGAGAGGGAGAACCACTCGACCCGAGAATACAGCAAACAGTGATGAGTGAGAGATTTTAAGTTTGTGATGAATCTTAAGGCTCCATGAAACACTGTGTCCAAAGCATGAAGACACTGGGAGGTTGAATGCATATATAAAATATCACCATAGTCCAAGACAGACAAGAATGTTGCATTTACAAGTTGTTTTTTTGCTTCAAAAGATAAACAAGACTTGATTCTAAAGAAAAAACCTAACTTCAACTTCAGTTTTTTAACCAAATCCTGGACATGCAATGTAAAAGACAGTGACTGATCAATGGTAATGCCCAAGTACTTGTAATGTAACACTTCTTCAATTTCTGTACCAGAAAGTGTACAAATGGTTGGGACATTGTTTTTAGTTGATTTTCCCTGAGTGAAAGTCATGACTTTAGTTTTTTTAGAGTTTAGAACCAATTTTAAAGTAGCCAGATTATGTTGCAAGATGTTAAAAGCAGATTGTGAATTTGCTTGATCTAATGTGGACCCAGAACAATAGAGAAGAGTATCATCAGCATAGTAATGATAGTTTGTATTATCTATATTATTGCAGAGGTTGTTTGTATAGATAATAAAAAGAAGAGGCCCAAGGATTGAGCCTTGAGGCACCCCTTTTGAAATATTTAGGGAGGCAGAAGTGAGGCCGTCTACTTGCACACATTGTGTTCTCCCTAATAGGTAACTGTTGAACCATCCCACTGCTTGTTATGAAAGTCCAATAGAGATAAGTCTTTGAAGGAGTATTTTATGGTCCACTGTGTCAAAAGCTTTTGACAAATCAATAAACAGTGCTGCACAGTGCTGTTTATTGTCCAAGATTTTAACCAGGTCATTGACAACTTTTGAAACAGCTGTTATTGTACTATGTTGTTTCCTAAAACCAGATTGAAATTCATTCAAAATATTGTTATTAATTAGATAGTCTTTCAATTGCATGCTGATAAGTGATTCCATTAATTTGGCTAATACTGACAATTTAGAAATAGGCCTATAGTTATTTATATTTGCAGGATCACCACCTTTGTGAAGGGGGAGAACATTAGCAGATTTCCAGATGGCTGGTACTTGATTTGTGGCTAAAGAAAGGTTAATTAAATATGTAACTGGATTTGCTATCAAATCTGCTGCTATTTTTAGAAAATATGGTTCCAATTTGTCTGGACCTGATGATTTTTTTGTATCTAGATCCTTCAAGGCCTTCCTTACTTCTGGTACAGTTACTGTCTTAAAATGAAATGGTTGAGCTGACAGTAACTGATCAACAGGACATGCAGTGGAAGAACTGGAAATTGGATTATGTAATGTTTCATAAAGGGAACTAGCAGCAATGAAATGATTATTGAAACTATTCAAAATTTCGTTTTTGTCAATGATTTTTTTGTCATCAACAACAATACAATGCTCTAGAAAGATGGTTCAGTACCCAGTTTATTTGGACCAACTTGCTCCTCAGAATCACAATCTGTAAGTATGACTAATTACTGATATATATTTTCTACCAGGAGTTCAAATGACTTAGTTTTTTTTTTTTTTTTTTTTTTTTTGTGAACAATTTCTTTTATTTAGTTTCATACTAACAAACAGAAAATAGAATAAACAAGGGATATACATGTACAAAAATACATTATACACCCCCTCATTCCCTGACTCGCTCAACCCATAAACTACGTACACACACCCACCCACACACATACATACACAGACAATACAAGCAAAACTAACACATTTCTACATGTTATTATCGAATCCCCCCCTACCCTCCCTACTGAGTGATCTACCATGTCTCCCTCCCCCTCCCGGCAAGAGATTTAGTAACTTGAAGAGTTTACGACCTAGATCTTATGGTCTTTTCCTTAGCACCGTGAGACTGTGCCACAGAGAGCTCTAAAGTAAGAATATCTAACAGCAAGTTCCACCAATGATGTAGTGAAAGAGTATGTGGTGGTTTCCACCGTATAACCAGGATTTTCTTTGCAGCAGATAGGCCAGAAAGCCAAATTCTATTTTCATGCACAGACATCGGAACCCGAGAGTTATCATTTAACAAGCATAATACGGGACAACAAGGAATCTCTTTACTGAGAATTTCAGATAAAGATTTAGTAACTTGTGACCAAAAGGACTGTACTTCAGAGCATTCCCAAAACATGTGAAGAAAAGTACCTATACTGCCCTGTGAACAGTTGACAGAGGGGAGATGACTCTAACTTAATCAAATGTCTGATTCTGGGCGTTAAATAAGTTCTATATACAAATCTTAAATGAATGGATCGATGATTAGGATTTTTTGATGCTTGGTTAATATTATTCCAAATAGTTTTCCAAGCTATTGTAGGGGAAATGAAACTATAATCATTTTGCCAAGTTGTTTGAATTGTAATTAGTTTATAAGAACTTTGCATTATTTGAGAATACATTGTGGATACAATTCCCTTAGTGTTTACGTTGTACAGTTGATTTGTAAAGTCATGTTTTGGAAGTTTAGAGTCCCATGGGACTCCATATGCCTTTAAGGCAGAACGAAGCTGCAAATACAGAAAAAAAGAAAATCCAGGTAAATTATAGCTTTCCTTCAAATCTTGAAATGTACGGAGACCATTAGTGTTGAATAACTGTCCAAGTAGATAAATTCCATTGTTTGTCCAAATTGGGTAGGCCACTGTCCGACCACCCAGCAATAAATTATGATTATGAAATATTGGAGTATGATAATGCCACTTTTTTTATAATAAGTATTGTTAGACGCAAGCTTCCAGGTTAGTAAAAGATTAAAAATAATAGGCCCGAAACGCATTTTGGCTTGTTTTAAAGGAACTTCTGCATAAATTAGATCTTGTAATCTATACGGATAAACTAATTTCTCTTCCAGAGAGCGCCAACAAACAGATTTTGTGGGGTCTAGCCAAGATTTTATAGTGCGCAATACGAAACACCAATGATAGACTTTGAAATTTGGGACACCCCAACCTCCGGCTAATTTTTCTCTCTAAAGAGTTGAGAGTTTAATCTTTGGTCTTTTGTTATTCCAAATAAAACCAGTGATTAAACTATGTAAACTATCCCAGTACTCAATCTGTGGACTCAAAGGCAACATAGAGCTAACAAAATGTACTTGCGGTAACACCATCATTTTTATAATAGAAATCCTAGCATCAAAAGATATAGGCCTTGACAACCGTTTCCCCAAATCTTTTTTGATTTTTTCCAGGACTTTTATATAGTTTTTACCAACTGTAGATTCTAAAGTTGGAAAAATGTCAATTCCTAAATATTTAAATTGGTTTACAATTGGGATCTTAATTTGAGTTAAATCATCGCCAGAGCTACTTAGGGGAAGGAGAGCAGATTTTTGCCAGTTTATTTTATATCCTGAGATATTACTAAAGTCTGAAAATAGCTTCAGGACATGAGGAAACGACTGCGAAATTTTACTAATAAAGGGAAGCACATCATCTGCATAGATTGATACATGGTGAATGGTAGAGTTTATTATGATGGGTAAAATATTTGTAGATTGACGTACTTTTTGAGCAAAAGGTTCAAGAGATAAAATAAATAATAACGGAGACAGTGGGCATCCTTGGCGAGAACCTGTAGAAATTGTAAAATGTGAAGAGCAAATATTGCCAGATAACACCATTGCACATGGGTTTGTGTACAGAACTTTAATATACTTAATAAATTGTTCACCAAGCCCCATGTGATCTAATAAAGCCCAGAGGTAATCCTATTCAAGTCTATCGAAAGCCTTTTCTGCGTCAAGCATTAAAATTCCGCATGACGTCAGAAAATCTGAGGACTTAATAGAGGATGTAATAATAAATAATCTTCTCATATTGTCTGAGCTAAAACGGCCTTTCACAACGCCTGTTTGATCACAATGAATAAGATTACCAAGATGTTTATTTAAACAGCGCGCTAATACTTTGGCATATATTTTCATATCAACATTAATTAATGATATAGGACGATAACTAGCACAGAATATTGGATCTTTATGTTTTTTGAGAAGTAGCGATATTAATGCTGTATTTGTTTGTCTTAAAAAATAACCTCTTCTAATACATGTATTTATCATTTCCAGAAGCATGGGACCTAATTCAGACCAAAAAGTAATATAAATCTCAATGGGAATACTGTCGGGTCATGCTATACAGATGCTAGTCACCCAAGTTTCTGAACTAATGAAACAGGTACAGCAATTAAGCATTGAGGCTGCTGCTTCTCAACAACACACAACGGCAGATCCACCGACTCCAGTGATCCAGTCCACCTCCTGCGTTCACCGTTCCGCCTCCTGCGTTCTACTCTGGTGAGTCCTAGTTGTGTCATTCCTTTTTGACCAAATGCTCATTATACATCTCGCTTCAACCTTCCGCGTTTCCAGCGGAGGAGTCCAAGGTGGCCTTTGTGATCACTTTACTCGCGGGAAGAGCGGGCAGCTGGGGAACGACTGTTTGGGAGCAGAGACTTCTGTGTTGTGCGTCCTTTCAAGCTTTCTCTAATGAACTCAGAAAGGTTTTTGATCGCGCTGCTTCGGGCAGAGACGCGGCGTGTCTTCTTGCAGAACTGCGACAGGGGGAACGAATGGTAACAGACTATTATATTGAATTTCGTACGTTGGCGGCAGAGTGTGGCTGGAATGCCGAAGCTCAATGGGACATGTTTTTACACTGACTTTCTGAGTACATAAAGGACGAGATTTACGTCTTGGAATTACCCACCTGGGTGGATAAATTGATTGATCTGGTGGTTCAAGTGGATACCAGACTACGTCGACGAGGTCGTCGGTCACCGCGAGTCAGTGCCAACGTTACATCTACACCTAATCCTACTTTTAATTCTCCTGGCGAAACTACAGCATTTCTTCCTGATCCTGAGCCCATGCAACTGGGCAGGTCTCATTTATCATCACGGGAGAAACAGAGGAGGAGAAAGTGGGGATTATGTTTGTATTGTGGAAACGCCGGTCACATTGCACTGCAGTGTCCAGTAAAAGCTAGCACCGGTTAGTAGGTAAGAGGTTACTGACGGGTGGGATTGCACGGACTGAATCCTCTTTTTCTGCCACTCATCTTCCAGTAAGTTTAAGACAGCAGACTCAGAATTTCGACTGTGAGGCTCTAGTAGATTCAGGAGCCGAGGGTAATTTTTTGGATATTGATCTGGTACACAGACTCCAGATACCAGTGGTGGCGCTCTCCAAGCCCATTTCTGTGGTTGCACTTAATGGTCAACTTTTACCCTCTGTCACACACTCTACTGTCACCTTAAGACTAGTCACTTCTGGTAATCATTCAGAGAACATTGACTTTCTATTGACTGACACTCCTTCTACTCCTATGGTGCTTGGTCATCCCTGGCTGGCACTCCATAACCCGCATATTAACTGGTACGGGAATTCTGTTTTCTCCTGGAGTGAATTTTGTCATGCTTCTTGTTTAATGTCTGCGTGTTCTTCTGTGTCTTGTTCTGTGTTTCAGGAAGAACACGCGGGATTTATCTAACGTGCCACGTGAGTATCTTGACCTGAAGGAAGTGTTCAGTAAGTCCCGGGCTGCTTCTCTCCCTCCACATCGTCCCTATGACTGTGCTATAGATTTACTGCCAGGTATGTCTCCGCCTAAAAGCAAGTTATACTCACTTTCTGCTCCAGAAAGGGAGGCCATGGAGAAATATATTTCTGAGTCTCTGACATCCGGGTTCATTCGCCCTTCCTCTTCTCCAGCGGGGGCAGGGTGCCGTTGATGTCTTCAGCCTTCGAGCGGTTGCAGGGAGCATCCGTCTTCACAAAATTGGACTTACATAATGCTTATCATTTGGTTCGCATAAGGAAGGGGGATGAATGGAAGACTGCTTTTAACACCCCAAGGGGGCACTTTGAATATTTGGTCATGCCTTTCGGGCTGTCTAACTCCCCTGCAGTTTTCCAGGCACTCGTGAATGACGTGCTGAGAGATATGGTAGATCAGTTCATATATGTTTACCTGGATGACATATTGATATTTTCTTCTTCTCTCCAGGAACACGTTCAGCACGTCAGGCGAGTGCTCCAGAGGCTGTTAGAGAATGGGCTTTTTGTCAAGGCGGAGAAATGCTCGTTCCATGCGCAGTCGGTTCCATTTCTGGGTTATATCATCTCCTCCGTGGGTGTGCGCATGGATCCTGACAAGGTTAAGGCTGTTCAAGGTTCGCCAATTTTTTTTTCACCGGATGGATTACTCCAACCGCTGTCTGTCCCTTCGAGACCCTGGTCCCACATCACGCTAGATTTTGTCACTGCCCTCCTGCCCTCCCAGGGCAATACGGTCGTTTTGACCGTAGTGGACCGGTTCTCGAAGGCGGCTCATTTCATCCCCTTGCCCAAATTACCGTCTGCCAAGGAGACAGCGGTTGCTGTCGTAGATCACATCTTTCGTTTACATGGCCTCCCGATGGACGTGGTCTCTGACAGGGGTCCCCAATTTATTTCCAAATTTTGGAGAGAATTTTGTCGATTACTGGGGGCGAGTGTCAGTCTTTCTTCTGGGATAACAGCAACGGCCAGACCGAGCGTGCCAACCAAGACTTAGAGAGAGTGTTGCGATGTTTGGTTTCTCAGAATCCTTCCTCCTGGAGCCAGAATACTCTCATGGGTTGAGTACGCACATAACTCCTTACCAGTGTCATCCACGGGCCTATCTCCATTTGAGTGTAGCGTAGGGTACCAGCCACCTATTTTTCCCAGTCTGGAATCCGAAGTCGCGTCCAGAGGTGCCGCCGCACTTGGAGTAGAGCCCGAGAGACTCTCCTCCAAGTGGGAGCGCGCACGAAGGCTCAGGCCGATCGCCACCAGTCAAAGCCTCCCGTTTACGTCGTGGGTCAAAAAGTGTGGCTTTCTTCCAAGAATATTCCTCTCCACTCCGTTTGTAACAAATTAGCTCCCAAATTCATAGTCCCGTTCACCGGCACCAAGATTCTTAGTCCGGTGGCAGTCCGCCTCAAACTCCCTCCCGCGTAAGGGAGAATTCATTTTGTTTTTCATGTCTCCAAATTAAAGCCCGTGTTTCATTCACACATTAATCCGCCAGCCCCGGTTCCCCCACCACCGCGACTCGTAGATGGGGAACCCACCTATTCAGTCAATCGTATTCTGGACTCGAGAAGGAGGGGACATGGGCTTCAGTACTTGGTGGACTGGGAGGGTTACGGTCCGGAGGAGAGGAGTTGGGTTCCTGCTAGGGACATACTGGATCACTCCTTTATCGATGATTACAATCGCCAGGTAGGCACTCTTAGGGGAGGGGGTACTGTCACAGTTCATCGATCCGTGTGTTCATTTTGTGTATCTGTTGGTTGTTGTGGGTGTGGGGTCTGAGTGTGTAGTGCTTGTTTGTTGCTTAGTAACCAGCTGATCACTTAATCAGCCCGCAGCTGCAGCTAGTTACTTCTGTTGTTAGCTGCCTATATCTAGCGGGAGTGATTATTGCTTGGTGTCAGTTCGTCACTCGTTTGTGCTCTCTTACCCAGTTCCGGTGCCTGAGTTTCCTTACAGAGTTATTTCCTCGATCTCGTCTGTGTTTCCAGACTTCTGGAGATCGTTTATCAATAAAATATCAATATACTTGCCAGGCCAACTTCCCAGTAGATCACTCAATCCCCTCCCAATCCCTTTATCTATATTATCGTCCATGATTAGTGGATGCAGAGTTGTGCTCCTGTGAGCACCTATTCCCCTTCTTGCAGCCACCAAAACTTTAAAAAAATTAAAATAAAAAAGAATAACATCAACAGTTATGCTTGCTTGTTAAATTAATGAAAGAAAGTAGGCTGTTCATACATTTAGGTCATACATATCCACATCTATCTAAAATAGTAATTAAACCCACTTATCTTTGTTAACTTTCAAAACAATAGTTCCTATATTTCCCATCTCTGTTTGTAGCCTAACCTACGGATTAATTAATTTGGAACGTCATTTATTATCCAGTCCAAAATAATATTAATAAAACATAAAGGAGAAAAAGCAAAAGGGATCAGCCTACTTGGCAGATTCACTGCTGTCCTGAGGCAGGGAACTGATCATCTCTGACCCAACTGCCCCATCATCCGAGCCCAATAAACGGTCCAGATTGTGGCTGTTCGCAAATTTTTCTGCCGACTCTGCACATTTGAACCAATGTTGTTTTCGTCAACGATGACGATAACGAAATGATTTCGTTGACGCACCTTTTTTTTATGACGATAACGCGACGATGACTAGCTAAAAATGGCTCTAAGTTGACTAAAACATGACGAGACGTTTTCGAGTTTTCGTTGACGAGACGAGACAGAACGAAAATGATTATAAGTCTGACGTTCACAATGCATGTCATTTCTGCCTATTTTGCGTGAAATCTGTCTGTTTTGGCGCCGGACTGGACAAAAGCGAAACGAACTGCGTGAGCGAGCGACAGTGCGCGAGAGAGACCGAGTGTGTCTGCGCGCGAGAGAGACCGAAAGTGCGCGAGAGAGACCGAGTGTGTCTGCGCGCGAGAGAGACCGAGTGTGTCCGAGCATTAGTTTATGAGGGTAATTGGTACAAGTAATATATAATTATTATATAAATTAGATTATAACATAAATTATAACATAAATTATTATTTAACTAATTATATAATAAAGCCACAATTGCCAAAGTAAGAATGTTTTTATTCCTGGCTTTTTTGGAGTAAAACAGTGATTCCACTGTTACCACTTTATCTGTGTGTAATGTTGTAGTAGCTCAACGTTTTTTGCTCTTTAAACCATTCCTTTATTACTGTGTTTACTGGTGAAAATAGCCAATGTGCTGAAATTTTAGAAGAGCATCAATTCATGGAAAAAATATAACTTGAAATATGGGGATAAAAGGTTTCTGCCCAATGCGACAATGAAGTACAGCTTGGCAGCACTGCATCGCCATCAATGAGAAAGTCTAGTTTATTATGCAAAAGTTTTAAGGTTAACTGTTGTTTTATGAATTTCAACACTTGCTACAACCTGTCAAACCTAAGCCCATTTCCAATACTTTTTAACCTAAATTAATTTGTTAAAGACTACTTCTTTTTTTTTTTTTACTAAAATTGACTAAAACTTGACTAAAACCTTTTTGTGTTTTTGTCGACTAAAACTTGACTAAAACTATCAAGTTTATAAGTGACTAAAATGTGACTAAAACTAAAAAGCATTTTCGTCCAAAAGACTAAGACTAAGACAAAAACAACACTGATTTGAACAGCATGACTTCTTTTCCGATGGTTACCTTGAGAGTTGCTGGATGAAGTAGAAAGTTAGCATTAGAAATGACTTCGTTTTGTGTTTTATATTGTGTAGGTCTCCTGCTAACTGGCTAACTCGTGTTATTACTGTCTTACTGAAATACTTCTGCTAATCAGCTGTGGGCCACTATTACCTAAAACGTACTCGGTTACTAATGTAACCTCGGTTCTCTCTAGAAGAGGGAACGAGTATTGCGTAAGGTTAGCTTACGCATCGGGAAAGTCTTCTTTCTTCGAGATCTGAAGCCAAAAAATTATCCTTAATTTTGTATACATTGTCAACGCAGTGCAGTGCAGACCTAGGCAGGCTGTATAAGCGTGCTCATTGGCTGCTCGGCGGTAACTGCTTAAGCCTATCGGTGAGCGCTCTGAACGCGGCAACCAATGAGGGCGCTTCGCGCCCTCCACACCCTTCTAACCGTCAGAATGGGTGTGGCCAGCGTGTATATATTCAGTGCTCATAGGCTAAAATTCTGGTTTTCGCAGTCTGAAGCGCAAAAGCTCGTGGCGCGACACGGCAGGTTACGCAATACTCGTTCCCTCTTCTAGAGAGAACCGAGGTTACATTAGTAACCGAGTACGTTCTCTTACGAGAGGTCTCTCGTATTGCGTAAGGTTAGCTTACGCATCGGGAACCCTTTGTCAACGCCGTGTGCGCCGAGCATCCAGCCCATGAATCCCAGGGAAACCGGGGAAAACACTCTGCTGGGAAATGTGGCCGGTCGGAGAGACGGGCCAGCGCAGTACAGGCACTTCATGCAGCATATGAAATAGAGCGGCGCGGCCGGTCTATAAACATATAACAGTACAAACAGTAGGGCCGGCAGAGCGAGCCCATACAGTACATAAGCACTCATAAGGGTAGGAGAAAAACGACATAGTCGGTCTCACATGAAGGGAAAAATTTCCGCGCGACAGAGAATAATACGGGCGGCCAGCAGCGCGGGCCATCACCGACAACAGCGCGTAACGGGAAATAGGAAACAGAGCGGATCAGCCGGTCTGAGTCAAACACTTCACCCTGAGTATAGTACCAGAATAGCGCCAGCATATGAACGTAGTCTGCACACGAGAAATGGGCAGAGCATACATGTCACTTATGCTGACAGTATTTTTGCCAGTAGGGCAGGAACTTCCAGGTTATAAAACCTCACGAATGTTGACGGGGAGGCCCAGCCCTCCGCCATACAAATACCATGATTAGAAATTCCGCTGGACCAGGCCCACGACGAGGCCATGCCTCTAGTGGAGTGGGCTCTGATGCCCAGAGGGCACTGCAGGTGTCTGGAGGCATAAGCTGCTGCTATCGCGTCCACTATCCACCTGGACAAGCTCTGCTTCGAGGCGGCAAGACCCTTGGTGCGTCCGCCGAAGGAAACAAAGAGCTGCTCTGAACGCCTGAAAGCGGCGGAGCGCGTGATGTAAACTCTCAGCGCCTGGACAGGGCATAGGAGGTTATCACTGTCCCCACTGTCGGATGCTGGCAGAGCCGAGAGGGACATAACTTGTGCCCTAAACGGGGTTCCAATCGCTTTGGGGATGTAACCGTGTCTCGGTCTGAGAATGACTTTCGAGTCATTCGGCCTGAACTCAAGACATGCAGGGCTAACAGATAGCGCGTGCAAATCACCCACTCGTTTGACTGAAGACAGAGTTATCAGAAAAACGGTTTTAAGCGACAGATACTTTAGATCCGCGGATTCAAGCGGTTCAAAGGGAAAAGCCTCTAGGGCCGCTAGGACCAAGGACAGATCCCACGAGGGAACCGAAGGGGGCCGCGGGGGATTCATCCGTCTAGCTCCTCTGAGGAAGCGGATAATGAGCTCATTCCTTCCCATTGCCCGGCCGCGCGTCGTCTCAGCGAACGCTGCAATAGCGGCCACACATGCTTTGAGCGTGGAAGGGGATCTGCCCTTTTCCAACAGCTCTTGTAAGAAGGAGAGCACCCGCGGGACCCCGCATGCGCGCGGATCCAAGTTTTTAGTAGCGCACCATTTAGAAAACACCGACCATTTAGACGCGTAGAGCCGTCTCGTGGAGGGGGCTCTCGACTGTGTGATCGTGTTCACGACCCCTTCTGACAGGTCAACGGGTATCCGTTGATCACCCATGCATGCAGCGACCAGCGCTCTGGATGGGGATGCCAGATCGATCCACCGGCTTGGGAGAGGAGATCCTTTCTCACCGGGATCGGCCATGGGGGTGAGTGCGACAGCCTCACTAGCTCTGGGTACCAAGTTTGGTTTTCCCATCGCGGGGCTATAAGCAGCACTGAGTGGTGCGTTTCTCTGATCCTCGAAATGACCTGTGGCAACAGGGAGATCGGAGGAAAAGCATACAGCGGGAGGCTGGGCCATGTCTGGGACAGCGCGTCCTCGCTCTTCGAATAAAACTTCGGGCATTGAGCATTGTCTTTCGACGCAAAGAGGTCGATTTCCGCTCTGCCGAAAAAGCGCCAGAGAAACTGGACTGTCTGGGGGTGCAGAGACCATTCTCCCGGGGGAATGTTGTCCCTGGACAGTCTGTCTGGACAGACATTCAGGTGGCCCGGCACGTGCGCGGCTCTCAGCGAGCGCAGCGAGCGGTAAGCCCACACGAGAAGGCGTTCTGTCAGCCTGCACAGATTCCTGGATCTGACACCGCCCTGTCGGTTCACATAGGATACCACGGACGTGTTGTCCGAGCGGACTAGCACATGGTGATCCCGTATGAATGGGAGGAAGCGCCTGAGCACGTTCTCGACCGCTATCATCTCCAAACAGTTTATGTGGAGGCATTTTTCCCGGTCTGACCATAGGCCAAAAGCCGGTTTGCCCTCGAACAGAGCGCCCCAGCCTGAGGTGGAAGCGTCCGTCGAGATAACTTTGCGGTGTGAGATAGCTCCCATTGTCACTCCCCGCTGGTACCAGTCGGCCGCTAACCAGGGCTTCA
This sequence comes from Squalius cephalus, assembly GCF_949319135.1. Lineage (NCBI taxonomy): Eukaryota > Metazoa > Chordata > Actinopteri > Cypriniformes > Leuciscidae > Squalius > Squalius cephalus. Next base: position 12,475,060 of record NC_137134.1, read on the forward strand.
GAGCTGAAACGCAGCTCTGAGTCACTCTGATGCGAATACCGCCGGAAGCCCATGCTCTGTGAGGCACTCGGGCATTCAGCCAGCGTTGTAGCGGGCGCATTCGTAAAAGACCCAGCCGAAGCACTGCTGCGGCTGAGGCCATACAACCCAGTAACCTCTGAAATGTTTTGAGAGGTACGGTGCTGCCCGGCCGGAGGAACGCGGCCAGGCGTCGAATGCAGCGCGCGCGCTGTGTCGACAGGCGGGCCGTGTACTGATATACCTGACCGTCGAAGGCGAATCTCAAGAATGGCCTGTGACGGGGTATTATCTGGATCTGAAAAGCACGCGTCTTTTAGATCGAGAGATATAAACCAGTCCCTCGGGCGAATTTGCGCGAGAATTTGTCTGGTTGTGAGCATTTTGAACGGTCTTCTCATAAGAGCCTTGTTCAAACGTCTCAGATCCAAAATTGGTCTGAGAGCTCCGTCCTTCTTGGGAACGAGGAAATAACGGCTGTAAAAGCCCGACTCGCTCATGGAAGGGGAAACCGGTTCTATAGCCCTTTTGCACAGAAGCGTAGCTATTTCTGCTCGAAGTAGATGTGCTACTTCCCCATTCACTCTGGTCTCGATACGCGCTTGAATCGCACGCAGCGATAGCTGGCCGTTTTACACACAGTGTCCCGGTGGCTTTAGACGGGGAACATAAAGTGTGAGGCGCAACGCGCGATGGCGGCGTCGGGGGCGAAAATGTTCGTTAGTATGTGTGAGCGCTCGAGGGCGGGCACAGGACTTACATTCAGGGGCGGGCGCGGTGCGCGCGCTCTTGGTGCTTAGATACGGCGGATCGCACGTAGCGATAGCTGGCCGTTTTACACACAGTGTCCCGGTGGCTTTGGATGGGGAACATATAGTGTGAGGCTCGACGCGCGATGTCGGCGTCGGGGCGAAAATGTTAGTTAGTATGTGTGAGCGCTCGAGGGCGGGCACAGGACTTACATTTAAAACATGACCGGTCGTGCGAGGCCGTGTGACAGAGCGGGCAGTGAGTAGGTGTGGGCACGGAGAAGTGGACACGTGACCTACTTTTAACACTAAAGCGGCTTTTGCCTGCTTCATGAGAGTGGGCTCTGTGAGAGACACGGGATGTATAATGCTTGTGTACAGGGGTGAGCACAGAACGTGGGCACATTCACTGTACTAGAAACACATACGGCGTCAGCCGTGCAACCAGACATTATGCTCTTTTGAAATTTCTCTGGGTTGCCGTGAGAACGGCGGATGCGCGCAGGCGAGCGGGTAGATATACCGGCTCGTTGACTGCGAGGTAAACAGCTGCAGTAGCCGTGGCAACGGGGACTGACAGAGCGTTAAGCTTCGACGGTGGTCCAGCCGTGGGGGTGCGGGATTTAACCGTCTTTTCTTCTCTCGTTTAGACGCTCAAAAATACTCGAGCGCCCTGAGAAGGTGTGGTGCGAGAGGCGGGTTCGCTTTCTGTAAGAAAGACTGGCCGCGAGCTCGGAGAAGCAAGCAGCATAAATTTGTATCTGCCCCGAGAGCTGGGATCGAACGCAGATCTCCCGCATGAAAGCGTATGATTCTGCCACTGAGCCACAGGGGAAAACACATTAGCTTTCAGTTAGCGCGAGCATTTCATTTCATTTTTTCATTTATTTTGGTTTGGTCATTTACAGATCATTCAAACAAATCATTCGAAACATAAAATACAATAGATGACCAGGTGCAGGCAGAAGCTAAAGCTTATTGTGCCTGCCCTTAACTTTAGAATCATAAATGCAGCACATTAATGACAACATCTGTTCATAAAATTAACACATTAGTGGACCATTGTCCACACCAGAAGCAAGCCTATTTAATTAATTTTCATTTTGTTGAATATTTTTCCATTATTATTCTCTTGTAAATATTTTTAAACTGAAAAAGAGATGTGGCTTGTTTTAACTCATTACAGCAACTATTCCATAATTTAACTCCTTTATTTGATAAACAGTGTTCTCTTAATGTAGAGTGTACTTGTGGTTGATTAAATATACATAGTCCTCTGAGATTATAATTACTTTCTCGCTGGGTAAACAATATTTGCAAGCATTTAGGAATTTTATTATGTTTAACTTGGTAAATAAACTTTGCCGTGTACAAATCGACTAAGTCATAAAACTTCACAATTTTTGATTGAAGAAACAGTGAATTACTTGATGAATTGTAAGATGCATAATTAATTAATCTGATAACCTTCTTTTGTAATAGAAAAATTGTATTGGTTCTAGTTTTATATGTATTTCCCCATATTTCGATACCATACGTTAGGTATGGTGTGACAAGTGAACTATAAAGTAAATGTAATGCATTTTTGTTCAAAATATATTGCAACTTATACAAAATTGCAATCGTTTTTGATACTTTCTTTTGAACGTTTAAAATATGCGGCTTCCATGTCATTTTACAAGAAATTACTCCAAGAAATTTTATATGATTTACTCTTTCTATTTCATTTTCGTTAATAGTGATCCTGATCTCATTATTTATCTCTTTATTACTAAATACCATAAATTTCGTTTTATTTAAATTTAGTGACAATTTATTCAAATCAAACCAATTCTTTAGTTTATATAATTCTCTCTCTACCACCAACACAAGCTCTATAGGATTTGGGCCAGAACAATAAATTGTTGTATCATCCGCGAAGAGAATGAAATTAAAACATCCGATACTTTACAAATATCGTTTATATATAACAAAAATAACTTGGGGCCCAAAACGGAGCCTTGCGGAACCCCACAATTAATTCTCTGTAAGCAGGACGCAACTCCATTTAAATTAACATATTGAAAACGGTCTGTTAAATAATTTTCTAACCAAGAATGTACATTTCCCCTAAATCCATATTTTTCCAGTTTATGTAATAATATTCTGTGATCGATGGTATCAAAAGCTTTCTGTAAATCTAAAAAAACTCCGATTGTATGTAATTTTTTATCTACTGATTGTGATATATTTTCTACCATTTTAACAACTGCCATTGTTGTTGACCTATGAGCTCTGAAACCAAACTGATATTCATTCATTATATTGTTCACTTCAACATAGCTATCTAATCTTTTAACAAATAATTTCTCTAATATTTTTGAAAATTGTGACAACAGAGAAATAGGTCGATAGTTACAAAACAAATGTTTGTCGCCACCTTTGTACAATGGAAGAACTTTTGATACTTTCATTTGATTTGGGAATATACCAGTTTTAAAGGATTGATTACAAATATATGTAAATGGATAAATAACATTTTCAATAATATTTTTAACCATAAACATATCAAACCCATCATTATCAGTTGACTTTTTATTCTTGCAGTCTTTCACTATTTTCAATATTTCATCTTTATTGGTTGGGTTTAAAAAGAATGAATTTGGACTTTCATATGTAACCCCAATTTCCATTCCATTGTTTGGAATGGGTACAATTTTCTTTGCTAAATTATAGCCTATATTTACGAAATAATCATTAAACTCTTTAACTATTTCCTCCGTACGACGTATTGTGTAGTTGTCTTTATTAAAGTAATTAACACTATCCGTATTGCAGTGTTTTTTATAAATTAAATCATTAAGTACCTTCCATGTTCCCTGAATGTTTTGTCTATGTTGTGTCAACAATTTTGTGTAGTACTCTTTCTTACTATTTCTAATTATATTAACTAATTTATTCTTATATGTTTTATATTTGCTTTCAGCATCTTGTGTTCTGGAATGTATAAATTTCCTGTATAAATTTTTCTTCTTGCAGGACTTTATAATTCCTTTAGTAAACCACGGTTTCTGCATATTACATTTATATGTTATCGTTTTAAATGGGCAGCATTTGTTATAGATTTCTAATAATCTCTCTAAAAAAATACCATAGGCTTCATTTGGATTTTCATAACTATAAATCTCATCCCAGTTACACTTATTTAATTCCATTTGCAGTGTTTCAATTGCTTCAGGTGTTCTATGTCTCACTGTTCTTGAATATATAGTTGGACCTGATGGTGGTTTAAACACATTTTGAAAACATGCAAAAACAGGCAGGTGGTCACTAATATCGGTCATTAAAATACCTCCATCAATTTTACCAATGTCATTTGTAAATATATTATCAATTAATGTTGCTGATACTGTTGTTATGCTTGTTGGCTTTGCTATCACTGGGAATAATGTACTATTATAAAAGGCATTAATAAATTCTGTGGTCTTCTTATGTCCACCTGGATTAAGCAGGTCAACATTAAAGTCACCACAGACAATATTTGTCTTATTTCCATTTGAATTGAACATGTTTCCTACAAACTCATTAAAAATATCCAATGATGAACCAGGTGTTCTATATATACAACAAACAATTATATTCTTTTGTTTTTCCATATGAATCTCAACAGTAACACATTCCAATATATTTTCAATAGTGGTTGACATACTAGCCATTATATTGCATTGCAGACTTGAGTCCACATAAAGAGCAACTCCACCTCCTCTCCTATCTTTTCTATTCATTACAAACATTTGATATCCCTCTAATTCTACATCTGCTAATTTGTCTTCGTCCAACCATGTTTCAGAGACAGCTACAACACTACATTTTGGGAGCAGGTTCAAAAAGTCTTTGATTTTTGAAAAGTTACTCCGCAAACTTCTACTATTTAAATGTATTACAGAAAAGGTATGTTTCATATTCACTCCTCTCTTAAACTGTTCTTCCGTATAATAGTGACAATTTGGCTGACTACACAAATATTTGTCCGGATCAATATCTCTTTCAATATCATACTTGCTATAATTTGTATCATCTATCTCGACACCTAAATGTAATATATTGTCATCATCAATATTACATACTGCCATTTTTAAAAAATAGACTAATGTAACAAAATCAAACGTAAACTAAACTAAATACTCTACAAGTCCATACGATAGTCCTCATGTCCATTAACAACAAAAGAAGTATATCTTCATAAAGTTCATCACCCATTTTTGCAAAGAAAATTGTAATCTTCTTATCCTGAAAAGTGGTCTGATCGACGGTATTGAATAGGTATCTCATGCAGTTTGCAATTAGAGTTACTTGAACTGTTCCAAATCTTTTGTTTCCCTTACCGTGATCACCTTTGATTCTTCTGGCATCCCATTTGTACGGACAAGAACACGACCATTTCTGGTCCATGTCGCCTGTATCTTCTTTTGTTTCCACAAACTCCTCGCTTGCCTCGCAATATCTGCATTCTTTCTGGTAAGGTGTTCGTTAATATACACGCCGCTTCCCCTTAGCTTGCGTGCTTGTCGCAGTAGGTCATCCTTGCGCTTTCTGTTCGCAAAGCGAACTATTATCGCCGGGTTGGCAGGCTTTTGCTTACTGGGAAGCAGGTGACAAGCCGATATATCCTTCGTGTCAATGGTGATGTCCTTTGTTGCAAGAAAAGTTTCCACTTGTTGCTCCAATGTTTGTAGCTCCTCTGCCGGTGCGTTTTCCCCCTCCATAGCGCGCCCGGTGCCAGCTGCAGCTACTCGGGCGTAACTTCGGTGCTTTGTTTCCAATCCATTAATGATTACTTCGTCTACTCGCATATACTGTTCTAGGTCATCAATTCTTCTCTCTAGCCCATTTATGACCTCGTCCTTCTCCGAAAGAAGTACTTTTAGATTCTTCACTTCATCCAACAGCGTCACTATCTTAGCTTGCTGCTGCGTCAAGGTGAAGATGTCTTTAGACATAGAGTTTAGCGATCTCTTGATTTCTTCCAACTCATGGTTTACTTCCACTTGTGGATCTATTCTCTTGGGCGGCATGTTTAATCCAGTTGAACATCAATAAATGACGATTTTAGATCAGTTTGCTTCTCCAGGTTCATCAGCGTGCTTCAGCGTGCTTCATTCATTTCCTCCATGCGTGCTTCATTCATTTCCTCCATGCGAGCATATAAAAAGCGACCTCATGTGTCGCGTCGGCGTTTGTTTGCAGGCGTGCGTGTGTTTAAAACAGGCTCGTTTACTGCAATAGTAATATTTCCAGTCGCCTGAACTTAAGAGGGGACTGAGAAATGTGTGAGGATTGGCGGTTGTCCAGCCGTAGCGAGACTAACACACTCTCTTCTCTTTTCGCCGGTGAGTGAGGCGCGCACGCTGAACGCTGCTCGTGACCGTCCGCTTTGTCATCCCTTGAACGGCGCAATCTGCGCGGCCCAACGAGGGAGAGAGCGGGCTTGTTTTCTGTATGTAAGAAAAACTGGCCGCGAGCTCGGAGAAGCGAACAGCATAAACTTTATCTGCCGCGAGAGCGGGGACCGAACCCGGGTCTCTGGCTTGACAGTCTAGGATTCCGCCACTGAGCCACAGGGGAGAATACATTAGTACTCGGTTAGCGTCATCATGTCTTGTGACGGCGTTTGCTTGCAGGCGAGCGTGTATTTATAACAGGCTCGTATACTGCAATAGTAACAATTCCAGTCGCCTGAACTTAAGAGGGGACTGAGAAATGTGTGAGAAATGGAGGTTATAGTCCAGGCCATGGCGGGACGAAAACACTCTGTTCCCCTTTCACCGGTGAGTGACGCGCGAGGACGGAGTAGCTTTCTTGTAACGTAAAGAGAGCTCCAAGACCGTCCGCTCCTGCCATCCCTTGTGAGCGGCGCAGTTTGCGCGGCTCGAACAGAGGGAGAGGAAACTCGCTCCGAGACCGTCCGCTCCTGCCATCCCTCGTGAGCGGCTCAGTTTGCGCGGCTCGAACAGAGGGAGAGGAAACTCGCTCCGAGACCGTCCGCTCCTGCCATCCCTCGTGAGCGGCTCAGTTTGCGCGGCTCGAACAGAGGGAGAGGAAACTCGCTCCGAGACCGTCCGCTTCTGCCATCCCTTGTGAGCGGCGTAGTTGCACGGCTCGAACAGAGGGAGAGTACGGGTATCTATCACATTCGCCTCATCTCCTGACGCGGCGGCGGCGCGGGCGAGAGCCGGCGGTTGAGCGGCCGGGAGGGAGAGGGCGAGAGAGAGCTCGAGGGAGAGGTTCCGGCGAGCTCCTCAGTCACAACAGTCTCCGGTGGTCGCTGCGAGCGGCGCTTCTTATTGCGCGGCCCGGCAGGGACAGGCGGAGTGACAGCTTGGTCGAAAGCTTCAAGTCGAGCCCGCAGGGTCGACATTGAAAGCTCTTCACACTCGGAGAGTGCGGTGGCGGCGTGCCCGCGGCCCAGGCGGAGAGCGCAGAGAGGTGGCGGTCTCCGTTGCTGAGCGGGGCGCGGCACGAGCCGCAAAAACGCCTCGTGCTCTTTTAGAATACACACAGAAACAGTAATAAAGTAAAGGATATGTCGCCGGATAGCGTAGCAGGCACGGATGGCTGAAGGCGGCGAAGACGGCCGGCTTCCTCAGGCACTGTCCTAAGCTTGCTGGTCGCTGGTTTCAACGGCGGCGGCTCTCAAGATCCAGCGATGCGAAGAGCGTCGCTGAAGACAAGAAAATCAGAATTTTAGCCTATGAGCGCTGAATATATACACGCTGGCCACACCCATTCTGACGGTTAGAAGGGTGTGGAGCCCTCATTGGTTGCCGCGTTCAGAGCGCTCACCGATAGGCTTAAGCAGTTGCCGCCGAGCAGCCAATGAGCACGCTTATACAGCCTGCCTAGGTCTGTCGGCTGCTGCACTGCGTTGACAATGTATACAAAATTAAGGATAATTTTTTGGCTTCAGATCTCGAAGAAAGAAGACTTTCCCGATGCGTAAGCTAACCTTACGCAATACGAGAGACCTCTCGTAAGAGAACTGTGTCTATTAATGCAGATTTTTGTTCTCACTACTTTGAGTAAAGATAAAGGATGGAGCTAAATTTGTCGGATAGTTCCAGTCCTTGATTCTGATTGGATGAGCCGCGTTCGAAGCCGTTGTAAAGTACTCAACAAACACACACCTGTGACCGCATTACATAGAACTACTGCGCAACTGCCGTTTGTGATTCTTTGTTGCTGCATGTGTTGCTTGGCAACCTCTATAAAACTACATTGCTTGTAGTAGTGGGAAGTTCGGATCATTTTACTGACTCGGATCTTTGAGTCTCGTTCAGCAAAATGAACGAAATCTTTTTTCGAGTCATTTCGTTCATTTCGTTCATTTCAGCAGAATATAATTAAAATTACATGTTAAATAGCCCAACACATATAGTACTTGTGAAAATGTTGATTACATTTGTAAAAAATAAGAAGAAGAATTATAAGAAACTGAAATGTTTAATTAATTGATTAGTTGTTGAGTCTTAAGTTCAGGCTATTGCAGTTTTAGTTCATCTGACCTCACCTACTGATCCGAGACGTTCTTTCTTTTGCAACTTCATATTTATCACGTTTGTTCTCCTCCTCTCGTGTCTTCGGGTTCGTGTCGAGACGTTAGTTGTCGACTCGTCTGTGTCTGACTCTGATCTGGGCCGGGCCGTGTGACACAGGTCCGGTCCGGACTCTGGAAACACATGATTAGTTCATCTCTCGAGTCTTCGGGTTCGAGTCCGAGTCTTTCGTTCTTCCTGTCAGTCCCATAGAGGCTATGCTGTCAGTAACGGAAACCGAAATGATTAGTTCATCTCTCGAGTCTCGAGTCTTCGGGTTCGAGTCCGAGTCTTTCGTTCTTCCTGTCAGTCCCATAGAGGCTATGCTGTCAGTAACGGAAACAGAAATGATTAGTTCATCTCTCGAGTCTCGAGTCTTCGGGTTCGAGTCCGAGTCTTTCGTTCTTCCTGTCAGTCCCATAGAGGCTATGCTGTCAGTAACGGAAACAGAAATGATTAGTTCATCTCTCGAGTCTTCGGGTTCGAGTCCTTCGTTCTTTTGTCACGTGACTTGTAACCGTATTGAACACTAATTCACAACCTTTTTACAAACAAGCGCGTAGTTATTTTTTTTATTATTATTATTTTTTTTTTTTTTACTCTTACAGTTACGTGATGCGTTTCTGTTCTCAAGATTATTTTCTATAACATTGAATGTGATATTTAAGAGTTGGTTAATGCAAAGCTTTATCCATATGATAGGGGAAACCACTTTGATGAGACTTGTATACAGTGGATTATAATTTTCAGTTAATTTCATAAACATATACAAATATGGGAAATATATTGACTATTCAAATCTAACTTCACAAATTCAAGTCAATTAGACTATTACTAATTTTGTATCATCTGTATTTTATTTTTCTCTATTGAGTTGTTATATTATTTTGTTGTCCTTGTGTTATTAATGAATAAAAATCAGTTTAAAAAATTGAAATGAAGTGTTATGTATTTTGGATTCATGTATATTTTTGAGTCATTCACTATGTTTTTTGTCCATAATAAATCACCTAAAAAGTTTGAAACCTACACCTTTGTACATAGCTTATTATAACACTGTACACATTCTTGACTGGTTGTTTATTTATTGTTGTTGTTTTTTTGCCAACAAAGCTTTAAAACACATTGGATAACCATCCAAAAAGGAATTAAATCAAATTAAATAAAAATAAATACAAATTAAAAGAACACTATAAAGCCACAGAGCATAAATCACAATATAAAGCCTAAAAACAATATTTCACAACAAGCCAGGCTTTTCAAATAAATGAATAATTGTGAAACACACTGTGGCTATATTTTAGGGCCTGCTTTAAGGCATGTTTGCATTCAAAAAAACAAGCTCCCGGACCTTGGCTGGGCTGAGCCTGTTTCTTCTGTCCGAGATAATCTGCCCCATCTTAGAAAATACTCTTTCCGATGGTACAGATGTGGCCACGATGCAAAGTCTAGCCTCCATGACCTCAGAAAGGCTTTTATAAACAGCTGAACATCTCCTCCACCATGCCAGAGGGTCCGATGTGCGGGGTAAGAGTGGCTCCGCAAGGTAGGCCCACATCTCCACCATAGCATCTGATGTAGTTGAAGTGGTAGCAGAAGGCCTCAAGCTTGCTACCCTCTCATCGAAGTCTTCCCAAAACATGGCCCCTGCACTGGAAGACGCACCAGAATCTGGAGGATGCTCCTCTTCAGTGTGAGTTGGGTTAATAGCTGCTGCAGCTGCTGTAACCCTTTTCACTGTGTCTTCGGCTGCCTGGTGGTTGACAAAGGCTTGCTTTTTGAACCTTGGATCCAAGCAAGTTGCATCCGCAAGCTTCTCAATGAGCTCCACTCTGCCAAATCTTCTATTCATTTCTGACATCAGGGTGTCCACTAGTTTTTTTTACAGGCGCAAAGCTGGAGGGATTCCTTTGATTCTGGGCAACAATCCTCTGAAGACCTCTAGTCATCAATATGATTTTGGAGGCAGTCACAAACCTACAAAAATGTACAATTGTTTACATACTGTACATATAACAAAGCCAAAATCAGCATTACACATACTAGAAATACATGCATGATTAAGAGATATAGAGTTTAAAATGTGGTTTTGATATGAATGTTAATCAAAAAAATTTTATTTAAAAATACTTACTTTTCTGCACTCACTTCGGTAGTGACCTACTCAAAAGGATGAATGATATCCACAATTTCTCTGCACATTTCCCATTCATCTGGCGACAAGGTTGGCAGAGATGCATTAGTGAGAGCCATTGCAGAGATGATTGGCTCTTTGATGTCAATAAATCTTTTCAACATATAAAATGTTGAATTCCACCTTGTGGCCACGTCTTGTTTTAAGCGCAGCTGCTCTTGACCCATTTGTTTTTGCGTGGCCTTCAGCTTATCTGAAGCAACTGTGCTTCTATAGAAGAACTCAACCGTTGTCTTGACCTTTTGCAATATTGCTTGGACCTCTTTCAGTGCAGCTCTCACAATAAGGTTCAGCAAATGTGCAAAACAGGGTATGTGATAGGCTTGTTGCGATAGTCGGTGTTACCGGTGATACACGGTGTTTAACCCACCTACCGGTCATAGCACTTGACCACCGGCACCATCGTGTTGAAGTTTTAGCCTATAGTAATAAAGCACTTAATTCAGTTAGTGACTACGTGCCTTCGTAATTTAGCGTAAGCGGAACGTTCACATATCGCGCCTAAAAACGCATAGAAAACGCAAGGCGCGCCGCGTTCTCCTTTTTCCAAAGCGCTCGGGTGGTTGCGCTCCGGAGGCATCTGTCGTTGCTAAGCTTGGTTCTTGTCACGCGACCTGCGGTGAGCTTGCGGCATTCTGAAAAGTTGAGATGTTTTTATCTCGATGCGGTGCGGACGCGCTTGGAAAAAACGAGCTTCCATTATGAGCGCGCATACCGCGCGCCTACATTTGAAATAACGAACTTGCGCGCGCAAAAGACGCGATATGTGATCAGGCCTTTAAGCAGCAGGTGTCCGATTTCATTTATCATTTGAGGAGAGTGAGGCGAGCTAACTGGCAAAGGATGGCGGAAGATCTGGTTTCAAAGAGAAATGCAAACGTGAGTTTAATTTTTATATTAGTTTTTTTTTTTTTTTTTGCACTTAAGTGTCCAGTGATTATTCGGGTAGGCTACCTTATTTAACGAAGTTTTTGATGTTTGTTCGTTTCATATTCGATGGTTGTGCGGTGTTTTTTTTTTTTTTTTGCTGAAAAAGGCAGGCACTTTATTTAACGAATAGTGATTTTTTTATATAATTTCTTGTTTGATACTTGCACGATGTGTGCAGTGGTTCGTTTTAATAAATGCACTTTAAAGGTGTTTCATAAGTGCTTTTGTTTAGTTTTTACATGGTGTGTTAAGTTATTATTCATTTTGCAATAAAGATGTGTGTAATACAAGCGAGTGTCTTATTGTTTTGTGTATTTTTATTAAGAATAAAATAAATTAACCCATGATTAATTCAAACAAATGCTACTGAATTGCCGCTAATTAAAGTGAAAGTAAAATTGAGACGTGTGCACGTCCGCATTTTCGGCCAACCGAAATCCCTGACATGCAACCCCGGTGACACCGGGATTACCGGTTTTTTTACACGTCGATTAACCGGTGGAAAAAATCCGTCACCGCAACATCCCTAGTATGTGATCCCAGTGGAGGTGGTCTTTCAGGGCTGAAACGATGTTGCTGGCATTGTCTGTGACACAGGCTACAATTTTGTCAACCACACCCCATTCATTGGTAACCCTGGTCAGCTCACTTGCCAGGTGAGCAGCAGTGTGTCTGTCAGTCAAGACAAAGCAGTCCAGGAGATAGGAGGTCATCTGAAAGTCCTCTATGAAATGACAAGTCACAGCCATGTAACTTGTGGTAGTCACAGAGGTCCAGCAGTCTGTTGTAAGACATACGCTAGATGCACTTTTGATTTTGTCCATGATGTCTGCTCTTAACTTCTCATACAGCCTAGGCATTACAGTTTTTGTAAGTGTTTTTCTGCTAGGTAGGCTGTATGATTGGTCCAGAAGAAATGAGTATTCCTTAAAGCCCTTATCCTCCACTATAGAAAAGGGCTGAAAGTCGCAAGCAATCATTTTGACCAGAGCCTCATCTAGTTTGTTCTGTCTCAGTGGATCCATTGGTCGTGTTATGAAACTGCTCATAGAGCTTTGCTGTTGTGGCCTCCTTGACCTAACTGCTCCTTGGATGGTGGTGGGTGCTGCTGGTATACTGGATTCTGCTGATGAGGTGCCAGCCAAAGAAGTCGAATATCCAGCTGAAGAGGTGCTGGTGGTGGAAACAGCTCCAGCTGCTGCAGAGCCACCATCTTCAATCTCTGTTCTAACTTGTGCTAACAGCACAGTTGGATGTGAGGTTTTCAGGTGTCTTCTCAAATTTGAAGTGCTTCCTCCTTTGGTGGAAAAAAAATTTCTTGCAGATGTTGCATTTTGCCTCAATGGCCGAAGTTGCCACAAAATGAGTCCAAACATCACTCCTTTTTCTAGAGCTCATCCTGATCTGTCTGAGTGTCTTCTCTGCTCTTCACCTTGTGCAAAACAACGGGGGATGGGACGGGCGTGTCACTGTCCCCTTGGTGACAGCTTTGAGAGACAGTTGCAATATAACTCAACCAGTACAATCGTACACTCACTGTACGCAGTAGACCAATCACAAGACTGAGTTGTCTGGCCAATCAGAGCAGAGTAGCTCGCAGAAAGGAGGGATTTAGAGAGATTGATTCATCCATCGAGTCGTTTGAGAATCATTGAAAAATGTGGTGATGTGCAATGTATATTGAAAATTAGTGTTTTTTTATAACCTTTGATGCATGTAAACCTGTTGTAGACCTCCAAAACAACATTAGGAGATTTTAAAATAGCATAATGGGGCACTTTAAAACAACTGATCTGTCCAACACTGAACGTACGAGAGCACTGTCTGAATCGGCGTATAACATAACATTTACTCAGAACACTTCTGAAATGAGAAAGTAAGTGTGCTTTAAATTTAGCCTTAATAATCCACAGTATTTTCAGGTTATTTATATTGACAATGTGTAGTAAATTACCCATAAAATCATTTAGTTTAGACTGGAGTGAGGTGAAACCAAAACAAAGCAAGTTGTTAGTTTTTTTTTTTTTTCAATTTTATTCTATTGTATAGACCCCTTTTCATTTAGTAAACATTGTGAAGTTTTTTGTGGGCGGGGCTTATGAGGAGGCAGAACGATTCCCCTGGCCACTTCACTAATGCTAGCAAGTTTGTTAGCTTGTTTTTTAACAATGACTGGAGAAAATATGGATAAAAATAATATTTCTTTTGGTATCAAAATAGGTTTTATTTCACAGAATTAAACATTGTCAAAATTTTATAAATTTTGCATTTAAATGTTTTAAAATTAGGAGCTTAAAATCTGCTGACATAAAAAAAGTGACATAAATCACAGGGATCATATGGACAGAAAAATCATGAGACAGTTAATCTTACACCTTGAAGGAAAACATTGAATGAAATTAAAACATATTGAATTTAAAAGAAAAATGGGAGAAGCCACTGTTTGTAGATGTAGAAGGAACATTCAAACTAAACATATTGAATGTTTGTCTCTTTAATCGATAAGTATGGAGAGGATGGAAAAACGATGTGCTGTGTGACAGATTCACACAGACAACATGACCCTACATCTGTTTGTGAAGTGGTCAGAGTTTAAATGTAAGATACCAAAAAAGCTGGTCATTCAAGTTAGCACACAGGTCTCTTTTCCTGAGAGACAGCACTAGTAGACACTATTCAAAACCTAGTTTGGATGGTTTGATTTAATGAATTGTTAATATTGGCATATGAAAACAACTTAGTAAACAACTTTTAAGAGAAGCATTGCCACATTTTTGGAGTCATTTAACTCTTTGCTGTCCAGTCTTTAAGATTCCTGAAGATCACTGGCTTCTTCTAGTGGTGAAATTCTGATGAAGCTTTTGAGGCTTCAGGGCAACTCCAGTGAAAAACATCACCTGGCTCCCAAATTGATTAATATGTTGTTACAATGTCTGATCATTAATGCATTCATCCAGTATAATGCTAAATTTCTTTGATAGTGCCTAATAATACTGCAGCCCTTATTGTAACTGAATTCCCTTCCCTTTGAAATAAACTCCTTCCAGTAATGACAAAACGAGCAAGCTCAACTAAAGGCATAAAGGCATTTTCAGTCATAAAGGAACTGACTATAACCAAACAGCTGTTCATCTCATAGCTTTTCAAAGGCAGGAGCCCCGGAACAAAACATTAACATCTTATGAAACTTCATGAAACCCATGCTCAGTGTCACCCTTTCTATAAACCAAAAATTCAACATCATCCACAGAGCACCCACAAACGCTACACATGCTATACCAAACCCCCATTTCTGACATTACATGAAATTTAATTCACACCAAGTATTCAGGTCTCAAGGTCATAGAAAAAGTCTTCATAAATATCAACAAAAATCAAGCAGGGATAATTTTAAAAAACAAGATTTTATTTTAATTTTAAAACAAGATCGATCTTACATACACATGTAAACGCCACTGATCTCTGCAGCTGTGGCTGAACTAAATTAAAGGAACCGTATGTAAGATTGTGGCCAAAACTGGTACTGCAATCACTTTCAAATTACTGTAGAGCGGTGTATCCCCTCCCCCTCCCCCCTGACTCGAGGTTGCCAGTTAGGCTGTGACGAGTCCTACACAGCAAGTTTTTTTTCTGTTAATTATGTTTATGCTTCATGAGAGATGTTTCGACGTATTTCAGATTCGACACATTTTTTATCCGACACGTTTGTAGCAGCAGCTGTGGTAACTAGAGCAGAGCTGGCAACCCGGATGCCAAAACACAACTGACTTCGTGATTGGTAGATAGGTGGAGGGAGAGGCATCAGGCCAAAACACAACATGACAACATCCACATCAGTTGAGGGCTGCAACTTCACTTTTAAATGACAATATCCTGGCCGGACTACTGTTGTCAGTGATATAAGTATTTGAAATGAACATGATTTCTTAATGTCTAGTGACATATCAGGGCCATTTTATGATTAATTGAAATACATTTCTTACATACGGTTCCTTTAAGATTTTAACTATAATGAAGTTAGTGACGATGAAAATGAGGACTTTTCTAAAGGGGTAGATCACCAAATAAAATTTACATTCTGTTATTTACTCATCTTCACTGTAATGTATTTGAGCGATGTTCCAATAGTTTTTTTAATATCCTCGTTCCACATAAGGTGTTCTTACAAGTTCGGAACGATGCGAGGGTGACCAAACGATGACAGAATATACACTTTAGGTTTAACTATTTCTCAAATATATATTAAAGAAAAGATGACAAATGTTGGCTACAAAATTAGTCCCATCATATTGTAGCTAATAAAGCCACTGCCTTTGATCTCAAATAGTGTGATGCCTTATAATTCCAGTTATGTTAAAGACAACACATAAAGGTAAACCTTGAAATGTTCACATACTTCACATAGTTGCATCTGCATCTAAAAAGTAATTAGCATGAATTTGTAAAAGAGAATCAAAAGTTGAGAGCAAAAAAAGAGAAAAAGCATGCTGATGTGAATTAGGGACATTGGAGGGATTTTTTTATATTTGAATCGCAACAATTCAACCTGGCAATATTCAGTAGCACAGTTCTTAGACATTTCTTTTTAGTTCTCAATTGACTGGAAAACCACAGGCTCTGTGTGACAGTCTCTTCAGGTTACTGACTCTCACAGCACAGCTAGCCAAGAACCCAACCCCACTGCAGTAGAAGAGTGGAAAGCATCCATGTCAGCATGCCTCATGCATGAGAGAGAGAGAGAGAGAGAGAGAGAGAGAGAGAGAGAGAGAGAGAGAGAGAGAGAGGAGAGAGAGAGAGAGAGAGAGAGAGAGAGAGAGAGAGAGAGAGAGAGAGGTTTAACAAGACTTTATTATTTACATAATAAAAACATTATTCACAACATCATCAAATACTCGTTAATCAAAAAAAATAAAATAAATTAAAAATTCAGAACCAACTGGCCCTCATCAATTTCACACAAAACATTATTAAGACACCAAATATCATCAAAACATCCCTCATTTTTTATAAGCTTATAATATACAAACTCTATATTTAACCTGGCAGCTACAAGGTTCTTGAACATTAATTCAGCATCAGTACTAAGAAGATTCAGCCCCTCATTCTTCCTCGTCTTCCAAATTGCTAATTTTGCAGTTCCGATCAAGTAGTTTAACAAACACGCTTTCCTTCTGATTAAGAATCTGTACATCACACCCCCAATAAACACTTCTTCTAAAAAATTCTCATCAAATGCTTGAAACCATCTATCAAGAAGATTAAAAAGACCTTTCAACCTATTACATCTTAAAAACAAATGTTCCAAATTTTCTACCATTCCACAAAACCTACACTGTTCCCCCACTGCTGGATTCAGGTGCGCTACATGTCTGTCCGTAGCTATCGCCCCGTGGATAAGCCTCCACTGCAGATCAGCGGTGCGCTTCTCTATGGGAGGCTTATACAGGGCTCTCCACCTGTCCCTCACGAGGAAGTCCGGCTTCAACAAACCTGGCCACCTGGAGGCTTTCTGTCCTTTAAGAGAGTCCTGGTGTAAAACTTTGACTGTAGAGTAATATATTGCTTTTTTTTATGCATATTCAAAATATTCCAGCTGCGGGGTTTTAAAAGATAGAATTGACCCCACATCTTCATCTTCATTTTCCGTCTTTATAAGATGTGAGATTTTAATTCCTGGGAGTTCCTGTTCATTCGTCAAGTCCATCAGAGTTCCTCTCCCAATGTACTCTCTGTAACTGCTTGGTAAGGCATTGACAATCTCCTCCATCAACTTTTCTGTCAAGCGTGACGATCTTAAGCCAGTCATTTCCTTAAGTTCCTCCAACGACTTCCATCCATCTCTATTCAAGAGGTGTCCCAGCTTGACAATTCCATTTCTCTGTAAGCATGCACTTACACTTACAGAGGACAAAAGTCTTGTTAGAGTCATTGGATTAAAAAACAATGGTTCCTCTAGAACCCAGTTCCCAGGTTCATCAACCTCTCTTTCAACTTTAAAAACAGCTCTCCATGAATGCAACATTGTCCGGTAAAAATGCGAAAGCTCAGACATGTTTATCTTCTCCAGGTTCATTAAAAATAAATGTCTATCCAATCCAAGACCCCCAGTTTTCTGAAGAATTGCCTTTGCAGTCTGAGACCAAACCAAGTCCTTATGGTAGAGAAGTCTCTGTGCTGCTTGGATTCTGAACGCACAGATTCTGCTCCTCACGTCCACCAGACCTTGGCCTCCTTCTTCAACTGGAAGATACAGTGCTGCTGCACGAATCCAGTGCTCTCCACTCCAGAAGAAATTCACAAGAGTCCTTTGTATCCTGCAGATCAGCTCATCAGGAGGCTCCAGCACCACAAGTCTATGCCACAGGATAGAGGCAGCCAGGTTGTTTACCACCAGAACTCTTCCTCGGTACGACAATTGTGGTAATAGACATTTCCATTTAGACAATCGAGCATTCACCTTCTCCAGCATTCCCTCCCAATTCTTTCCTTTAAATGCTGTATTTCCTAAAAAAACACCTAAAAATTTTAACCCTTCTCTTACCCACAGCAATCCACCTGGTAACTTTGGAGGTCCTAACCCTCCCCACTGACCAATAATAAGCCCTTCACTTTTCCCCCAGTTCATTTTTGCTGAAGATGCCCTCTCATATTTACTAATAATTCCAGTTAAAATGTCAACATCATTTTGACTCGTGATAAAGACTGTGATATCGTCCGCATAAGCAGATAAAGACACCCTACTACTGCTATTTATACCAGGAAGTAAAATTCCATTCAGATCTCTCCTTATCCTACACAACAAAGGCTCAATAGCGAGACTGTACAATTGTCCAGAAAGTGGGCAACCCTGCCTAATACCCCTTGATACCGGTATGGGTCCACTTAATCCTCTACCAGCTTTAACCATCACAAAAACATTTGAATATAATAACTTAATATAAGAAATAAAATTCTCCCCAAATCCAAATTGTTTTAAAACCTTAAGAAGATACACATGGTCAACCCGATCGAATGCTTTCTCTTGGTCCAAACAAAGAATACCCAGGTTTAAATGATTAAATTGGTTAAAATCAATTACATCCCTCAATAAAAAGAGATTATCCATGATTGACCTTTTGGGAATGCAATACGTCTGGTCATTTTGAACCAATAACTCTAGATAACACTTTAACCTATTTGCTAAACACTTTGACAGTATTTTATAGTCCAAACATAATAGAGAAACTGGTCTCCAATTCTTTAGAAGACCTAGATTTCCTTTTTTTGGAAGCAAAGACAGTACAGCTCTTCGGCAGCTTATAGGAAGTGTTCCACTTTTGATGCTTTGAATGAGTACTTCATACAGATCTTGTCCTAATATATTCCAAAAAGCTTGGTAAAACTCAACTGGCAGTCCATCAATTCCCGGAGAACGTCCTCTTGATAACTGTTTCATTGCTTCTGTAATCTCCTGAAAAGTTATTTGACTGTCTAGTGATGTTCTCCCCTCATCTTCCACCTGAGGTAAATCACTCAGCAAATCAGAAGCACTCTCAACTTCACAGTTCTCAGCTTCATACAAGTTTTTGTAGAAGTTAACCGCCAGCTTCTTTATTTCCACCGGGTCTGACGTTATAGTCCCATCAGGCCGTTGAAGGTGATACATTTGTTTTTGTTGGGAGCTTTTCTTTTCAAGGTTGAAAAAGAATGATGTAGGAGCGTCCATGTCTTTAATAGAACAGATTCTCGCCCTTACAATTGCTCCTTTCACTTGCTCCTGTAGTAACGAGCCAAGTTCTTTCTTTTTCTTATTCAACAGCTCACTCTGCCCAGTTTCATTATTATTAAAAATAGTACTTTCCATTCTTTGAATGTCTTTCTCCAAGCTTTTTACTGCAAACTTCACCCTTGATGTATTATGTGAACTGTAATTTTGACAAAATATTCTTACATTTACTTTGCCAACATCCCACCACTGACACATGTTTTCAAAAGACTCTTTCTGCATTTTCCATTTATTCCAGAATAATTCAAAACTATCACAAAATAAAGCATCTTGTAATAATTTAACATTAAAATGCCAAAAAATAGTTTGGCTTTGTAATTGCCTTCATGTTTAAATCAAATAAAACCAAATGGTGATCTGAAAACCCAACAGGTACAATAACAGCATTCATCACCTTATTATTCCATGTTTTATCAATATAAAATCTGTCTAGCCTTGCCCCACTAACCCTATTCTCAGATGCTTTAACCCATGTATATTGCCTAATTCCTATGTTTCTTTTCCTCCAAATATCAATCAAATTAAGCTCTTTTATAATTTTTGATAATACCACACTTGACTCATTATGAGGTTCCTCCCCATTCCTATCAATTATAAAATCCACAGTACAATTCCAGTCACCTCCAATGATAACACACACCTGATCTCCAATTTTTTGAACAGCATTTTTTAGTTTCATAAAAACCTCCACCCGCTCAGGCCCAATATTTGGTGCATAAACATTTATAAGCACAAACACAGTTCCCTTATATTCTATATGCATTAATAATACTCTTCCCTTTACAACTTCTTCTACAACTAAAATATATACACTTATATTTTTTGAGAATAATATGGCTACACCAGAACTCAAATTTGTCCCATGGCTTAGCACACATTTTCCTTCCCACCATCTATCCCATTCCGACTCATTTTCTGTATTAGAATGTGTCTCTTGCAAAAAAAACAATATCCACCTTCTTAATTCTACATAATTCTGACACCATTGCCAACTTATTTCCATCCCTACCCCCATTTATATTTAAGGAGCCTGCTCTCAAAAACTCCATAAAAAGGGAAAAGTATAAAAAGGACAGAAATAGAGTGAAAAGACAAAGAATAGCCGACACCCTGTGTGTTTTAATCATTTTGTGAAGCATTTGCCTTACTCTTTCTTAACTTCGTTAAAATCTTCCTTAACCGAAATCTTTTCTGCTTGCTAAGAACCTCATGACTAACGTTTCTTTGTAACAAAGTCACCGACACTATAAATTTCCCTATATCTGGGAAGAAATCCTTGACTTCCACAGTCTTTCCAAAAGTTGCATCTAGAAAATCATTTATTTCTTGCAGTGTATATGTGTCCTCCATGATTTGTGAACCAATATCTGAAATTTCAGAGAAATTATCATCATCTCCCATTTCAGAATCAGTACACATTTCAACACTGTTAAACACTTCAGGATCATCAGTTTGAACCATTTCAACATTTATTTTTCCTTTGGTGACATCATCAGTCATCACACTACTTTCCCCCATTTTAGATGCATCGTTTTGTCCAGTAGAAATCTCGTTTTCATCAACATCATCTCTCTGATCATTACTGTCAATAAAATCAGCATTAACAACGTTCCTTTCCTCTGTAATCTGAGCTGGTACTCTCTCATCATTTGTTTCACCAGTGTTAATCTGGACATCTTCATTTTGTTCCTGAACATCCTCAGCACCAGCACTAGGCCTATGTTCAGCTACCTCTTCCTGCCTATCCTGGGCCTTATGTGGGCACGCCATCCGCTTATGCCCAATATCGCCACACTCAAAGCACTTCATGCTACCAGTATTAGCGTACACCACATACGATTTTCCCTCGTGGCCAACTCTAAACGACACATCCAGCTCTGGCTGATTCAAAAACATAAACACTTGCCTCCTGAAAGACATAACGTGCTTCAAAGCTTCATTTCTGCATCTCAGTGGAATAGTTCTAATCCCACTTGCAAACTTTCCATATCTCGCTAACGCTCTTTCAATTTCATCATTCTGAATGAAAGGGGGAACGTTAGACACGGTTATACGGGTTGTTGGCGTTACCAGCGGTGAAATGGTAAGAAAATCTCCACCTACCACAATTCCTTCGCTTATCAACCGATTTGCCAGTTCTTCCTCCTTTACAAACACCACTACCGCCTTATTCATCCTCGACGCCGAAGAAATGTTTTCATATCCGATTAGTTCTCCAACCACCAGTAACACATCCTCCACCGTCACGCCTTGTACAGGCACACACCTGACGCCGTGACGGAGCGACACAGGTGACACCACCACCTCCGCGGCCGCGGGGTGAGACGCCATCTCGGTGCCGCCACAAAAGTTTCCAAATAAACAAAAGTCTTTGTTTCCTTGGTCAAAACGTATTCCTCTTCTAATACATTTTAATTAAAGTGCAGTAGAAAATAGAAAAACGAAAAAAAGTAAACTCCCGTACTCCCCGCGAAAGAAACCCTCACGCACACCCCAAACGCTCCCCGCCGTGCACCGGAAGAGAGAGAGAGAGAGAGAGAGAGAGAGAGAGAGAGAGAGAGAGAGAGAGAGAGAGAGAGAGAGACTTTGACTTTTACAACCTCTTTATTCTACATAAAAATGTAGATATACATTATTCCTTCACATTCACATTAAACACACATTTTTTTAAGAAATAAATAAACATATATAAACCATGTTCTTAACACATTCAATTATAAATCACCCATTAAAAAAAAATTTCATTACCAATTAAAACCCAACCCCTACTCATTCACTGAAACCAGTGCTTCCTTAACACACCATCTCCATTTAAAGAAAATAACATTATTAACATGCTTGTAATATGTATATTCTATAACCACTTGTGCTTCCACTAAGGATCTGAACAAGGCCACCATACAAATGTCTCTTCCTGCATTCTTTTCCTGATGAGATTTCAAAATTGCTAATTTAGCTTGACCAATGACAAAATTAGCAAGTACACATTGTTCTCGTA
This sequence comes from Squalius cephalus, assembly GCF_949319135.1. Classification (NCBI taxonomy): domain Eukaryota; kingdom Metazoa; phylum Chordata; class Actinopteri; order Cypriniformes; family Leuciscidae; genus Squalius; species Squalius cephalus. Next base: position 12,497,285 of record NC_137134.1, read on the forward strand.
AAGATTTCTTATAATAACAGCCCAATATAAATAAGCTATTGGTATACAGAAACCCTAATTTTGTTATTATTTTTCTCAACAGTTCAAAAATAGGATCAAGTCTAGGGCAGTCACAAAAGATATGAAAAATAGTATCAAGAGCATCACAAAATGGGCAATTCGATGTAACATTTTCATTCATCCTGGCAACAAATTGATTTGTAGCTAGGATACAATGGATCAGTCTCCAATTAAGATCACCACATCTCTTAGAAAGTGGAGGTTTATAGTCTCCAAGATGGAAAAGTATAGAGAGTTGAGCTCTCCATTTAGTATCAACTTTTCCTTTCAATTGACCCAAATGTAAAGTTTTAACGCATATGTGATACAATATTTTTTTCCCTATACAATCAAAAAACTATTTTCCATAGCCTTTCAATAAGGAAACAGAACCAGAGTCATCAATGCCACATTCTTTAGGAAACACCCTTAACTGAGGAAAGTTCAGCCATACTACACCATCTTCCAAAACATGATTAAAAAAATGATTAAATGATAAAGGAATGGAGGATTTAAAACCCCTAACAAATCCTTCTATAATTCTAAGAAAATTCAAGCCAACTTGATCAGCAAGTGACTGTGAAGTTCTCCATTGTCCTCTTCTTAAATCAATCAAATCAATAACTTTAGTGACACCAGTATTCAAAAATCTATTGATTAAAGATTGAGATTGAGAATTGAGATTGAGAAGATCAAATCAGATTGATTTGATGGAAGCTCAATAAGAGGATTTAAAAAAAATAGGTTCCTCCACACCATAATGCTCCTCAACAGTTCTTGATATTTCAAACAAGTCCCATGATTTGATCACTGAGACATAAAACCTAAAAGACAGATCAGAAAACTGTTTGACAAAAGTTTTCTTCATTAGGAATAATTGTTTGTCAATACCTATTCCACCAATCTCTTTAAGTATAGATCTCCCGAAACACACCCAAGGCACATCATTTGAACTATACACTAGTTTCTGCAATGTTTGCATCCTCATTGCCAAGATCTTTGACTCCAGATGTATAAGCCCTTGACCTCCCTCTGCCACTGGAAGGTAAAGGACTCCTGGAGGAAGCCAATGACATCCATCCCAGAAAAAAATTAACCAATGCTTTTTGAACACATTTAAGCAAGTCTTTTGGAGGGTCTAGAACAGTAAACTTATGCCACAACATTGAGGCTATTATGTTATTAATGACCAAGCATCTTCCTCTAAAAGAAAGATGCGAAAGTAGCCATCTCCATCTCTGAAGCCTACCATTAACACGATCAATTAATCCCTCCCAATTCTTCTTTTCATATTGTTCATTCCCAAAATAAACTCCAAGCATTTTGAATCCATCCCTGCCCCATTTACACTGTTTTGGCAATTTTGGAGGTACAAAAATTTGCCAATCACCCAGCAAAAAAGATGTACATTTTTCCCAGTTAATGCAAGCAGATGATGCTTTTTGAAAATTATTTAAACAAGAAGTTAACCTGGTAATATCATCAGAATGTTTTATAACTATCGTTACATCATCCGCATAAGCAGTAAGTTTAATGGGAGCAATTTCAGGGGAATCAGGAAGAGAAACACCACATAACTGTTTCCTCAGCATAATTAAAAGCGGCTCTATAGACATCGCATACAGAAGGCCTGATAGAGGACAGCCTTGCCTTATGCCTCTGGTCACTGAAAAAGATCTAGTCAAAGATCCATTAATCTTAAGCATACTATAAATATCACTATACAGCAGCTTAATACAAGATACAAAGTATGGACCAAATCCAAAAGCTTCCAGAGTCTTAAACATGTAGTGGTGGTCTACTCGGTCAAAGGCCTTCTCCTGGTCCAAAGAAAGTAAGCCAATGTCCAACATGTATCTTTTTGCAACAGTAATGATGTCTCTCACCAAGAATAAATTGTCAAAAATTGTCAGCTTAGGGATGCAAAAAGTTTGATCCACGTGGATTATGATTGCCATATGTTGTTTAAGTCTGTTAGTCAATGTTTTTGACAAGATTTTAAAATCAACACATAACAGTGAAACTGGTCTCCAGTTTTTTAGGCATCCAAGGTCTCCTTCTTTGGGGATCAATGTCAACATTGCTCTCCGGCAACTTAAAGGCAGAGTCCCTCCATTAATGCATCCTTAAAAGGACATCATACAAATCTCGGCCCATTAGTTTCCAAAAGGATTTGTAAAATTCCACTGAAAGTCCATCTAACCCAGGTGACTTCCCGAGGCTCAACTCCTGAACAGCCTGTGAAACCTCAGAAAAGGTTAAAGGATTATCAAGCTTTAACCTTTCATCCTCTGAAATGTTTGGCAAATCCTGTAAAAATTGGTCTGTTGTTGAGTCATCACACTGGTCAGAACAATACAAGTCCTCATAAAAAGAAATTGCATGAGACTGAATCTCTTGTTGATTAGTTGTCACTCGTCCATTTGGAAGTTTCAATTGATGAAATTGTTTTTGCTCCCTTGGCTTTTTTATAAGTCCAAAAAAAAAAGTGGTGGGACTGTCCATTTCATTAAAGGAGAACTCGGCAACTCTAGCGAACTCTAGTCACTTCATCGCTGATTTTTCCTTTTGATGTCGCATGTTTTCCCCACGAGCTCCCCCTACAGCTGTGGGGGGGCGTATGTTTCACAACACGGTCGTAAAAAACTCACTTGCGGCGGCGGCCTCCTCTCCCTCTCTACCGCTGCTCATGTGCGTTTGTTTTGATCGGAGCAAGCCAACTGTATCATGTGGAGCTATGTCTACCGAGGTGGGTAATCTGGTAATACATCATACATGCGTGTGTGTTTATGTCGAATTGCCGTAAAGCGATTCGTGTTTCGCGCTCGTTCTCGTTCTCGTTCTCACGAGACTTCCAATTTCTATCTTGCCGGGACGGTAGTCCCCAAGTTGCAAGGTTGGTTTTCCGCCTGGGAACGCTGGGGGGAGCGGGGAAAGTCACCAATATCACCAGAACAGGTTGTTTAACCATCCAAATGATTTCTAGACAGTTTTATTAAGTTAAAAAAGTTACCAAGTTCTCCTTTAAGTTGGGAAAATCTAGTTCTTAAAAAGGCAAATTTTCCTCTTTCCTCCAACAGATTTTTCAACAGAAGCTTATTCTCTGTGATGTGATCAACAGAAGTTAGGTCATCACGAACATTCCTGACGCTTTGTTCAAGGATGCTTTGTTCTAGAATCTTCATTTCTTCTTTTAGGCTTCCGATACTTTGTACATATTGTTGGCAAAATATCTTTATATGGACTTACCAATATCCCACCATTGACTTAGTGACTGAAATCTATTTCTCCCTTCTCTCCAAGATTCCCAGAAAATATTGAAAGATTGAAGAAAATTGTGATCTTGTAAAAGTCTATTATTGAAATGCCACTGTGATTTATAGATTTTAGAAGATATAACAGAGACAGACATTGAAAAATAATGGTGATCAGAGAGAAAGGAGGGAGAAATACAACTATTAAAAAAACTATCTCTGTGTCTTTTTCTAACATAGAACCGATCCAATCTGGCTCCAGACAATCTATTTGAATTTCTCTTTAACCAAGTATATTGTCTCATCCCAGGAAAAGCCTCCCTCCATAAATCTACAAAGTCATGGAAATCAATCAGATTTTTCAAAATTCCAAATAATGGATGGGGTGCATCATGATTCCGATCTAAAGATGGATTTATTGTACAATTAAAAATTTTGTAAGTCTGTATGGGTTTCTTGAAGCAAGATTATATCTGCTTTTTTAAAGATTAAATAATCAAATAAAGCAGCTCTCTTAGTTGTGCCCCGGCAACCATTAACATTAAAGGTCCCGATGTTTAAGATTGTCATGTGGTAAATAAAAAAGGGGCACAAAAAAAACCCCAGAAAAATAAATGCATGGAAAATCATGGCTATATTATTATTTCTTATGACAGACTTTCAATCTTTGCTTAACAGCACTCATGTGTTTCTTAAGTCTGTAACGTTTGGGCTGGTCAATTTCATCAAGTGTAGCTTTTCTCATAGCCATAGAAACAGATTCAACAAAAAGTTGTAAATCAGGAAAATAAGTCTCAAGTTTAGGTCTTCGCTGATTAAATGTAGCATCAAGGAAATTATTAATCTGCTGAACAGAATAAAGAGACTTCAGTTTAAAACTGGAGGCTTTCCCTTCAAAATTTCTTTGAGAATTTAATTCAGTCACACCCGTTTCATCTGATGCATCACTATCAGCACTATCATAGTCAATCAACTGAGATTCACCTTGTTCTAGCTCTAGTGGTGATGAGTGTTATATTCTGTGACAATTTTTCAACCAGCATTTGAGTCTCCCCCGCAAACTTACTCTGTCCATCAGAATCATCCACTTCATTTTTTTCCGCAGTAACTACTACAGAGTCATTTCCCCCTCCATCATTCAAAAGTGCATCTGAATCAACAGAATGTTCGTTTGCACTCACATTGCTTGGTGATTCAAGTACAATTTGATGTGCTCTATCACCAGACAGAGTCATCGTCTCAACTTGTTCTTCATTTTTCTCACCCGCACTATGGTTTTCTGTAGCTGGAATTACTTTCTGTACATTAGCAGGTTCATCCTCATTTTCCACTACACTCACAGCCTCAACATTTAATGGGCACGTCTGCTTTATATGTCCATATCTGCCACAATTAAAACATTTCATCGACTCTGTGCTAATAAATATTGTGTAATCCTTGCCTTGTAAAGTCATCTTTGCAGAGACATTTAAAGATTGACAATCTGCATTCAACACCATGTGTGTTTGGTGCCTAAAAGACATTATATGCTTCAACTCAGGTTTTTTTAGGCCAAGAGGAATCATCTTTATAGGCCCCACTAATTTACCGTAGCGAACAAGTAAGCGCTCTAATGAGTCATTAGGAATGAACGGGGGTACGTTAGATAACATCACTTTTTTTGCCAGATTAGATAGCGGTAAAACTGACAAAAAAACATCTCTTACAGACAAACCACGCTCAACCAAAACGTCTACCATAGACTCCTCTTTAAGAAAGACAACAATGGCTTTATTCATTCTAGATGCCGATAAGATATTACGAGCACCTAACTCATCTCCAATAGCATTTAATTTTTTTTTTTTTTTTTTTTATTGGAATATGCAAGATGTACATAAATTGGGATCACAAACAGGGAAAACAAATAAACAAACAAACAAACAAGCAAAACAAAGCCAATACAGTCAGGAACTGACAGGTGTGTGCGTTTGTGTGTGTGCGTGCGTGCATGTGTGCATGTAAAGGTAACTGGGTGGACGTGTCACAGTACATACTTTGAAAAACAAGAGATAGAGAGAGAAAAAAACAACAAAAAAACGATATATATATATTAAAATAAACATACATAAACATGGATAAGTCAGTATATGAAAACAAATAACAGATATTAATAAAACAAATATAAAGAAATCAATCAGTGGTAATGAGTGACTACTAAAAATACTATAACGTCTACTACTACAACTACTACTTCAACTACCACAACTACTACAGTCTCTACTTCTACAATAACTGCTACAACTACAACCACAACTACTACTACAATCTCTACTACTACATTAACTGCAACTACTACTTCAACAACCACAACTACTACAGTCTCTACTTCTACAATAACTGCTACAACTACAACCACAATTATTACTACAATCTCTACTACTACATTAACTGCTACTACTACTACATCAGCAACTTGAATAATGACAATGGTCAAGGCCGCATTAATGCACGGGCTTACCTGGGCTGAAGCCCAGGGGCCTCCCATATTAAGGGGCCTCCCATGTTCAAGTTTATGATGAGCTGAAAAGGTCATATTGTTTTAACTTGTCAGATTTTGTCGCAGTATGTCGCTAGTCGCTTGTGGACGTTGGTGCTGTCGCTCTAATGTTATTGTTATGGTGCGTTCGCACCAAACGCGAATAGAGCGTCTGGCGCGAGTGATTTCAATGTTAAGTCAATGCAAAGACGCGTTTACGCGCGTCTAGAGGTCCCGCGGCGCGAATGAGGCGATACGGTGCGTGTCCACTACAGTGTCAAAAGTCCTCTCAGTGCCTAACGTCTCCGCTTTGTGGTGTGTCTGTTGCAAGTGTGTTTAATCGAAGTTTTTTTCAACACACGTACAGTATAATCATCAGCGATGCACGCGATTACATTTAGAAATAGACAAGCTTTGTTTCCAAATGCACCAAGCAATGATCCTTTAAATTTTATTAACTTTTATAAACCCAGCCAATATAATCACAATGAACACATCCAAAATAAAATCTTTAACATGTAGGCTATATAACAACTGCAAAGCATCTAATTTGTAAACAAAATGATTTACGCACTAAATCCAGTATAAACTCACTGAGACTGTCGACAGTTTCTTTTCCATGCATCATTTTATTATATCCATGTTTGTGGTTAGTTACAGTCAAATCATATAAAAGAGTGAAATCGCCCTCGAACTCTTCTGTCTTGCCTGCACTGCACTCGAGACGGTGACGGGAGCTGAGCTCCACTGAAAGGCTTCTTTCCTATTGGTTGTCACTCACGAAAATCGCTTCTCATTTGCATAAAGTTGAAATTTAGTTGCTGCGTGTGGTTGTTAAATAAAGTGTCTTGTGTCTTGTGTTTATGTCCTCAGTGATATGTTAATAACAATATTAAAATTGAAAACATTATTAAAAAAACTCACTGTTGTAGGTCTCGAAAGAAACTAATGCATTCTGTGATGTAGATTACCTAGATATTACACTTTTTTTAAAAATCGAGGGGATGGGGGGCCTACAAAACCTCTCAGCCCCGGGGCCTAACATTAGGTTAAGGCGGCTCTGAACAATGGTATAAATACTTGATAGTAATGATAATAAGATAACAGAAGGACAAATCAGAACAGTAATAACAGTAATGAAAACAAAAGTATAAGTAATATTGATGATAGTAATGATATTAATGATATTAATGATAGTAATGAAGAGGTGAGGTGAGGTTAGGAAGTCAGGGAGGGGACTAATAATAATAATAATAATAATAATAATAATAATAATAATAATAATAGGAAAAGGAAAGAGCAAAAAAAAAAAAAAAAGAAAAAAAAAAGTAAATAAATAAATAAATAAGGAGTATATATATATATATATATATATATATATATATATATATATATATATATATATATATATATATACATACATACATACATACACATACACATATACATACATATATACACACACACATACACATATATATACACATATATACACATACATACACACACACACACATATACATACATACACACACACACACATATATATATACACATATATACATATATATATTAGGGCTGTCAAAGTTAGCGCGTTAATCACGCGTTAACGCAAAATCATATTAACGGCACTAATTTTTTTAACGTGCGATTAACGCAGCGCGTATTTTCTGTTTGACCCGTGGCCCAACCCCTAGTTGGAGAAATGGAGATACACAGTGTTGCTAACTTAGCGACATTGCAGAACCCTTTAGCGATTTTTTCCCTTCAACAAAGCGCCCAAACCTTATTTAGTTTCTGAGAATCTACCGGTACCGCCGGTACTGCTCTCTCAGCACGCGCGTGCACCTCTCGCTCGCTCGCTCTCTCTCTCTGCGTCTCGCGCGGAGGAGCAGCGCTTTAACTCAGTTAAGCACAGATATTATGTTGCTTCTCTATTTTTACAAGTATAGCCGAAATCAGAGGACAGATATTGTCTTTATCTTATGTGAATTTGATTTCACCAGACGACGGCTCGATTATCAGGATTTTTGTGCAGATTAACGTCTTGGAAGGGAGAGCTGGTTATGTCTTAATGGGTCGCGTTTCAGTCACCATTTCAAATTCATTCCGTTGTTTGACAACAGAAACAGTAAAATATACCAATGAAAACAGTTTTATTGAGAATTTAGCTTCATCAAAATGGGCACAGAGAGAGACAAACTACAATGTAATAGGCTAATAAATAATAAATGTACATTTAGTATTTTCAGAAGAGCTGCCCTGTCATGCAAAAATCTAAACATGTTTGTGTTAGTAAATTGCTCAGTGCAAAGAAAGAGAAGTAATGGTAACCTGGCATTTTTTTGTTCTTTCTACGTGTCTAATAGACATGAACAAGTTCTTTGAAAAACATCTGTGACCTTTGAAACATGTCTCGTCCTTATGCTCTATATTGACTATGGTTTCAATAATAAACATACATTTGCATAAAGCATCTATATTTATCCATGCCCACGTTGATTAGAGTATTACAAACTTGAAAAGTATTAATTTAAGGTAGGCTACATTTAGAACAATTAAAAAAAATATGCGATTAAATGCGATTAATCGCGAGTTAACTCATGACAATATGCGATTAATCGCGATTAAAAAATTTAATCGTGTAAGAACAATGGGTCGTACATTAATATTAATATTAGCTCAAATGATCTATAGGGAATTTTAATAATTAATCATGAATATGATTAATATTTTGTATGTTACAGTTACATTAATTTATCGCAGCTGAACTAGATTGATATATGAACGATTACCATAACGGGTTATGGTTCGTCATTAATACATCAATTGTTCTCATTTCAGCTCGAAGTTATGGGATAATCTTTAATGGAATTAATTTAGTTATCAAACAATCTGTTTGTCCAGCGAACAGATTGTACGTAAGATTAAATTAACTCTCAAGGAAAATTATCCTTCTTACAAGCACGAGAAAGAGTATCTTTTCCAGGCCTTGAAAAGACACTCTCGGTGTTTGTAGACTAAAATTAGGTTACTTAAATCGTAGCCTACCAAGATAAAGCATATAGCTAAGATCGAACATTTCAGGGACTAAGTAACATGGGCAATTAAATCAGAGTCAGTCAAGGGCATATGGAATTTAATAATTGGACTAATACTACATCGAACTAAGGAATACAAGTTCTACAATTTACACGAGTAAATATGTATGTACAGGACACGTAAACAAAATACAAGACTAAACGGATAACAGATGAGAGAGGGAGAGGAAGGGAGAAAGTGAAACTAAAGTTTCAGGACGAGAGAGATCACCGAGATGATCTCAGCATGGCAAAAATCACAGACAGTAACCCGTAAGAGACAACAAAGAAATCACATTGTAAGTTCAATTCAATAATCGATACTTGCATGGCACACGGTTCTCTTTGTATTTGCTGAAGAAGAGCTCCTTTAAGAGCGGGGCGTGTTTCCTCGTGTCTTCGGGAGCAGCGCGAGTCGTCTGAGGGGAGACGTGCGCGTGCTGTGTTTCTTTAAGAAAACAGGGCTTGCTTCGGTGAGCGCGGCCGCGGGATGTTCAAGTCTCTTTAAAGTTGGAGTTGCTTGCTGCGTGTGCTTCGCTGAGTCCGAAGAAGAAAATAAAGATAAGACTTAAAGAAAATAAAATATAAAGCCCCCTAAACGGGAGCCATTGATGGTCTTCCTGATGAGGAGGGTTCGAACAAGCAGGAACAAACAAGACGAAAGAAAAAAACCGGACTCAACTGAACGGAACGCGGAGTGTAACCGCTTTTCTAGGGCACAGGAATTTCACTCCTCCCTGGGGCTTGAGCCAATTGGAATGCGAAATTCCAGGCGGGAGAAAAGTTCTTTGTCTCACTATGAGTTTGATTTGCATGTTTTATGGCAGTCTTAGGATCATGCCATTTCTACGTTAAACAATTATAACTGCAGTAAAATGCATTTTATCATAATTTGGTATCCATATCTTTCCTACGGGTATATGGAGGTTTAATTCAAGACCAAATTTGGTATGTTTAAAAGCTACGGCCTAGAAGTACCTTCTTACTCTGTAAGATAAGTATTAAAAGTTCGATTAACAAACTGGGAATAAGACTAACCTAAAATGTGATGTGCATTTACAAGTGGGAATGAAAATTGGACTTTTTTTTAAAAAAGATCCACATGGCATATCTATGATTGTAACAGGGTGCACATCTGAAACATTATTCCTTTAAGGTTTACAAGAATACAACAACCCATCACAGAGAAGAACAATCGTGGAAAAGAGAAATTACATTCAGGTTTACATATTTCTTCAATGGTTATACATATAGAAAATGTAGGATTTAAGTAGGGTTAAAGATTAACACTGCTCCACTCCTAAAATCTTTGTTGCTGGACATTCCTTTAGGCAATAAAACACAGTTCAACACATGGGGGAAGGGATTGCCAGAGAATGTTAGTGAACCTTCTCTAACTAAAACACTATTGATTAAAGAATACATTTCAAAACCACACCTCTAGAAAATCATAATTATATGATCAAACAAATTACTAACATGCATACAGGAAGGTCAAACCCAAATCTGAGTTACATACATTAAAACTATATTTCTATAGGAGGATGTTTGTGTGTGTGTGTGTGTGTGTCTGTGTGTAGAAAGTTTCAAGTTTCGTTATCTCTCTGTGGTCCAGAGAGGGGAAAGGGGGGGTTCGGAATGTCTCTGAGGTGAAATTAGTGTCGTAAAAGTCAATTGGCCGACTAGCCCCATACAGAAATGTAATATATGTCAATATATGTAAATTACATATATAATGTTAGTGCCCATGTATGTTTGCTGCATATATGAGAATATATGCAAAATTCATATATGTAAAACACATATACATATATGAAACATATATTTCAAAATATATCAAAAATGGCCGTTTTCATGTAAGTGCCATATATTTTCCCGTATATGCACATAAATGTGAAATATATGTAAGACGCATATATGTATACACGCATATATGGCGCATATATGTATACACGCATATATGGCGCATATATGTATACACGCATATATGGCGCATATATGTATACACGCATATATGGCGCATATATGTATACACGCATATATGGCGCATATATGTATACACGCATATATGGCGCATATATGTATACACGCATATATGACGCATATATGTATACACGCATATATGACGCATATATTTATACATATATGTACTTATTTCTATAGTACATACTTTCACATGTATTAGGGATACAAACCTTATATCTGAATGCCTTGAAATTAAATGCCTATAGTTTGAGATTGTCTATTGTGTGAATACCAAATATAGTATTTTAATACAATAATGCAGTGTTTTCTTTGTCATTTTTGACAAATACATCCACAAAGTACCATAACCATATGCCACAGCTTTAAAAATGCATCAGTATCACATGCATGTACACTGTAAAACTTTTCACTGTAAATTTACAGTTAAATACTGGCAGCTGGGTTGCTATCCACATACTGTATTTTTACAACACTACTACAGTAAACAGCATTTACAGTACTCCACTGTAATTACCAAATACAGCATATACCACATTTTACATTAAACTTGTCGACAGCAATAAATTGTATTTTTACAGGGAATACTGCTTTTATTATTACATAATTAAAATATTATACTTTAAGGTTTCATAAGAGTAGTCACACTAGGAAAAAGAAAACATTTTCTGGGTTTTAAAACATTTATTTAGTTAAATTGCCTTCTGTGAACATGTTGGCTGAATTACTTTTTAAACATAAAATGCAATTTTAACACTTAAACAGGTAACAGTTAGCACTTAATTAAAGGAATAGTTCACCCAAAAATTTAAATTAGCACATGATTTACTCACCCTCAAGTCATCCTAGGTGTATATGACATTATTCTTTCAGACGAATACAATCAGAGTTCTATTAAAAAATGTCCTGGCTCTTCCAAGCTTTATAACGACCATAGTCCATAAAAGTGCAAACGAAATCCCATTTAAAGTCTGCAAGGTTTCGCAGAAGTGAGGACACCTGTAGGCTTACAGTGGTGTTCTTGTTTTGCGCAACTTGGCCAGTTTTCTTTGAAGTTACTTGTCCTTTCTTTGTTTTTGATCCACGTTCAGGATTGATGTCAAGAAAGCGTCTAAAAGGCAGAAAAAAACAACAATTAAATATTATTAACTGAGTGTATATATTTTGACAAAGAGAGACAGCACAAAAGCGGTCTAAAACTGAACAACATGAAAAAAATAAAATAAATGCAATGTTGGATGTTGTGAAAAAAAAAATGCAATGTTGGATGTTGTGATCAATAACTGATATTTTTTCTGCCCTGGTAAAATACATCAACTCAATGTGTCTGTTTACATGCACACTGTCAACTAACTAAATTTTTGGAAGTGGGGTTGCCAGATTTAAAGTTTTATTCTACAACTTTTGTCTACTCATCACCCAGCTCATTAACAATATCATGCCCTCATCCGGTGCCATCAGAGTATCAGTGGAAAGGCAGTCTTTAGACTCTCCGTTTATATAGAGCACACACTGCCAGAATCCAGCCCAAACCTTTGTGACAGAAATAATTTAACTTAATTGCAAGCCTTGCAAGTTTATTGCATATATGACAACATGATTTACCAGACTAAATGCATGTTTGCACCCAAAATTTTTAATTCTGTCATTATTACTCACCCTCAAGACTTTTGTTCATCTTCGGGACACAAATGAAGATATTTTTGATGAAATCTGATAGTTTTGTCCTTCCATTGATATCAATATCATTGCAACTGTCAAAGCCCAGAAAAGTGGTAAAAACATTGGTAAATATATAGCTACAGTGGTTCAACCTAAATATTATGAAGCAGGGTTTCTGCACATTTTTTAAAGTCAAATTTAAGGCTTTTTAAGACCTTTTTAAGACCCGAAGAAATCAAAATTAATACCATGCATTAGGGGTGAGCAATATTGACAAAATATGTCTCAATCGATATTTTCAAAGTTTTCTTGATAATAATTAGATAACATTTTACGGATTGTGTTTCTGTGCTTGGTGCCATGGCTTGTTTAGGCCTGTTGACAGCTGACTGACAAAGATATTCATATTCTATGCAGTGGTCAGTTTACAGCAGTGACAGAAATTAACATTTTTTATTAAGGGGTAATATATTTGCCACCTTAAATTGATTTCAAGGGGCATTTTCACCTATATACGGACATTTGTAGATGTTTCAACAAGATATCTTTCACATCTACTGCAGTCAGATTCACCCGTGTTCACTCTGAAGGAATCACTCACATGGCTGGGCACTTGTATGACACATCAAGGATGTTAAGAGGCTAAAAGCAGGTTTAAAAATTGAAGTCAACAGGGTGCAAATTTTAAAAAGAGGATAACACGGTGTAGGCAACACCGATTTTTGTCGTTGTTCTCTGTATTGACAGCACTCCAAATTTACAAAAAAATTAGCTCAATGTTAAAATTGACCGGAGTTCTCCTTTAAGGTTGCACTAGTTACATGGATTACTTAAACAATGTTTTTACTAGCTTTCTGGGCCTTAAAAGTTGCAAAGACGTTGCTGTCTATGGGTGGTTCAGAAACCTCTCAGATTTCATCAAAAATATCTTAATTTGTGTTCTGAAGATGAACGAAGGTCTTACAGGTTTGGAACGACATGAGGGCGAGTAATTAATGACAGAATTTTCACTAATCCTTCAACTGAAAACAACTTGCACCGATATATCTTAAAATATATGACTGCCACTGTTTTATCTCAAGATGCACACCAGTAATGTTTTTTTTTTTTTTAATGATACATTATTATAAAAGCTGCTTAAATACCCTAATTTTATTAAGGCCTAGACCTGGCTTAAGCTAAGCCCTGTATGGAAACCAGGGCCATATTGTTCATACCAGTAGTCAACATAATAAATACTGTCAAGTCAAGGTTAGTGACACAATTCAGTCTAATATATATATATATATATATATATATATATATATATATATATGTATGAATGGCAAATATGCCAATGACTAACCTCTGACCAAACTCAAGGTGCTGCCTCTTCCTGGTACTGCAAGCTGAAGTTATAGGAGGAGGCAAACAGCGCTGCCAGGCCAGTGATGAAGAGGCTGTGATCCTTCACACACACCTTGACCTTCCAAACTTAATATCCAGCACTGGTTGCTTAGAGATTGACCTGTAATGGAATAAAAAAGAAAATAAAAAAAAAGAATAAATAAATAATATTAATAATTAAAATAACTACTGTGGGTTCCACTGTGGTTTGATGTAGTTGTCTATTCATAGTTCTATGAATTAAATTTTTCAACTAAAAATTAAAATTGGTTAGAATGCTAAAATGCACTGGCATATAATTTTGTTTGTTTTAAGCATAAACTCACTTAATTTTGACTTATTCTTTCAGAAAACAAGACCATTTTTATGTGTCTAATAAATGCTTCTTCATGTAAGAATTGTAGATATCTGGACTGGAAACAAAATAAAAACACTAATTAAGAAAAACATATTTTGCAGTAGGGTGAGTAAATGATGGCTTTTCATTTTAGGTTTCATCTACCCCTTTAATGTTTACATACCAGGAAATAAGTCGTGGACTTTCTGGCAAATGTAGATTGCTGGACATCAGCGATGCAAATTTCAGAAACAATTTTTAAAAAGGACAGCACAACCTTGATCAACAGAACCCAAAACATAAAACATATTACAAATTAATGAGATTTGCTGAATAATCTCTACTTATCTGCTTGAAGGATAACACCGTCTAACTTCTTTGAATTAGGGAGTAGTTGTAGGACCATGGGATGGCAATCAGGAACAGGCCTACTACATTTGAAAACAGCATTAGGAACATGGATTTTCATGTGCTAGCAAAATTCTGACAACGATTCAAAAGCACGATCACAGAACTGACAGAATTTGACAGCATTTTTTTTTTTTTTACAACATAGACTATAACTGTAACACTACTTAAAAGCACTTACATTAACAATGGCCATCAGATTACAAAGCCTAAAACGAAAAAAATATCAAATGCACGTCATGCAAATAGCATGGTAAAGGTTGTCTATTATATGAAATGTCGAAGTTAACGTTACTTGGTAAACAGGTGGAACAGAGTCAGTGAATTGCTTGCGCGGCCACGGTAGTAAACCGCGTTCGCAAAATCAAACCAAATACGTGAAAACAATGTAGAAATGCGAACGCAAAAAAAAAAAAAAAACTTATATATTGGCTTACCGTATCACTCAGTTGAACAATTCTCCATCTTCTCAAACTCTAAATCCCACTTATCGTCACGCGCAGGTTAGATTATTCAATGACAAATTCTTCCATCCGTCTTCAGGTAGCTGCTACCGTTAACGTCGTCCATTTTCTGCTGCGTCACAGGCAACTAATGTTTGAAACACGAACCGAACCGAACCGAACCTCAAAAAAGCTTTAAAATTGCTCACAGATTCGCAGACATTGTTTATCTTGATAACAGGAATGATTATTTGTTCAGTTGAATCCCGCTGACAAAACGAGTTTGCCTGTTGTAGCTGCATAACGTTACTGTCTGCTCGCATGACGCGTCACATTTGAACTGAATTGAGCGCGAAAGAAATCAATCCCACAATGCAATGCCTTTTCAGTCAGTATGATGGTAACGAATTTATCAGGACGAAAACATAAATGTGCTGTATATTTACAGCTGTTCTGTAAAAGATACAGCTTAATACTGTATTATGGACATACAGTAGCCTACAATTCTGTAAGAAATTCGTTGTAAATTTACAGTAAAGGGTTACAGTGTATGTTTACATACATTTATTAAATATGTTGAAAACAAATATGTATGTCACATATTTATAATTAATGTTGTCCATATATGCGAGAAACCAATACTATACTGTAATATATGCAGATATATGGTATCATATATGGATGAACTCAAATATTTTCTTCACATGTTTGGACACATACATGTTCATATATGCTGCAGGCATATATTGTGTTCTCAGATAAGTCAAATATATGTATAGATATATGTTGCAGTCATATATTGTGTTCTCAGATAAGTCAAATATATGTATAGATATATGTTGCAGTCATATATTGTGTTCTCAGATAAGTCAAATATATGTATAGATATATGTTGCAGTCATATATTGTGTTCTCAGATAAGTCAAATATATGTATAGATATATGTTGCAGGCATATATTGTGTTCTCAGATAAGTGAAATATATGTATAGATATATGTTGCAGTCATATATTGTGTTCTCAGATAAGTCGAATATATGTATAGATATATGTTGCAGTCATATATTGTGTTCTCAGATAAGTCAAATATATGTAGAGATATATGTTGAACATATATTGTGTTCTCAGATAAGTCGAATATATGTATAGATATATGTTGCAGTCATATATTGTGTTCTCAGATAAGTCGAATATATGTATAGATATATGTTGCAGTCATATATTGTGTTCTCAGATAAGTCGAATATATGTATAGATATATGTTGCAGGCATATATTGTGTTCTCAGATAAGTCGAATATATGTATAGATATATGTTGCAGGCATATATTGTGTTCTCAGATAAGTCGAATATATGTATAGATATATGTTGCAGGCATATATTGTGTTCTCAGATAAGTCGAATATATGTATAGATATATGTTGCAGTCATATATTGTGTTCTCAGATAAGTCAAATATATGTATAGATATATGTTGCAGGCATATATTGTGTTCTCATACAAGTCAAATATATGTATAGATATATGTCATGCTATTTAAAATATAAGTACATATATGGCCATATATTACATTTTTGTATGGGGCTGGAGCCAAAGCCTGATTTTCACTCACGAGTTCAAAGTGCACCAGCTTTTGTATTCAGGAAGAAATGTTTTTAGCAACACAGAGTATTTGAATTTGTTAATTCAAACCAACGACGAATGATTCGATAGCCAATGTTGTTACATATTCCCCCTTTTCGTCCGGTGAAGTCCGTGTGGACATCGTCGGACGACAATCATCACAATGGTCACATGGCAGGTGAATCATGACAGTCGTGTAGCAGGTGGATCATGACGGTAGGAAGGCAGGTGGTGCTTGGAGCTGAGGATTCAGCTCGATGAGGTTCGGCGTGGTCTCTGACTTGACACCCCCTTTCTGGGGATTCCGTCTGAAACCTGCAAAGGTGCACAGCCCAATGTCGGCGGCGTTCCAGCCTCGGACCGCAGATGAAGTGTTCAGAACGGGCCGTCGAGCCGGTGCTCGGAGGGCTTTGTTGGCAGGAGCAATGTCCATGAGTTGGGACCCCCTTTTCTCACTACGGAGTTCCAGTCCTAGATTCAAGGTGACGTTGAAGTTTTTGGAGGATGGTAGTTTCAGTGCTGTCTGGTACTCTTTGCTGGGAAGCTGGTACCATGTCAGGCCATCAAGGTGTAGGATGACACCTTTCAGTACTTGAAGTCCCATTTTCTGGTTGAGCATGTTGACACGGCTGGTTGTGTCATGCTGGTCGTGAGTGACAGTGGCGGTGTGCACAGGTGCGTTAGCACGCCACCTTTCACCTGCTATCTCTGCTTGTGTGTGGGTGACTTTGCTGACCAGGGGGTGCAACCCGCAGATTTCTTCAGCGTTGTCTCTGAGTAAGGGTTTGCTAAGGCAGAGATAACAAATGTCTTTGGTCATAGTACACAGGTGTAGGTTTGGAGCTGAGTACCGTTGTGTGTCGCCATCGTGGTAGGCCACCACGTCTGGAGGGCTTATCTTGAGGTGGGTGTTGTTTTCCCAAAACCTGACCTTGCAAATGTCTGTAAGTCTGTAGACTTGGCTTGACTCGATGATAGGCGGATTTAGGAGAAGGCCCACTTCTCTCTGCTCGGGATCGAAGCAGAGTGAGATGGTGCTACCCAGAGAGTAGGCCAGGTGTTTTTGTAGAAAGTCAGCTGGCGTGTTGATGGCGGAAACCAGCACAGTTAGCATCAGGCTTAGTATCAGGTATGGTGGGATTACACCTGTGGCTATGCTGTCATTGGAGGAGCTAACCTCCCACAGCATGTCTGTCGTTGGCACTGTAACCAGCTGAGTCTGGACAAAGTCACTCTGTAAGACAGTAAACTGCGGCTTCATGGAGTTTGCGGTCTGGTTCGCTGCATTTACACTGGACACACCAATGTTAAACAGAGTTCTAGCAGCAGCTCCGGTTCTGAGCAATGCTCCCAGGAACTGGCTGGAGTGGTGGTTGGTGCTTAGGAGTCCCGATTGTGCAACAGTCACTTTCTCAAGTTGGTTGAACATGTGTTCGACCTTGGCCTCGGCGTGAGAGAGGGAGTCCTCTGTCTGTCGGACACTTGTCCAGATGTATTGGGCTACGGAGCTGGGGTGGTGTGCTCTGTAGACCGTGCGGGGCTGGATGAGTCGAACATGCACTTGCTGGGGGTAGGTTCTGCCGTCAGTGATCTGGGGTCTCGGTCGTTCTCTCGGTGGCAGCTGTCCTCTGGTTGGCAAACAGTACAGCATGGCGAACCACAGCAGCAACCTGGCACAGACAACAGGGAGAGAGAGAGAGAAAGGGGAGGAAGAAGCCAGCAAGGGTTGTCTTTGATTGGACAGGGCAGTCTTTTTACTTTGTGGGCGGCGACTGGGTTTAGTTCGCCTTGGCCCATGTTTTGCCACATCTTGCTGTCGGCTTGTCGCTTGCTTCAGTGTCTCGTCAGTGTCTCTGGTGTTGCGTTGTGCAGCACATGATGCGTTATAGATGAACATTAGCAGTTTAACATTAGCATGACATTGAGGCAGCAAGTGTCAAAGTCTTTGGTGGGCTGTAAGGTGCAGGGTAGCGGATTCAAACCTTCAGTTGGTGCTGAGTCTGTGTCTTTTTGGCTGGCTGTGGGAGTTCCCATGAACTCTGTGACCTTTGTGACCTGACCGTCTGGCTGTGACTGGAGGGGGCAACGTTCTCGTACTTGAGCCCAGACTTTGAGCTGTTTCAAGTCCAGTAACGGTTCAAAACGATCTAGAAGGTCTCTGCCGATGAGGAACGGAAAAGTGTCCATTTTTGAGATGAACACGGGATGGACTAGACTCAAAGGACCAATCGTCAGGTGAATGTGGGCTACCTGTTCGAGCCGGATGTCATGTTGACTGTATGACTGTACGTTCAGTTCACAAGTTTGAGGTGTAAGAGTTTGATCTCGTCTCTTAGCTTCAAATTGGAGTCTCTTGAAAAGTTGATTTGAGATCACCGTAATGTCTGATCCTGTGTCGATCAGGGCTTCCATGCTCACTTCCTTTTCCAACGTGATGTTCAGGTAGAGTTTTTGGGCCACCCCCTTTTTGATTAGGTTGCCCAGGAATGTTGGCATGGCAGGTGTGACGGTCGTGGGGTGGTTAGGACCGGTCTCGTGTGGCTTGCTGTGGAGGCAGTTAGACAGAACAGTGTTTCCTGGTACCTTGGTATTTTGGTGCTTGGTGTGAGGAAGTGTGTCGTCTCGTTTAGGGTGTGCAGCTGTCAGCTGTGGAGCTTTGGTGATGCTGTCACCTTGTGATGTGACAGTTAGCTCTGTGGTCTGTGGATGACGAGCAGTGTTCGAGGTGCTTGGCTCAGTCAGATGGTGGACAGACGGTTTGGTTTCAGTTCTTATGCTTAGGCATAAGATGTCTGGCTCGTCCTTCTTGTCTTTCTTGCAACGTTTCTGGTGAAGAAGCTCTTTCAGCACCTTTAGGATCTCTGCTGTCTCAGACGTGGATGCACTGTGGTTATCTGATGTGAGCTCAGGCTTGAGCTTACCAGTGTCGTGTCGAGAGTGGTTCCACTCTCTGTCGGGGCTTGTTGTCCTGGGCGGTGGAGATCGGCTCTTCTTGGGTCGCCGGCCGGTTTCCCGGAATCTTTTAGAGCGCTCGCTCTGGTGCTTTGGACGAGCACCACCGCGATTGTGTTGCCCTCTGCTGGTTTGGAACGGTCGTGACTCTCTGTAAAAATGTCTGTGACTGTGGTGTTGTGGGACACCCTCTAAAGTCAGTTTTGAACAGTGTTCAGAGACAGAATAGATTGTGGGGTTTTTCACAGTCTTTTCAGAAATAGTCTTTTGCTTGGTGTAAGCTTTATGGGCTAAGTCACGCAGCTGTTGGGTAGACATGGCCCGTGCATCGGCCAAAACCCCAATATGATGGGATAAGGTTGGATGGAGATTCCGCAGGAAAAGAGTTCTAAATGTAACATCCTGTTCCATCCCTGGCTCATTCTGTGCTCTGAAGAAGGCTTGTCGGAGTCGGTTGTAGTAGTTATGGGGGTGTTCACGCCGACCTTGTTTGAGGTCTACAGCAGCGATGAAACCTTGATCGGAGTCTGGATCAGAGAATTCACTGATCAAAGCTTGCCGTAATTGTTGGAAGTCCGTTTTGACAGCCTGTGGTTGACGGTCTAGAAAACTACGAACATCACTACTAGCCGTTATTCTTAACAAATACAATTTGTCCCAAGCCGTCATGTTGGCGACAGTTTGCACGTGAAAGTCAATGTCTCTTAAATAAGCATGAATGTCATAATGTCCTGCAGAATCTGGATTAAACATAGGAATGTTTCGGGCTATCTTGTCAAGTTCTCGGGGGGTCGTGCCGTGGTTAGTGGCATGGGTTTTCTGAACGGGTCCTCCCCCTTTCGCTGTTGACAGATGGTCTTGGAAGCTGGCTGGTGATGTCTTGAGCGGTGGGCTTACATCTCCCTTTTCAGCTCTGGGTTCTTGGCTGAAAGGTGCGGACCAGCTGGTCAGGGGAAACTCTGTGATGTGCGTTTCTCCGTTCCAGCTACTCTGCAGTCTGTAAGAAGGTTTCAGTTCTGCATGAACAGTGTCAAGTTCATCTTGGAGCTCGTCTCTCTGCAGAGTAAGCTCGCTGATTTTAGCTCGGGCCGTTTGCAAATGTTTTTCGCAGGCCCTGGCTTTTGCTTCTGCTTCTTTTAGTTCAGTCTCGGCTCTCTCTAGGAGAGCGTCACTTTGTTGGAGTTTTTCGTCGAGTTCTTTTCTGGTTTCTCTCTCCAACTGTTCTCTTTGGTCGGTGTCGAGGCGCAGATCTTGCAGGGCATTTCGAAGTCTTTCTACTTCTTTCTGTAGTTCTGGATCTGTGGCGTCCTCTTTCTCGCGCTGGTTCTGGGTCTCGAGGAGGTGCTGATCTAGACGACTCTGGGTCCGGGCCTGGTCCTTCCAGGCCTCATCCGCTTGAAGCTTTAGCGTTGCGGCTTGCTGCTCCAGGTCGATGTTGCTCCGTTCGCTGAGCTGTGCCTGGGCGACGAGGAGGTGAGCTAGGGTCCCGGTGATCCTGGCGAGTTCTTTGTGGGTGTAACTCTGGCTAGGATCCTGTGCCATCAGCTGGTCCAGCTCAGTGTCCAGCTGCGTTTGGTTCAGATGCTGCAGGTCACTGGCTTCCTTGGGCAGGAAGGTGCTCGTTGTCGCTTCCAGCCATGTCGCTAAGTGCTCCCGACGGACCGCGGGACTGGATGCACGGGACATATTGGCTTCACTGTAGGCGAGAGAAGCACAGCACACACACAAAGAGACCAATGCAAGTTTGTTCTAAGGTTAAAGAGCTATACTCATACGGGCTATGCCGTTTATGAGAATTTTGGGCTAACTGATGCACAGTTAGACAGTTAGCGAAGGACCCGAACTAGAGATTTTGGCAGGCAGTAGCCTGGCGGGTCACGTGTTGTGACGCCGGCTCTGGTTGTCGCTCTACTTATTCAGTTTTCTTTGGTGGCTCTCACAGGTTACTGTCTTTAGGTGAACTGAAAGAAACAAATCACAACAAAACAAAGGATAGAAAAGATCAAAGTGAAACAAAACACTAGTGATGACTAGGTCTGGAATTAAATGAAACAGAACAGTAACACGGTACGTGTTAGAGAGGGTAACGAGACCTAAGCTATTACCACTGCTAGGGTTTAGGATAGGGCCAACAGGTGAGTGGGGCTATCGGGGCAGGAAGCCTAGGAAGAGGGTGTGGCTTGGAGAGGAAAGGTGGGTCAAAACACTTAAAATATATCCGGGGGAATATCTAATATTCTGGGGCTTATACTAAGAGAATGGGTTTTATCACATTTAGTTTACCTGATGTGAATTGAGGCCACTCAGGTGGAAACCAGTGGCTCGGTCAACCTCTCCGACAGTTCTCCAACACTTGACCGCAGTGCTCCCGGGCAACCTCGTCTCTCGGTACCACGGTGTGCCCACTCAAACCACTTGCGACTTTAAACACAAAGTGGCAACGCCAAGGTGTCAATCATCAGACGGCACGGAAAGATTGAGTTTTCCTCGGAACTCTCCTTTCGGAGTGGTCCTTTCAGCAGACCCCAGTTCGAGTGATTGTCTCAAAATTGCCTTGTGTGTCGCTGACGTTGACTTAACCTTTTGGCGGGCCAAATTGCTGATGTCGGGGTGGCGTGCCACAACCGGAGGTACGAGATTCGGAAGAGTCCGAGACACACGGCCAGTGTCAGGTAGCGTCGGACAGGTGAGCTCGCTTGCCGGAGACCAAGCAGAGATGGCTGTCAGATCACAAAGGGAGTACTACAATAAATACACAGAAGGATGAACAAGGGAAACTTAAAGTGAATTAAGGCTTGCTTGTTTAAAACCAATTGAGTAGTTATGTATGTAGAAAGGAGAGTCAAAGGTTTTACTAAATAATGATAAAACAATAGGAAGTTATGATAATGTTAATTATCAAAATGACCTAACCCGAAAGAGAGAAGGAAAAGAATAACAGTATGAATAAAATAATAGGAAAAAATAAATAAATAAATAAAAATTTAAAAATCAAAATAGAAAGGAACAGGATTGAAACACGGGAGAAGAAGCAGGCCGCAGTAGCTGGTTTTCACCACAAGGGGGCGTGCTCCCTCTCTGTGCTCAACCTGCCAAACATAAAACTTAATTCAAATTAAAAATTCAAAACTTGTTTAAATTAAAATTTAAAATAAGCATGTAAGGAAATGTAAAAATAAGAATGATCTCTTATAATAATCCAGATACCCTAAAGTATCAGTCCTATTTATAAAAATAATCAGGAGAGGAAGACGATATAAAAGAGTGAAAGGAGGGAAACAGTGATGCCGACTTAGTATCCACAAGGCCACACGGTGGCGCTGTTTCCTCCAAGTGGATACCAGTGGCTGAATAGACAACTCAATTTAAATTTAAAATTCAAACTAGTTCAAATCAAATTTAAATGAGCATGTAAAGAAACGGAGAACTCAGAATAATATCCCATAAAAATTAATGTTAACAGTGAAGTCTCATCAATAATTTATTAAGATAACCAAAAGAGAAAAGTAGAAGTAAACAATTCACGAAAGGATTTGAAAAGAGAGGAAAGAGAGCTGAGTGAACCGACCTCGCGGGTGGCGGCCACTAGGTGCCGTTGTTTCCTCTAAGGGAATGGCTGAGATTTAATCTGAGTTTTAATCCAAATCTTGTTTGAACCAAACTCAGAGTAAATGAATCAGTCCAAAAGCAGGAAAATTGTCTAACACAAAATAATAATCGCACGAGCAAAGCTATAAATGCGAATAGTTATTTAGAGTTTAAACATTAATTCACAGGGAAATGAATTCAGCCGTAAAGAGAGCGTTATCTGATAACTGGCCACGCAGTGGGCGTTGTTGCGCTCATGCAGGCGGAAATCAGGGGGGCAAAGGGGTAATTTGAGGCTGCTAACCACTTACGCCCTCTGGCGTTTAGTAAATGGAATTACACAACTTCAATGTGATTCAAACGCTAAGAGCTTTTCAGCTCGCGTCACGCGCTGATTTCTGCAACACTCACAAATAGGACAGAGGTCTCGGCGGACCTTTTGGTGCTATTAATACTGCACAGGAGAGTATGGCGGGGTTTCTTTGCCGCAAATACTCAAATGTGGGCAACAGGAATTTTCCGTCTGTTGCTAGACTCCCATATTACACATTTATCAAAATAGCACTTTATGATTTGTGTATTTAGGTTTTCGATTGATTAGCTAGGTCAATGTTAACCAGGAGTTTACCGTTTTGTTGAATATCACTGGACTAACCACGAATTCAATAACGATATAGCATGCATGCAAGGCCTATGTTTAATAAGGAATCTCGCTTAGAAAACATATTTATTAATACCGGTAGTACGCACGTGAGAATTCTTCGTTCACAGCGATTTAAAACAAATATTAGAAATGTATCAACTGCAGAGATATTTCTTCATCTCTTAACAGGACATTTGTAATATTAAATACTGCAGTATACGTAGCATTTAACAGTGCTAAAATCGTCTAGGCATATTTTAGCAACTTGTTAAAATGTACGTTAGGCCTACTGACTTCGGCTTTTTGCCTTGGACAGTTAGGAGTGAGTTCGCGTTAGCGACTTAACTCACAAATTCATAATTTCATAATGCGCAAAAATTATTAATAACCATATAAACAGACTGAAACTGAATATTGCCCATAAACAAAGTTTGAAATGCGTCGCGTTCTCCACCAAAACTGTAAGAACAATGGGTCGTACATTAATATTAATATTAGCTCAAATGATCTATAGGGAATTTTAATAATTAATCATGAATATGATTAATATTTTGTATGTTACAGTTACATTAATTTATCGCAGCTGAACTAGATTGATATATGAACGATTACCATAACGGGTTATGGTTCGTCATTAATACATCAATTGTTCTCATTTCAGCTCGAAGTTATGGGATAATCTTTAATGGAATTAATTTAGTTATCAAA
The DNA here is from genome assembly GCF_949319135.1 of Squalius cephalus. Taxonomy (NCBI): domain Eukaryota; kingdom Metazoa; phylum Chordata; class Actinopteri; order Cypriniformes; family Leuciscidae; genus Squalius; species Squalius cephalus. The sequence goes on from NC_137134.1 coordinate 12,521,905, forward strand.
CAATCTGTTTGTCCAGCGAACAGATTGTACGTAAGATTAAATTAACTCTCAAGGAAAATTATCCTTCTTACAAGCACGAGAAAGAGTATCTTTTCCAGGCCTTGAAAAGACACTCTCGGTGTTTGTAGACTAAAATTAGGTTACTTAAATCGTAGCCTACCAAGATAAAGCATATAGCTAAGATCGAACATTTCAGGGACTAAGTAACATGGGCAATTAAATCAGAGTCAGTCAAGGGCATATGGAATTTAATAATTGGACTAATACTACATCGAACTAAGGAATACAAGTTCTACAATTTACACGAGTAAATATGTATGTACAGGACACGTAAACAAAATACAAGACTAAACGGATAACAGATGAGAGAGGGAGAGGAAGGGAGAAAGTGAAACTAAAGTTTCAGGACGAGAGAGATCACCGAGATGATCTCAGCATGGCAAAAATCACAGACAGTAACCCGTAAGAGACAACAAAGAAATCACATTGTAAGTTCAATTCAATAATCGATACTTGCATGGCACACGGTTCTCTTTGTATTTGCTGAAGAAGAGCTCCTTTAAGAGCGGGGCGTGTTTCCTCGTGTCTTCGGGAGCAGCGCGAGTCGTCTGAGGGGAGACGTGCGCGTGCTGTGTTTCTTTAAGAAAACAGGGCTTGCTTCGGTGAGCGCGGCCGCGGGATGTTCAAGTCTCTTTAAAGTTGGAGTTGCTTGCTGCGTGTGCTTCGCTGAGTCCGAAGAAGAAAATAAAGATAAGACTTAAAGAAAATAAAATATAAAGCCCCCTAAACGGGAGCCATTGATGGTCTTCCTGATGAGGAGGGTTCGAACAAGCAGGAACAAACAAGACGAAAGAAAAAAACCGGACTCAACTGAACGGAACGCGGAGTGTAACCGCTTTTCTAGGGCACAGGAATTTCACTCCTCCCTGGGGCTTGAGCCAATTGGAATGCGAAATTCCAGGCGGGAGAAAAGTTCTTTGTCTCACTATGAGTTTGATTTGCATGTTTTATGGCAGTCTTAGGATCATGCCATTTCTACGTTAAACAATTATAACTGCAGTAAAATGCATTTTATCATAATTTGGTATCCATATCTTTCCTACGGGTATATGGAGGTTTAATTCAAGACCAAATTTGGTATGTTTAAAAGCTACGGCCTAGAAGTACCTTCTTACTCTGTAAGATAAGTATTAAAAGTTCGATTAACAAACTGGGAATAAGACTAACCTAAAATGTGATGTGCATTTACAAGTGGGAATGAAAATTGGACTTTTTTTTTAAAAAGATCCACATGGCATATCTATGATTGTAACAGGGTGCACATCTGAAACATTATTCCTTTAAGGTTTACAAGAATACAACAACCCATCACAGAGAAGAACAATCGTGGAAAAGAGAAATTACATTCAGGTTTACATATTTCTTCAATGGTTATACATATAGAAAATGTAGGATTTAAGTAGGGTTAAAGATTAACACTGCTCCACTCCTAAAATCTTTGTTGCTGGACATTCCTTTAGGCAATAAAACACAGTTCAACACATGGGGGAAGGGATTGCCAGAGAATGTTAGTGAACCTTCTCTAACTAAAACACTATTGATTAAAGAATACATTTCAAAACCACACCTCTAGAAAATCATAATTATATGATCAAACAAATTACTAACATGCATACAGGAAGGTCAAACCCAAATCTGAGTTACATACATTAAAACTATATTTCTATAGGAGGATGTTTGTGTGTGTGTGTGTGTGTGTCTGTGTGTAGAAAGTTTCAAGTTTCGTTATCTCTCTGTGGTCCAGAGAGGGGAAAGGGGGGGTTCGGAATGTCTCTGAGGTGAAATTAGTGTCGTAAAAGTCAATTGGCCGACTAGCTGGAGCCAAAGCCTGATTTTCACTCACGAGTTCAAAGTGCACCAGCTTTTGTATTCAGGAAGAAATGTTTTTAGCAACACAGAGTATTTGAATTTGTTAATTCAAACCAACGACGAATGATTCGATAGCCAATGTTGTTACAATCGATTGACAGCCCTAATATATATACATATATATATACATACACACATATTACAATAATAATAATAATAATAATAATAATAATAATAATAATAGTAGTAGTAGTAATAATAAGATTGAAAGAGGAAAATAGTAATAATTAGAATATACTCATATTGATAATAATAATAAAATAACAACATTAATAATTATATGAGGAGGTGGAAGTTATATGATCAACCATGAAGTGCATAGTGTGTGTCAGTTGCTTTGTGATGCATTAAAAAGGTGTGACGTTCAGCATGGATCAGTCCGGTACAATGCCCAGCTTGCCATGCCCCCGTCACCCTTACCCTCTGAATGAAGCTTTTTTTTTTTTTTTTTTTTTTTTTTTTTCTTTCCTTCCCTTCTCTCCTCTTCCCTCTCTTCCCCTTTCTCTTCCACCCTCCTCCTCCTTCCCCTCCTTCTTCTTTCCCTTCCCTTCTTTTCCTTCTTTCTTCTCCGTCTTCCTTCTCACCCCCCCTCCTATTTTTTTCCTTCTTTTTTTCTTTTCCTCTTTCAATCTGTCAAGAAAAAAAAAAAAAAAAAAAAAAGGGTTGGGAAATAAAGCAGTACGTAAGCTCTTTCTTTTTTTATTTTTCCTTCCTTTTTCCTTCTTTTCTCTCTTTCCTCCTTCCTTTTCCCCTTCCCTCCCTCCTCCTTCCCCCCTTCCCTCCCTCCTCCTTCCCCCCTTCCCTCCCTCCTCCTTCCCCTTCCCCAGAGAGAGAGAGAGAGAGAAAGAAATTGCAGAGGAGGAGGCAGTGGACAGTAGCCTGGTTAAAATCAGATCATTCTCAGTAGTAACTGAATTATTTATGGTCTGGCAAAGCTTAATTCATGACTCATTTCCAAAGGAGCGTCACCAACGGACGTCGCTCAAATGCCTCTGGATGAAATTGGATAGACCTAAAACCAATTAGAGCAGGGGTTCCCAACCTTTTTTGTGCCAGGGACCAGCATATTCATAAAAAAAATTCCAGGGACCAGTTGTCAATTTTAAGATGCATCGTTTGGAACATATCACTGTGTAAAACAGTAACAGCCTATCATTTATTTGCATATAATGAACTAGGTGGCAACAAAGGCTACTTTTATGAATATACCAATCTTTTTAAACTTTCAGACCGGTTCACAAAATGTTTCCCTTTTCTGCCATACAATTAGGTCTACTTCCAAAGCAACTCACACAGCACTCACTCACTAGCAGGTGGCAGTAATGGCAAATTGTATGAAAATACCAGTCCATTTCACCTGTCAAATCTCTCCAGAACCACTAAAGACAATCACTTCAACAGCAACTTAGTGTTTTCACTCACCAACAGGTGACAACAAAGGCTAATTGTATGAAAATAAGAGCCAGTTTCAACAGTCAGACAGTTTCAGAATACAATAGCAAACACATAACTTAGTGATTTCAGCCAATCATTTTTAAAAGTATAAAATTAGAGATTAAACTTTAACCTTTAACAAAAAATACCAGATCAGACCAATGAGAACAAAACTATTTTAATGTGAGCATGAACTGCTTATTGATATTACTATATTTGTAGCTGTGCACAAGACAAGCTGTTCTTCCTGAGCATCCATAAAAAACATATGCATCCAAAACAATGCACACAAATTCCAGGATACAATAAAACGAAATTTAAAAAGGTCTGCTTCACAAATGAATGAAAACCAGCTTACAGTTTTTCACCACAAATAACACACAACGGATTTGGCGCCACGGAATCGCCTGTTGTCGTAAAAATTTGCTGAAGCCAACAGGCTGAAGCTTACACTAGAGTACCTGGAACTGATGAAATATCAGGCCATAGCCTCAAACAGCAAGATCTACTTCGGTCAGGAAATCCAAACCACGCTCAACCAAAACGTCTACCATAGACTCCTCTTTAAGAAAGACAACAATGGCTTTATTCATTCTAGATGCCGATAAGATATTACGAGCACCTAACTCATCTCCAATAGCATTTCATTTTTTTTTTTTTTTTTTTTATTGGAATATGCAAGATGTACATAAATTGGGATCACAAACAGGGAAAACAAATAAACAAACAAACAAACAAGCAAAACAAAGCCAATACAGTCAGGAACTGACAGGTGTGTGCGTTTGTGTGTGTGCGTGCGTGCATGTGTGCATGTAAAGGTAACTGGGTGGACGTGTCACAGTACATACTTTGAAAAACAAGAGATAGAGAGAGAAAAAAACAACAAAAAAACGATATATATATATTAAAATAAACATACATAAACATGGATAAGTCAGTATATGAAAACAAATAACAGATATTAATAAAACAAATATAAAGAAATCAATCAGTGGTAATGAGTGACTACTAAAAATACTATAACGTCTACTACTACAACTACTACTTCAACTACCACAACTACTACAGTCTCTACTTCTACAATAACTGCTACAACTACAACCACAACTACTACTACAATCTCTACTACTACATTAACTGCAACTACTACTTCAACAACCACAACTACTACAGTCTCTACTTCTACAATAACTACTACAACTACAACCACAATTATTACTACAATCTCTACTACTACATTAACTGCTACTACTACTACATCAGCAACTTGAATAATGACAATGGTCAAGGCCGCATTAATGCACGGGCTTACCTGGGCTGAAGCCCAGGGGCCTCCCATATTAAGGGGCCTCCCATGTTCAAGTTTATGATGAGCTGAAAAGGTCATATTGTTTTAACTTGTCAGATTTTGTCGCAGTATGTCGCTAGTCGCTTGTGGACGTTGGTGCTGTCGCTCTAATGTTATTGTTATGGTGCGTTCGCACCAAACGCGAATAGAGCGTCTGGCGCGAGTGATTTCAATGTTAAGTCAATGCAAAGACGCGTTTACGCGCGTCTAGAGGTCCCGCGGTGCGATACGGTGCGAGAAATAGACAAGCTTTGTTTCCAAATGCACCAAGCAATGATCCTTTAAATTTTATTAACTTTTATAAACCCAGCCAATATAATCACAATGAACACATCCAAAATAAAATCTTTAACATGTAGGCTATATAACAACTGCAAAGCATCTAATTTGTAAACAAAATGATTTACGCACTAAATCCAGTATAAACTCACTGAGACTGTCGACAGTTTCTTTTCCATGCATCATTTTATTATATCCATGTTTGTGGTTAGTTAGAGTCAAATCATATAAAAGAGTGAAATCGCCCTCGAACTCTTCTGTCTTGCCTGCACTGCACTCGAGACGGTGACGGGAGCTGAGCTCCACTGAAAGGCTTCTTTCCTATTGGTTGTCACTCACGAAAATCGCTTCTCATTTGCATAAAGTTGAAATTTAGTTGCTGCGTGTGGTTGTTAAATAAAGTGTCTTGTGTCTTGTGTTTATGTCCTCAGTGATATGTTAATAACAATATTAAAATTGAAAACATTATTAAAAAAACTCACTGTTGTAGGTCTCGAAAGAAACTAATGCATTCTGTGATGTAGATTACCTAGATATTACACTTTTTTAAAAATCGAGGGGATGGGGGGCCTACAAAACCTCTCAGCCCCGGGGCCTAACATTAGGTTAAGGCGGCTCTGAACAATGGTATAAATACTTGATAGTAATGATAATAAGATAACAGAAGGACAAATCAGAACAGTAATAACAGTAATGAAAACAAAAGTATAAGTAATATTGATGATAGTAATGATATTAATGATATTAATGATAGTAATGAAGAGGTGAGGTGAGGTTAGGAAGTCAGGGAGGGGACTAATAATAATAATAATAATAATAATAATAATAATAATAATAATAATAGGAAAAGGAAAGAGCAAAAAAAAAAAAAAGAAAAAAAAAGTAAATAAATAAATAAATAAGGAGTATATATATACATACATACATACACATACACATATACATACATATATACACACACACATACACATATATATACACATATATACACATACATACACACACACACACATATACATACATACACACACACACACATATATATATACACATATATACATATATATATACATATATACATACATATATATATACATACACACATATTACAATAATAATAATAATAATAATAATAATAATAGTAGTAGTAGTAATAACTAGATTAAAAAGTTCGTCGAGACAAACTTTAAGTTGGCTTGAGAAAGCCGGACCAGAAAGTTTAAAGAAGTTTAAAATAGTTTGGAGTTTAAATTAGTTTAAAGTTTAAAGTAGTTTAAAGTTTAAATTAGTTTGAAGTTTAAAGTAGTTTAAAGTTTAAATTAGTTTAAAGTTTAAAGTAGTTTAAAGTTTAAATTAGTTTGAAGTTTAAAGTAGTTTAAAGTTTAAATTAGTTTGAAGTTTAAATTAGCTTAAAGTTTAAATTAGTTTGAAGTTTAAATTAGTTTAAAGTTTAAATTAGTTTGAAGTTTAAAGTAGTTTAAAGTTTAAATTAGGTAGTTTAAAGTTAAAAAGTTGTTGGGGGTTTTCTAGTGGGTTGCTAAGGTGTTCTCGGTGGTTGCTAGGCGGTTGCTAGGGTGTTCTGGGTGGTTGCTATTGTGTTGCTAGATGGTTGCTAAGGTATTTTGGGTGGTTGCTAGGTGGTTGCTAGGGTGTTCTGGGTGGTTGCTATGGTGTTGCTAGGCAGATGCTAAGGTATTTTGGGTGGTTGCTAGGCGGTTGCTAGGGTGTTGCTAAGCGGTTGCTAGGGTATTTTGGGTGGTTGCTAGGGTGTTGCTAGGGTGTTCTGGGTGGTTGCTACGGTATTTTGGGTGGTTGCTAGGCGGTTGCTAGGGTGTTCTGGGTGGTTGCTATGGTGTTGATAGGCGGTTGCTAAGGTATTTTGGGTGGTTGCTAGGATGTTGCTAGGCGGTTGCTAGGGTGTTCTGGGTGGTTGCTATGGTGTTGCTAGGCGGTTGCTAGGGTATTCTGGGTGGTTGCTAGGCGGTTGCTAGGCGGTTGCTAGGGTGTTCTGGGTGGTTGCTAGGCGGTTGCTATGGTATTTTGGGTGGTTGCTAGGGTGTTCTGGGTGGTTGCTAGGGTGTTCTGGGTGGTTGCTAGGCGGTTGCTAGGGTGTTTTAGTGGTTGCTATGGTGTTGCTAGGCGGTTGCTAGGGTGTTCTGGGTGGTTGCTAGGGTGTTGCTAGGCGGTTGCTAGGGTATTCTGGGTGGTTGCTAGGCGGTTGCTAGGGTGTTCTGGGTGGTTGCTATGCTGTTGCTAGACGGTTGCTAGGGTATTCTGGGTGGTTGCTAAGTGGTTGCTAGGGTGTTTTGGGTGGTTGCTAGGCGGTTGCTAGGGTGTTCTGGGTGGTTGCTATGGTGTTGCTAGGCGGTTGCTAAGGTATTCTGGGTGGTTGCTAGGCAGTTGCTAGGGTGTTCTGAGTGGTTGCTATGCTGTTGCTAAGGTATTCTGGGTGGTTGCTAGGCGGTTGCTAGGGTGTTCTGGGGGGTTGCTATGGTGTTTCTAGGCGGTTGCTAGGGTATTCTGGGTGGTTGCTAGGCGGTTGCTAGGGTGTTCTGGGTGGTTGCTATGGTGTTGCTAGGCGGTTGCTAGGGTGTTCTGGGTGGTTGCTATGATGTTGCTAGGCGGTTGCTAAGGTATTCTGGGCGGTTGCTAGGCAGTTGCTAGGGTGTTCTGGGCGGTTGCTATGGTGTTGCTAGGTGGTTGGTAGTTGTCACAGATGGTTACTATGGAGTTTTTATAGAGTCCTTAGCATGATCTTGGTATGATTTAGCACTTAACTAAATGATATTAGCATGTAGCTATTCACTGCTAGCATGTGTAGCATGTTGGAAGTGCTGTTTGCTAGCATGAGTCAAAAGAGCCAAACCTCATCTCTATACGATGTTCTGATACTGAGATATAGGTCTTGCAAAACGGTTGCTAGGGTACTCAAGTTTGGTTGCTATGGAGTTGCTTGGGAGCTTGAAGCTTTAAACTTAAGAAGTTTAAAGTGGTTTGAAGTTTAAAGTAGTTTACGAGTTTTGAGTTTACAAGTTTAAATGAGTTTAGAGTTTAAGTTTAAATGAGTTTAGTGTGTGTGTGTGTGTGTGTGTGTGTGTGTGTTCACACACACACACACACACACTCAGAGCTTATGAGTTTAGAGTTTATAAGTGTATAAATTGATGAGTTTATAAGTGTTAGAGTTTTTGAGTTTAGAGTTTATAAGTTTTAAATGAGTTTAGAGTTTATAAGTTTTAATGAGTTTAGAGTTTAAATGAGTTTAAGAGTTCAGAGTTTATTAATTTATGAGTTAAAGAGTTAATAAGTCTATGAATTCATGAGTTTATAAGTTAATTAGTTTATAAGTGTATGAGTTTAGAGTTTATTGGTTTAAATGAGTCTCATTGGCTAATATAGTATAATAGAACGGCAGTTTGGTTTAGTCTTCAAGGTATTTAGATTTGAATTTTCGTCGGTTGGTGAGTTTGAATGTAAATTTGAATTTTTTAGAACTCCCCAATGTAAGTCAATGGGAGTTTTTCCGAGTTTTGATCGGCATTTTTAGGAAAACCGTAAGTCCGATCAGTCTGAAAAGATATAGCAACTAACTTCAGATCAGTTTGAGTGTCTGAGCCGAGTTTGGAGTATGTAGAGTTAAAGCTCTAGGACGAGTTTGAGTCAACAGTTTTTAACAGAAGAATAATAATAATAACTAGATGCTAAAGTTCGTCGAGACAAACTTTAAGTTGGCTTGAGAAAGTTTGGACCAGAAAGTTTTTTGCTAGGCGGTTGCTAGGGTGTTCTGGGTGGTTGCTATGATGTTGCTAGGCGGTTGCTAAGGTATTTTGGGTGGTTGCTAGGCGGTTGCTAGGGTGTTCTGGGTGGTTGCTATGCTGTTGCTAGGTGGTTGCTAGGGTATTTGGGTTGGTTGCTAGGGTGTTCTGGGTGGTTGCTAGGCAGTTGCTAGGGTGTTTTGGGTATTCTGGGTGGTTGCTAGGGTGTTCTGGGTGGTTGTTATGGTGTTGCTAGGCGGTTGCTAGGGTATTCTGGGTGGTTGCTAGGCGGTTGCTAGGGTGTTTTGGGTGGTTGCTAGGCGGTTGCTAGGGTGTTCTGGGTGGTTGCTATGGTGTTGCTAGGCGGTTGCTAGGGTATTCTGGGTGGTTGCTAGGGTGTTGCTAGGCGGTTGCTAGGGTGTTGCTAGGCGGTTGCTAGGGTGTTGCTAGGCAGTTGCTAAGGTATTTTGGGTGGTTGCTAGGGTGTTGCTAGGGTGTTCTGGGTGGTTGCTAGGGTGTTGCTAGGTGGTTGCTAGGGTGTTCTGGGTGGTTGCTAGGGTGTTGCTAGGTGGTTGCTAGGGTGTTCTGGGTGGTTGCTAGGCGGTTGCTAGGGTGTTTTGGGTGGTTGCTAGGCAGTTGCTATGGTGTTGCTAGGTGGTTGCTAGAGTATTCTAGGTGGTTGCTAGGCGGTTGCTATGGTGTTCTGGGTGGTTGCTATGGTGTTGCTAGGCAGTTGCTAAGGTATTCTGGGTGGTTGCTAGGGTGTTGCTAGGGTGTTCTGGGTGGTTGCTATGATGTTGCTAGGCGGTTGCTAGGGTATTCTGGGTGGTTGCTAGGGTGTTGCTAGGCGGTTGCTAGGGTATTCTAGGTGGTTGCTAGGATGTTGCTAGGGTGTTTTGGTGGTTGCTAGGGTGTTGCTAGGCGGTTGCTAGGTTGTTCTGGGTGGTTGCTAGGCGGTTGCTAGGGTGTTCTGGGTGGTTGCTAGGGTGTTGCTAGGCGGTTGCTAGGGAGTTCTGGGTGGTTGCTATGCTGTTGCTAGGCGGTTGCTAGGGTATTGTGGGTGGTTGCTAGGCGGTTGCTAGGGTGCTTTGGGTGGTTGCTATGCTGTTGCTAGGGTGTTCTGGGTGGTTGCTATGGTGTTGCTAAGCGGTTGCTAGGGTGTTCTGGGTGGTTGCTATGATGTTGCTAGGCGGTTGCTAGGGTATTCTGGGTGGTTGCTAGGGTGTTGCTAGGCGGTTGCTAGGGTATTCTAGGTGGTTGCTAGGATGTTGCTAGGGTGTTTTGGTGGTTGCTAGGGTGTTGCTAGGCGGTTGCTAGGTTGTTCTGGGTGGTTGCTAGGCGGTTGCTAGGGTGTTCTGGGTGGTTGCTAGGGTGTTGCTAGGCGGTTGCTAGGGTATTCTGGGTGGTTGCTAGGCGGTTGCTAGGGTGTTCTGGGTGGTTGCTATGGTGTTGCTAGGCGGTTGCTAGGGTATTCTGGGTGGTTGCTAGGCGGTTGCTAGGGAGTTCTGGGTGGTTGCTATGCTGTTGCTAGGCGGTTGCTAGGGTATTCTGGGTGGTTGCTAGGGTGTTGCTAGGCGGTTGCTAGGGTATTCTAGGTGGTTGCTAGGATGTTGCTAGGGTGTTTTGGTGGTTGCTAGGGTGTTGCTAGGCGGTTGCTAGGTTGTTCTGGGTGGTTGCTATGGTGTTGCTAGGCGGTTGCTAGGGTGTTCTGGGTGGTTGCTATGATGTTGCTAGGTGGTTGCTAGGGTGTTTTGGTGGTTGCTATGCTGTTGCTAGGGTATTCTGGGTGGTTGCTAGGGTGTTTTGGTGGTTGCTATGCTGTTGCTAGGGTATTCTGGGTGGTTGCTAGGGTGTTGCTAGGCGGTTGCTAGGGTGTTCTGGGCGGTTGCTATGGTGTTACTAGGTGATTGGTAGTTGTCACAGATGGTTACTATGGAGTTTTATAGTTCTTAGCATGATCTTGGCATGATTTAGCACTCAACTAATCGCTATTAGCATGTAGCTATTCACTGCTAGCATGTGTAGCATGTTGGAAGTGCTGTTTGCTAGCATGAGTCAAAAGAGCCAAACCTCATCTCTATACGATGTTCTGATACAGAGATATAGGTCTTGCAAAACGGTTGCTAGGGTACTCAAGTTTGGTTGCTATGGAGTTGCTTGGGAGCTGGAAGCTTTAAACTTAAGAAGTTTAAAGTGGTTTGAAGTTTAAAGTAGTTTACGAGTTTTTGAGTTTTGAGTTTATAGGTTTAAATTAGTTTAGAGTGTGTGTACACACACACACACACACACACACACACACACTCAGAGTTTATGAGTTTAGAGTTTATAAGTGTATAAATGGATGAGTTTATAAGTGTACAAGTTTTTGAGTTTAGTTTATAAGTTTAAATGAGTTTAGAGTTTATAAATTTAAATGAGTTTAAGAGTTCAGAGTTTATTAATTTATGAGTTTTAGAGTTCATAAGTCTATGAATTCATGAGTTTATAAGTTAATTACTTTATAAGTGTATGAGTTTAGAGTGCATTAGTTTAAATGAGTCTCAATGGCTCATATAGTATATAGAACGGCAGTTTGGTTTAGTCTTCAAGGTATTTTGATTTGAATTTTCGTCGGTTGGTCAGTTTGAATCTAAATTTGAATTTTTTAGAACTCCCTAATGTAAGTCAATGGGAGTTTTTCCGAGTTTTGATCGTCATTTTTAGGAAAACCGTAAGTCCGATCAGTCTGAAAAGATATAGCAACTAACTTCAGATCAGTTTGAGTGTCTGAGCCGAGTTTGGAGTATGTAGAGTTAAAGCTCTAGGACGAGTTTGAGTCAACAGTTTTTAACAGAAGATTAATAATAACTAGATTAAAAAGTTCGTCGAGACAAACTTTAAGTTGGCTTGAGAAAGCCGGACCAGAAAGTTTAAAGAAGTTTAAAATAGTTTGGAGTTTAAATTAGTTTAAAGTTTAAAGTAGTTTAAAGTTTAAATTAGTTTGAAGTTTAAAGTAGTTTAAAGTTTAAATTAGTTTAAAGTTTAAAGTAGTTTAAAGTTTAAATTAGTTTGAAGTTTAAAGTAGTTTAAAGTTTAAATTAGTTTGAAGTTTAAATTAGCTTAAAGTTTAAATTAGTTTGAAGTTTAAATTAGTTTAAAGTTTAAATTAGTTTGAAGTTTAAAGTAGTTTAAAGTTTAAATTAGGTAGTTTAAAGTTAAAAAGTTGTTGGGGGTTTTCTAGTGGGTTGCTAAGGTGTTCTCGGTGGTTGCTAGGCGGTTGCTAGGGTGTTCTGGGTGGTTGCTATTGTGTTGCTAGATGGTTGCTAAGGTATTTTGGGTGGTTGCTAGGTGGTTGCTAGGGTGTTCTGGGTGGTTGCTATGGTGTTGCTAGGCAGATGCTAAGGTATTTTGGGTGGTTGCTAGGCGGTTTCTAGGGTGTTCTGGGTGGTTGCTAGGGTGTTGCTAAGCGGTTGCTAGGGTATTTTGGGTGGTTGCTAGGGTGTTGCTAGGCGGTTGCTAGGGTGTTCTGGGTGGTTGCTAGGGTGTTGCTAAGCGGTTGCTAGGGTATTTTGGGTGGTTGCTAGGCGGTTGCTAGGGTGTTCTGGGTGGTTGCTAAGGTATTTTGGGTGGTTGCTAGGTGGTTGCTAGGGTGTTCTGGGTGGTTGCTATGGTGTTGATAGGCGGTTGCTAAGGTATTTTGGGTGGTTGCTAGGATGTTGCTAGGCGGTTGCTAGGGTGTTCTGGGTGGTTGCTATGGTGTTGCTAGGCGGTTGCTAGGGTATTCTGGGTGGTTGCTAGGCGGTTGCTAGGCGGTTGCTAGGGTGTTCTGGGTGGTTGCTAGGCGGTTGCTATGGTATTTTGGGTGGTTGCTAGGGTGTTCTGGGTGGTTGCTAGGGTGTTCTGGGTAGTTGCTAGGCGGTTGCTAGGGTGTTTTAGTGGTTGCTATGGTGTTGCTAGGCGGTTGCTAGGGTGTTCTGGGTGGTTGCTAGGGTGTTGCTAGGCGGTTGCTAGGGTATTCTGGGTGGTTGCTAGGCGGTTGCTAGGGTGTTCTGGGTGGTTGCTATGCTGTTGCTAGACGGTTGCTAGGGTATTCTGGGTGGTTGCTAAGTGGTTGCTAGGGTGTTTTGGGTGGTTGCTAGGCGGTTGCTAGGGTGTTCTGGGTGGTTGCTATGGTGTTGCTAGGCGGTTGCTAAGGTATTCTGGGTGGTTGCTAGGCAGTTGCTAGGGTGTTCTGAGTGGTTGCTATGCTGTTCTGGGGGGTTGCTATGGTGTTTCTAGGCGGTTGCTAGGGTATTCTGGGTGGTTGCTAGGCGGTTGCTAGGGTGTTCTGGGTGGTTGCTATGGTGTTGCTAGGCGGTTGCTAGGGTGTTCTGGGTGGTTGCTATGATGTTGCTAGGCGATTGCTAAGGTATTCTGGGCGGTTGCTAGGCAGTTGCTAGGGTGTTCTGGGCGGTTGCTATGGTGTTGCTAGGTGGTTGGTAGTTGTCACAGATGGTTACTATGGAGTTTTTATAGAGTCCTTAGCATGATCTTGGTATGATTTAGCACTTAACTAAATGATATTAGCATGTAGCTATTCACTGCTAGCATGTGTAGCATGTTGGAAGTGCTGTTTGCTAGCATGAGTCAAAAGAGCCAAACCTCATCTCTATACGATGTTCTGATACTGAGATATAGGTCTTGCAAAACGGTTGCTAGGGTACTCAAGTTTGGTTGCTATGGAGTTGCTTGGGAGCTTGAAGAGTTAAACTTAAGAAGTTTAAAGTGGTTTGAAGTTTAAAGTAGTTTACGAGTTTTGAGTTTACAAGTTTACAAGTTTAAATGAGTTTAGAGTTTAAGTTTAAATGAGTTTAGTGTGTGTGTGTGTGTGTGTGTGTGTGTTCACACACACACACACACACACACACACACACTCAGAGCTTATGAGTTTAGAGTTTATAAGTGTATAAATTGATGAGTTTATAAGTGTTAGAGTTTTTGAGTTTAGAGTTTATAAGTTTTAAATGAGTTTAGAGTTTATAAGTTTTAATGAGTTTAGAGTTTATAAGTTTAAATGAGTTTAAGAGTTTAAGAGTTCAGAGTTTATTAATTTATGAGTTAAAGAGTTAATAAGTCTATGAATTCATGAGTTTATAAGTTAATTAGTTTATAAGTGTTTGAGTTTAGAGTTTATTAGTTTAAATTAGTCTCATTGGCTAATATAGTATATAGAACGGCAGTTTGGTTTAGTCTTCAAGGTGTTTAGATTTGAATTTTCGTCGGTTGGTGAGTTTGAATGTAAATTTGAATTTTTTAGAACTCCCCAATGTAAGTCAATGGGAGTTTTTCCGAGTTTTGATCGGCATTTTTAGGAAAACCGTAAGTCCGATCAGTCTAAAAAGATATAGCAACTAACTTCAGATCAGTTTGAGTGTCTGAGCCGAGTTTGGAGTATGTAGTGTTAAAGCTCTAGGACGAGTTTGAGTCAACAGTTTTTAACAGAAGAATAATAATAATAACTAGATGCAAAAGTTCGTCGAGACAAACTTTAAGTTGGCTTGAGAAAGTTTGGACCAGAACGTTTTTTGCTAGGCGGTTGCTAGGATGTTATGGGTGGTCGCTATGGTGTTGCTAGGCGGTTGCTAGGGTATTCTGGGTGGTTGCTTTGGTGTTGCTAAGCGGTTGCTAGGGTATTTTGGGTGGTTGCTAGGCGGTTGCTAGGGTGTTCTGGGTGGTTGCTATGGTGTTGCTAGGCGGTTGCTAGGGTGTTCTGGGTGGTTGCTAGGGTGTTTTGAGTGGTTGCTAGGCGGTTGCTAGGGTATTCTGGTTGGTTGCTAGGATGTTTTGGGTGGTTGCTAGGGTGTTCTGGGTGGTTGCTATGGTGTTACTAGGTGGTTGCTAGGGTATTCTGGTTGGTTGCTAGGGTGTTCTGGGTGGTTGCTAGGCGGTTGCTAGGGTGTTCTGGGTGGTTGCTATGGTGTTGCTAGGCGGTTGCTAGGGTATTCTGGGTGGTTGCTAGGCGGTTACTAGGGTGTTCTGGGTGGTTGCTAGGGTGTTGCTAGGCGGTTGCAAGGGTGTTCTGGGTGGTTGCTAGGTGGTTGCTAGGGTGTTTTGGGTGGTTGCTAGGGTGTTTTGGGTGGTTGCAAGGCGGTTGCTAGGGTATTCTGGTTGGTTGCTAGGGCGTTTTGGGTGGTTGCTAGGGTGTTCTGGGTGGTTGCTATGGTGTTACTAGGTGGTTGCTAGGGTATTCTGGTTGGTTGCTAGGGTGTTCTGGGTGGTTGCTAGGCGGTTGCTAGGGTGTTCTGGGTGGTTGCTATGGTGTTGCTAGGCGGTTGCTAGGGTGTTCTGGGTGGTTGCTAGGCGGTTGCTAGGGTGTTCTGGGTGGTTGCTATGGTGTTGCTAGGCGGTTGCAAGGGTGTTCTGGGTGGTTGCTAGGCGGTTGCTAGGGTCTTTTGGGTGGTTGCTATGCTGTTTCTAGGCGGTTGCTAGGGTATTCTGGGTGGTTGCTAGGCGGTTGCTAGGGTGTTCTGGGTGGTTGCTATGGTGTTGCTAGGCGGTTGCTAGGGTATTCTGAGTGGTTGCTAGGCGGTTGCTAGGGTGTTCTGGGTGGTTGCTATGGTGTTGCTAGGCGGTTGCTAAGGTATTCTGGGCGGTTACTAGGCGGTTGCTAGGGTGTTCTGGGCGGTTGCTATGGTGTTGCTAGGTGGTTGGTAGTTGTCACAGATGGTTACTATGGAGTCTTTATAGAGTTCTTAGCATGATCTTGGCATGATATAGCACTTAACTAATCGTTATTAGCATGTAGCTATTCACTGCTAGCATGTGTAGCATGTTGGAAGTGCTGTTTGCTAGCATGAGTCAAAAGAGCCAAACCTCATCTCTATACGATGTTCTGATGCAGAGATATAGGTCTTGCAAAACGGTTGCTAGGGTACTCAAGTTTGGTTGCTATGGAGTTGCTTGGGAGCTGGGAGCTTTAAACGTAAGAAGTTTAAAGTGGTTTGAAGTTTAAAGTAGTTTACAGTAGTTTGAAGTTCATGACAGATAGATAGATAAATAAGTATAAATACACACACACACACGCGCGCGCGCGCGCACACACACACACACACACACACACACACACACACACTAACTCGCTCACACACTCACTCAGACACACACGCACACTCAAGAGTTTATGAGTTTAGAGTTTATAAGTGTATCAATTGATGAGTTTATAAGTGTATGAGTTTTTGAGTTTATAAGTTTAAACGAGTTTAAGAGTTCAGAGTTTATTAATTTAGGAGTTTTTAAGAGTTCATAAGTCTATGAATTCATGAGTTTATAAGTTAATTAGTTTATAAGTGTATGAGTTTAGAGTTCATTAGTTTAAATGAGTCTCATTGGCTAATATAGTATATAGAACGGCAGTTTGGTTTAGTCTTCAAGGTATTTTGATTTGAATTTTCGTCGGTTGGTGAGTTTGAATCTAAATTTGAATTTTTTAGAACTCCCCAATGCAAGTCAATGGGAGTTTTTCCGAGTTTTGATCGTCATTTTTAGGAAAACCGTAAGTCCGATCAGTCTGAAAAGATATAGCAACGCGAGTCAGATCAGTTTGAGTGTCTGAGCCGAGTTTGGAGTATGTAGAGTTAAAGCTCTAGGAGGAGTTTCATATAGAAATTTTAGTCTCGGAATAATAATAATAATAAGTTTAAATAGGATTTCAATATGTTGGCTCTCTCAAGCCAACTTAATAAGTTTAAGTACAATATCAGTAAGTTGGCTCTCTCAAGCCAACTTAACTAGATTAAAAAGTTCGTCGAGACAAACTTTAAGTTGGCCTGAGAAAGCCGGACCAAAAAGTTTAAAGAAGTTTAAAATAGTTTGGAGTTTAAATTAGTTTAAAGTTTAAAGTAGTTTAAAGTTTAAATTAGTTTGAAGTTTAAAGTAGTTTAAAGTTTAAAGTAGTTTAAAGTTTAAATTAGTTTGAAGTTTAAAGTAGTTTAAAGTTTAAATTAGCTTAAAGTTTAAATTAGTTTGAAGTTTAAATTAGTTTAAAGTTTAAATTAGTTTGAAGTTTAAAGTAGTTTAAAGTTTAAATTAGGTAGTTTAAAGTTAAAAAGTTGTTGGGGGTTTTCTAGTGGGTTGCTAAGGTGTTCTCGGCGGTTGCTAGGGTGTTCTGGGTGGTTGCTATTGTGTTGCTAGATGGTTGCTAAGGTATTTTGGGTGGTTGCTAGGTGGTTGCTAGGGTGTTCTGGGTGGTTGCTATGGTGTTGCTAGGCAGATGCTAAGGTATTTTGGGTGGTTGCTAGGCGGTTTCTAGGGTGTTCTGGGTGGTTGCTAGGGTGTTGCTAAGCGGTTGCTAGGGTATTTTGGGTGGTTGCTAGGGTGTTGCTAGGCGGTTGCTAGGGTGTTCTGGGTGGTTGCTAGGGTGTTGCTAAGCGGTTGCTAGGGTATTTTGGGTGGTTGCTAGGCGGTTGCTAGGGTGTTCTGGGTGGTTGCTAGGCAGTTGCTAGGCGGTTGCTAGGGTGTTCTGGGTGGTTGCTATGGTATTTTGGGTGGTTGCTAGGGTGTTCTGGGTGGTTGCTAGGGTGTTCTGGGTGGTTGCTAGGCGGTTGCTAGGGTGTTTTAGTGGTTGCTATGGTGTTGCTAGGCGGTTGCTAGGGTGTTCTGGGTGGTTGCTAGGGTGTTGCTAGGCGGTTGCTAGGGTATTCTGGGTGGTTGCTAGGCGGTTGCTAGGGTGTTCTGGGTGGTTGCTATGCTGTTGCTAGACGGTTGCTAGGGTATTCTGGGTGGTTGCTATGGTGTTGCTAGGGTGTTTTGGGTGGTTGCTAGGCGGTTGTTAGGGTGTTCTGGGTGGTTGCTATGGTGTTGCTAGGCGGTTGCTAAGGTATTCTGGGTGGTTGCTAGGCAGTTGCTAGGGTGTTCTGAGTGGTTGCTATGCTGTTGCTAAGGTGTTCTGGGTGGTTGCTAGGCGGTTGCTAGGGTGTTCTGGGTGGTTGCTATGGTGTTTCTAGGCGGTTGCTAGGGTATTCTGGGTGGTTGCTAGGCGGTTGCTAGGGTGTTCTGGGTGGTTGCTATGGTGTTGCTAGGCGGTTGCTAGGGTGTTCTGGGTGGTTGCTATGATGTTGCTAGGCGGTTGCTAAGGTATTCTGGGCGGTTGCTAGGCAGTTGCTAGGGTGTTCTGGGTGGTTGCTATGGTGTTGCTAGGCGGTTGCTAGGGTGTTCTGGGTGGTTGCTATGATGTTGCTAGGCGGTTGCTAAGGTATTCTGGGCGGTTGCTAGGCAGTTGCTAGGGTGTTCTGGGCGGTTGCTATGGTGTTGCTAGGTGGTTGGTAGTTGTCACAGATGGTTACTATGGAGTTTTTATAGAGTCCTTAGCATGATCTTGGTATGATTTAGCACTTAACTAATTGATATTAGCATGTAGCTATTCACTGCTAGCATGTGTAGCATGTTGGAAGTGCTGTTTGCTAGCATGAGTCAAAAGAGCCAAACCTCATCTCTATACGATGTTCTGATACTGAGATATAGGTCTTGCAAAACGGTTGCTAGGGTACTCAAGTTTGGTTGCTATGGAGTTGCTTGGGAGCTTGAAGAGTTAAACTTAAGAAGTTTAAAGTGGTTTGAAGTTTAAAGTAGTTTACGAGTTTTGAGTTTACAAGTTTACAAGTTTAAATGAGTTTAGAGTTTAAGTTTAAATGAGTTTAGTGTGTGTGTGTGTGTGTGTGTGTGTGTTCACACACACACACACACACACACACACACACTCAGAGCTTATGAGTTTAGAGTTTATAAGTGTATAAATTGATGAGTTTATAAGTGTTAGAGTTTTTGAGTTTAGAGTTTATAAGTTTTAAATGAGTTTAGAGTTTATAAGTTTTAATGAGTTTAGAGTTTATAAGTTTAAATGAGTTTAAGAGTTTAAGAGTTCAGAGTTTATTAATTTATGAGTTAAAGAGTTAATAAGTCTATGAATTCATGAGTTTATAAGTTAATTAGTTTATAAGTGTTTGAGTTTAGAGTTTATTAGTTTAAATTAGTCTCATTGGCTAATATAGTATATAGAACGGCAGTTTGGTTTAGTCTTCAAGGTGTTTAGATTTGAATTTTCGTCAGTTGGTGAGTTTGAATGTAAATTTGAATTTTTTAGAACTCCCCAATGTAAGTCAATGGGAGTTTTTCCGAGTTTTGATCGGCATTTTTAGGAAAACCGTAAGTCCGATCAGTCTGAAAAGATATAGCAACTAACTTCAGATCAGTTTGAGTGTCTGAGCCGAGTTTGGAGTATGTAGTGTTAAAGCTCTAGGACGAGTTTGAGTCAACAGTTTTTAACAGAAGAATAATAATAATAACTAGATGCTAAAGTTCGTCGAGACAAACTTTAAGTTGGCTTGAGAAAGTTTGGACCAGAAAGTTTTTTGCTAGGCGGTTGCTAGGGTGTTCTGGGTGGTTGCTATGATGTTGCTAGGCGGTTGCTAAGGTATTTTGGGTGGTTGCTAGGCGGTTGCTAGGGTGTTCTGGGTGGTTGCTATGCTGTTGCTAGGTGGTTGCTAGGGTATTTGGGTTGGTTGCTAGGGTGTTCTGGGTGGTTGCTAGGCGGTTGCTAGGGTGTTTTGGGTATTCTGGGTGGTTGCTAGGGTGTTCTGGGTGGTTGTTATGGTGTTGCTAGGCGGTTGCTAGGGTATTCTGGGTGGTTGCTAGGCGGTTGCTAGGGTGTTTTGGGTGGTTGCTAGGCGGTTGCTAGGGTGTTCTGGGTGGTTGCTATGGTGTTGCTAGGCGGTTGCTAGGGTATTCTGGGTGGTTGCTAGGGTGTTCTGGGTGGTTGCTAGGGTGTTGCTAGGCGGTTGCTAGGGTGTTGCTAGGCGGTTGCTAGGGTGTTGCTAGGCAGTTGCTAAGGTATTTTGGGTGGTTGCTAGGGTGTTGCTAGGGTGTTCTGGGTGGTTGCTAGGGTGTTGCTAGGTGGTTGCTAGGGTGTTTTGGGTGGTTGCTAGGGTGTTGCTAGGTGGTTGCTAGGGTGTTCTGGGTGGTTGCTAGGCGGTTGCTAGGGTGTTTTGGGTGGTTGCTAGGCAGTTGCTATGGTGTTGCTAGGTGGTTGCTAGAGTATTCTAGGTGGTTGCTAGGCGGTTGCTAGGGTGTTCTGGGTGGTTGCTATGGTGTTGCTAGGCAGTTGCTAAGGTATTCTGGGTGGTTGCTAGGGTGTTGCTAGGGTGTTCTGGGTGGTTGCTATGATGTTGCTAGGCGGTTGCTAGGGTATTCTGGGTGGTTGCTAGGGTGTTGCTAGGCGGTTGCTAGGGTATTCTAGGTGGTTGCTAGGATGTTGCTAGGGTGTTTTGGTGGTTGCTAGGGTGTTGCTAGGCGGTTGCTAGGTTGTTCTGGGTGGTTGCTAGGCGGTTGCTAGGGTGTTCTGGGTGGTTGCTAGGGTGTTGCTAGGCGGTTGCTAGGGAGTTCTGGGTGGTTGCTATGCTGTTGCTAGGCGGTTGCTAGGGTATTGTGGGTGGTTGCTAGGCGGTTGCTAGGGTGCTTTGGGTGGTTGCTATGCTGTTGCTAGGGTGTTCTGGGTGGTTGCTATGGTGTTGCTAAGCGGTTGCTAGGGTGTTCTGGGTGGTTGCTATGATGTTGCTAGGCGGTTGCTAGGGTATTCTGGGTGGTTGCTAGGGTGTTGCTAGGCGGTTGCTAGGGTATTCTAGGTGGTTGCTAGGATGTTGCTAGGGTGTTTTGGTGGTTGCTAGGGTGTTGCTAGGCGGTTGCTAGGTTGTTCTGGGTGGTTGCTAGGCGGTTGCTAGGGTGTTCTGGGTGGTTGCTAGGGTGTTGCTAGGCGGTTGCTAGGGTATTCTGGGTGGTTGCTAGGCGGTTGCTAGGGTGTTCTGGGTGGTTGCTATGGTGTTGCTAGGCGGTTGCTAGGGTATTCTGGGTGGTTGCTAGGCGGTTGCTAGGGAGTTCTGGGTGGTTGCTATGCTGTTGCTAGGCGGTTGCTAGGGTATTCTGGGTGGTTGCTAGGGTGTTGCTAGGCGGTTGCTAGGGTATTCTAGGTGGTTGCTAGGATGTTGCTAGGGTGTTTTGGTGGTTGCTAGGGTGTTGCTAGGCGGTTGCTAGGTTGTTCTGGGTGGTTGCTATGGTGTTGCTAGGCGGTTGCTAGGGTGTTCTGGGTGGTTGCTATGATGTTGCTAGGTGGTTGCTAGGGTGTTTTGGTGGTTGCTATGCTGTTGCTAGGGTATTCTGGGTGGTTGCTATGGTGTTGCTAGGCGGTTGCTAGGGTGTTCTGGGCGGTTGCTATGGTGTTACTAGGTGATTGGTAGTTGTCACAGATGGTTACTATGGAGTTTTATAGTTCTTAGCATGATCTTGGCATGATTTAGCACTCAACTAATCGCTATTAGCATGTAGCTATTCACTGCTAGCATGTGTAGCATGTTGGAAGTGCTGTTTGCTAGCATGAGTCAAAAGAGCCAAACCTCATCTCTATACGATGTTCTGATACAGAGATATAGGTCTTGCAAAACGGTTGCTAGGGTACTCAAGTTTGGTTGCTATGGAGTTGCTTGGGAGCTGGAAGCTTTAAACTTAAGAAGTTTAAAGTGGTTTGAAGTTTAAAGTAGTTTACGAGTTTTTGAGTTTTGAGTTTATAGGTTTAAATTAGTTTAGAGTGTGTGTGTGTGTGTGTGTGTGTGTGTGTGTGTGTGTTCACACACACACACACACACACACACACACACACACACACACACTCAGAGTTTATGAGTTTAGAGTTTATAAGTGTATAAATGGATGAGTTTATAAGTGTACAAGTTTTTGAGTTTAGTTTATAAGTTTAAATGAGTTTAGAGTTTATAAATTTAAATGAGTTTAAGAGTTCAGAGTTTATTAATTTATGAGTTTTAGAGTTCATAAGTCTATGAATTCATGAGTTTATAAGTTAATTACTTTATAAGTGTATGAGTTTAGAGTGCATTAGTTTAAATGAGTCTCAATGGCTCATATAGTATATAGAACGGCAGTTTGGTTTAGTCTTCAAGGTATTTTGATTTGAATTTTCGTCGGTTGGTCAGTTTGAATCTAAATTTGAATTTTTTAGAACTCCCTAATGTAAGTCAATGGGAGTTTTTCCGAGTTTTGATCGTCATTTTTAGGAAAACCGTAAGTCCGATCAGTCTGAAAAGATATAGCAACTAACTTCAGATCAGTTTGAGTGTCTGAGCCGAGTTTGGAGTATGTAGAGTTAAAGCTCTAGGACGAGTTTGAGTCAACAGTTTTTAACAGAAGATTAATAATAATAATAAGTTTAAATAGGATTTCAGTAAGTTGGCTCTCTCAAGCCAACTTAATAATAAGTTTAAATAGGATTTCAGTAAGTTGGCTCTCTCAAGCCAACTTAATAATAAGTTTAAATAGGATTTCAGTAAGTTGGCTCTCTCAAGCCAACTTAATAAGTTTAAATACAATATCAGTAAGTTGGCTCTCTCAAGCCAACTTAATAAGATTGAAAGAGGAAAATAGTAATAATTAGAATATACTCATATTGATAATAATAATAAAATAACAACATTAATAATTATATGAGGAGGTGGAAGTTATATGATCAACCATGAAGTGCATAGTGTGTGTCAGTTGCTTTGTGATGCATTAAAAAGGTGTGACGTTCAGCATGGATCAGTCCGGTACAATGCCCAGCTTGCCATGCCCCCGTCACCCTTACCCTCTGAATGAAGCTTTTTTTTTTTTTTTTTTTTTTTTTTTTTCTTTCCTTCCCTTCTCTCCTCTTCCCTCTCTTCCCCTTTCTCTTCCACCCTCCTCCTCCTTCCCCTCCTTCTTCTTTCCCTTCCCTTCTTTTCCTTCTTTCTTCTCCGTCTTCCTTCTCACCCCCCCTCCTATTTTTTTCCTTCTTTTTTTCTTTTCCTCTTTCAATCTGTCAAGAAAAAAAAAAAAAAAAAAAAAAAAAAAAAAAAGGGGTTGGGAAATAAAGCAGTACGTAAGCTCTTTCTTTTTTTATTTTTCCTTCCTTTTTCCTTCTTTTCTCTCTTTCCTCCTTCCTTCTCCCCTTCCCTCCCTCCTCCTTCCCCCCTTCCCTCCCTCCTCCTTCCCCCCTTCCCTCCCTCCTCCTTCCCCTTCCCCAGAGAGAGAGAGAGAGAGAAAGAAATTGCAGAGGAGGAGGCAGTGGACAGTAGCCTGGTTAAAATCAGATCATTCTCAGTAGTAACTGAATTATTTATGGTCTGGCAAAGCTTAATTCATGACTCATTTCCAAAGGAGCGTCACCAACGGACGTCGCTCAAATGCCTCTGGATGCAATTGGATAGACCTAAAACCAATTAGAGCAGGGGTTCCCAACCTTTTTTGTGCCAGGGACCAGCATATTCATAAAAAAAATTCCAGGGACCAGTTGTCAATTTTAAGATGCATCGTTTGGAACATATCACTGTGTAAAACAGTAACAGCCTATCATTTATTTGCATATAATGAACTAGGTGGCAACAAAGGCTACTTTTATGAATATACCAATCTTTTTAAACTTTCAGACCGGTTCACAAAATGTTTCCCTTTTCTGCCATACAATTAGGTCTACTTCCAAAGCAACTCACACAGCACTCACTCACTAGCAGGTGGCAGTAATGGCAAATTGTATGAAAATACCAGTCCATTTCACCTGTCAAATCTCTCCAGAACCACTAAAGACAATCACTTCAACAGCAACTTAGTGTTTTCACTCACCAACAGGTGACAACAAAGGCTAATTGTATGAAAATAAGAGCCAGTTTCAACAGTCAGACAGTTTCAGAATACAATAGCAAACACATAACTTAGTGATTTCAGCCAATCATTTTTAAAAGTATAAAATTAAAGATTAAACTTTAACCTTTAACAAAAAATACCAGATCAGACCAATGAGAACAAAACTATTTTAATGTGAGCATGAACTGCTTATTGATATTACTATATTTGTAGCTGTGCACAAGACAAGCTGTTCTTCCTGAGCATCCATAAAAAACATATGCATCCAAAACAATGCACACAAATTCCAGGATACAATAAAACGAAATTTAAAAAGGTCTGCTTCACAAATGAATGAAAACCAGCTTACAGTTTTTCACCACAAATAACACACAACGGATTTGGCGCCACGGAATCGCCTGTTGTCGTATATCCATATACCTAATGTATGAGGTATTGTATTTATGAAGCTTGACTTCTCTCTCTCTCTCTCTCTCTCTCTCTCTCTCTCTCTCTCTCTCTCTCTCTCTCTCTCTCTCTCTCTCTCTCTCTCTCTCTCTCTCTATTTTCGAGTTGGTCATCGCCTTTCCTTTTACCAGAACTGTCCGCAATGAAATTAGCCATTGAAAAAAAATATCGCGGCCGCTCATCTCTCCACTTCCCTGTCACTTCAGGTGCAGCGCGCTTTTTTGCAGTCCGTTCAGATATGACGCGTTGCTAAGCAATCGCAAGGCGCTCAAAGAAACACATTTTAATCTATTTATTGTTTAGGTTTTGGATTAAATAACATGACGTCATAGCACTTAAAAAAGCATTTAAAAAAGACTATTATTATTATTATTATAAAAAAAGAAAAAAAGAAACATTATTCTGGGAATATTTCAAGGCCCGGTACTAACGGGTCCACGGACCGGCACCGGTCCGGGGACCAGGGGTTGGGAATCACTGAATTGGAGCGATCATCATCGTGTAAAGCCATATGCTGCGTCCCAATTCGCCTAAGTTACACTATGCCATAAAAGTATGTACTCTTTTTGTGAAGAAAAGGTATTTACTTTTGAATGTGTAGCAAAAAAGTAGGCAAGCTTTGGGACATACTACTTTGTCTTTATCGGACGGATCTGTCTTGTGCATCCGGTCACGTAAACTGCCCTGTCAATCATCGTGTCACAGTTAAAATCCTCTATTAAATCTCATTTAATTTCCTACCGTTTCAGAGAGAAATGTAGTAGCACGTTCATCTGCCAGTGGGTCTTTCATGGAGACTGTCCTCATGTGTTTGCAATTTGAATATAATAATGCATTTAAAAGTTGAACGGACGTCGCTCAAATGCCTCTGGGCGCAATTGAATAGACCTAAAACCAATCAGAGCGATCGTCATCGTGTAAAGCCCGCCTCAACGTTTCTGATTGGCAGAGGTGGGAGTAAGTCACACATGTGCAAGTCACAAGCAAGTCTCAAGTCTTAACCTTCAAGTCTCAAGCAAGTCCAAGTCAATTTTGTAAAAAGCAAGTCAAGTCAAGTCAAGTCACTGCTTTATGTCAAGCAAGTCAAGTCAAGTCGTAGCTTGGGTCACAAGTCACGGCAAGTCATACAAACGTTTGATGATTTCACAGAATTTATATATTAAAATAAGTTAAAACTACATAAGTTGTGGACTATGGTTTTATTTGCAACATTTTTTTAAATATGCATTTCCACATACAGCTGAGTGGTTAAAAATCTAAAAAAAGAAATAAAATTTCAAACTACATAGCCTAAAATGTAAATGTAACTGAAATTAGACCAACATTAAAGCATGAAATAATATGTATGCCTCAAACATCGCAGAAGACCATTAAAAGATATTAAACAATTCACAATTCAAGTATAATGGTTCCTATGCCACCAAATGGCATTCTTCAAACTGGCATCCCCTTATGGAACATGAACACATCCTTAACAACAAGTTAGATCTTTCCTTTTTAACAAAAGAATAACAAGAAAAAAAAACAGTAATAATTGAATTGACACAAAACTTACACCTGTCAATCAGGTGGATTGACTATTGTACATTATTAATCTGTGCGAGTGAGTGATTTATTAATATTTGTGAATGATGTGTGTGCATATGTAAGAGTGAAAGGTGTATTGTTTGCATGTCCATGGTTGTGTTTGACTTTCTCTCTCTGTGTGTGTGTGTGTGTGTGTGTGTGTGTGTGTGTGTGTGTGTATGTGTGTGTGTGTGTGAGAGAGAGAGAGAGAGAGAGAGAGAGAGAGAGAGAGAGAGAGAGAGAGAGAGGTGATTTGATTGAGTGTGATTGATTCATTAATATTTGTGAGTGAATGTGTGTGTGTGTGTATGAGTGAAGAGTGTATTGTTTGTTTGCATGTGTGCATGGTTGTGCTTGCAAGTTTGAATTTTTGTTTTGTTTATTTGTGTATGTGTATTTGTGTATAGGTTCGAAAGTCTGTATGTTTTTTTTTCTTTGTGTGTAGGTGTCTTTTTACAATCTTTTATGTGCATCCCCAAAAACTATCCAATTATTAGTCACTGTACACATGCTATTATGCTATTAAAGGACAACTCCGGCGCAAAATGAACCTGGGGTGTAATAACACATGGGAACCGAGTCGACCGTTCTCTGGGATTTGTTTTCATGATAATCGAATGTAAAGAGTTTTATCTCTAAAAACTGATTAGCTTATAACGCTAGTGTATGGGGCATAGAGTAAGTAAAAAGAAATCGCTAGTTAATACCACTAACAAGGCTCAAAATAGCCTCACACTAACACGGTAGCATAATGAGGGTGCTTGTTAGTGGTATTAACTAGCGATTTCTTTTTACTTACTCTGTGCCCCATACACTAGCGTTATAAGCTAATCAGTTTTTAGAGACTCTTTACATTCGATTATCATGAAAACAGATCCCAGAGAACGGTAGACTCTGTACCAATGTGTTATTAATTATTATTAAATTACAGTTACATTTTTTTTATATTTCTTTTAACATTCAAGTCAACCCTGGGATAGCAGACTATATTGGTAGCATATAACTAGACAGTACAAAGGGATGTATGCAGGTAAGAAAAACTGGAATATGGCATATTTTAACATATTTTAACCCAATTTTAATTTTCAAGAAATGTTTTGTTTTTCGCTGTGCTTTTGTATGTAAGGGATTATTCAGATCATAAAAAAATCATTAATCCAAGGCACTCGAATATTATTAAAAATATATAGAAAGCCTTTATTTCATCATGGCTTTAATATTTTAAAATCAGGTGACAAGTAGCTACTTGCACACCTATGCGTTGCGGCTAATGAGCCTTCGTCAGGGTGTGTGACCTTAAGCCCCTTTCACACAGAGATTACGGAAAATACACGGATTAAGTGACCCGAGATTTGACTCGGGTTAGTTTGATTTAGGTTCATTCACACTGCCAGTGATTTTCCGGAATAAGAGACTGCGTTCACACACAACCCGTAAAAATCCCGTAAAGACACATGACATCGATGTGACTTTAATGTCTCAGCAGCGTCTTAAGTTTGCTTATGAGCTGTGATTTCTCTCTCGAGAAACCATGCTTGTGCATTTTTTTCCTCTCTGATTCGATCATAAACTTGCGCATTACATACCGTTTCACAGCTGGCGAACGATCCCGCGCTTCAGCGTCATCACTACAACACGCGGCTTTTGTTCACACAGCGCGTTCCTGCTGCGTCACGTGATTGTTGCGGTGCGTTCAAATACAGATATTTATTTTTAAAAAGACAAGTTATTTCGAGTCATTTACCTCAAGTCCGAGTCAAGTCTCAAGTCATGAATATCAAGTCAAAGTCAAGTCAAGTCTTTTATTAATATTTGTCAAGCAAGTCTCAAGTCCTAAAATTTGCGACTTAAGTCTGACTCGAGTCAAGTCATTGACTCGAGTCCCCCATCTCTGCTGATTGGTACCTCGATTTGGACGGATTAGAAATGGGCTTGAATGGGCTCTTTGCCAGACTACTTGCAGAGCAAATCTAAATTTGCTGGAAGTTTGTCTGGGTTTTCCCAGGCTAGGTGGACAGCTCTCAGGCCCCTCAGTGGCCCTCTGTGGCTTTGGGCTTGGACGCTTTCTTAAGACTCTCTTTCATACTCAAGGACTCCAGCTGCTCCATCAAATCTGCTGCACCCTGGCCCACGGCTGGACGGCTGTTGTCAACAAACATGTTTGGGATTTCCTGACCGAAGTAGATCTTGCTGTTTGAGGCTATGGCCTGATATTTCATCAGTTCCAGGTACTCTAGTGTAAGCTTCAGCCTGTTGGCTTCAGCAAATTTTTCAGCAGAGTAATATTCTGCATCTGCTCTTGCCTTCTCTCTTGCCAGAAAAGCAGAATCTTCAATTTCGGAGATCTTTTTCTCCGTTTCCTTCTCCATCACTTTTTGTTGGAAGTGAATCCCTGCCACTTGAGCCATTTTCTCGGCCTCTATGATGGTCTTCTTTCTCTCAGTTTCAGCCTCTTTCTCCACAACTTTCTGCGTCTGAACGGTGATAAGCAGCCTTGTCTTCTCTGCTTCCATTGGCTCATAGTTTCTTCTGATTGCCTCTGGAATTTTAGGTTTGGTGACTCGCACAGCCTGAATAGTGAGACCAGGAGCCATAGCATTCAAGTCCTTCTGCAGTGCAGTCTTTACGTTCTCATCAATTATTTCGAACAGCTCTATGTAGACTTCCTGTAGTGTGTGCACACTGCAGAACTGGTTTAACTCATGGTGAATTTTGTTGAAGATTAGCGTCTTGTCATAGTCTGCAGTGTAGTTCTTCACTATCTCCAGCACAGCTGATGGCACCAGCATGTTGACCACTTCAATTCTGTCAAAATAGATCATAACACCCCCACTGGTTCCACAAGGCACATTTTTTATTTCATCAGTTTGTAAAGTTGTCTGCACTGATCTGTATGAAGTGATAAAAGGCAGCATTATGTGGTAGCCTGGGGATTTAGGAGATGTCAACAAAGCTCCTCCTCTGTAATACACAGCTAAATGTCCTTCCTCAATCTTGTGTATGGAAGAATGAAGGAGAATGGACATCACACCAGCCATTGCTGCAACTACTGCCCCAACATGTGCCATTGTCATTTAGCCAGCGCTCACCGATCACGGACGGAACCAGATTGGCCAACCCGTACACTTGGCTCACTCAATGGATCTGACAGGATTTTAGTTGTCCTCATTCAGTTTGTTTTAGTCAGATTTCTGTTCCTGTATTAAATCATACCCAGCTTTCAACTGTGCTTTAAAAATATGTTATTTGTTTTTTTTTCTCTTATGACAAATCTTATAATAAGGAATATTACTTACTTTATCTGCTTCTGTTAACTAAATTTAGTATTCATAAATGTAAATTTGGAGGAAACAATCCTTTGTTTTTCATTTTAAGAACAATATTGGGTTTGAAAAATTAGAAAGCTGCAAAGTGTGTTTCAATCTGTAAACATTTGTACATTTTTTACTTAACTTTTAAGTTTGTCACTGTTTCTTTATACATGTTTTTTGTTTGTTTGTTTGTTTGTTTACTCACTGTAGGCCTGCTGTAGTTGTAATTCTTTAAAATCAATTAAAAAAAAAAATTAGACTATTAGTTTTTCATGCATGGATTATGATAAACTCTGTCAGGATTTTTCCTATGTATTTTTATTGCTTTTAGGGCATGAAAAATAAAAAAAATTTTACACATTTTTCAAAGAGATTTTCAGATGTCCACTTGAGTGGACAGCATGCGTTTATGGTTTAAACTGAAGAGATACTGTATTAAACATAATACAATAATCAAACATAGTGTGTGTATTTAACAAACCAATCAAAAAATATATATCAAATCATGTGAAAACTAAAATATATACAAAAAATATAAATGTGAAATATTGCAAAGGTAATTGAACTTCATACAAGTTGCACTTTGTATATCTTTGATACCAGAACATGAGGACGTGATTCCATCAGAAATTTCTACAGCCTGTCAAGGTACAAACTGTGGAAACCACGCAGATGCTCGACACACAATGGCTTGCCACTGGTGGCAATGTATAGGATGATGCAACAGGATCCACTGTAGAGGTTGATGTGCAACTATGCCATCAAAACCCGTGCAAATTCAAGAAAATACTTTTTTAATAGCTGTCCACTGTAGTGATCGCATGAAAGGAAAAATACACTTAAATACATTTTTAATGCTACTTTTTAATATTGATTTGATATAATAATATACCAAAATAATTATCAGGTCTAGCAAAGAATGCTCTTATATTACAAAGCTATGAAAACCAGTGGGAAAAAATCACAGCTTTATTTTTTTGCAAAGAGGGCAAGAAAGGATGACAGCGATGGTGACAGGAAATATGTGTGTCTGATAATTGCATAATAACCTATAACAGCCACTGTCCGGAAGAAAATGGCAAAATAAAAGAATAGAATGAGCAACCACGTGTAAACAACGAGTAACAAAAAAAACAAAAAAAAAACCCCATCAAGGTAAGAGATCATAATATAAGATATTAAAATAAAATAAGCAAAATCACAAACCGTTTCATTGCATTTAATTTACATGTATTGTCAGTATTAGGCTCGTGTGTGTGTGGATGAAAACCCCTGAAATGGCTTCTTCATTCTAATGAACCAAAATAAATCAACAGATCACCTGAACGCCTGTTATTTAGGCGGATGAGCTCCGCGGTTTCTGTTACAGGGTATCCTTATTCACCAGCATCCTTATTCACCAGCGTCCTTATTCAGCAACATGCAATAGTTTCCTCCCTGGAGGCGGCTGATAGTCCTGTGGTCTCTCCGGCCCCGTTACGAGGGGCGGTGCGCTTCTCTCCTCGGTGACATTGACTGAGTTTCTTGGTTCTCGGAAATCAGTCTCATCCACGAATAAACTAAACTAAAATGATTGTTTGCAGTCAATAACCAGTTAGCCGTCTGGTTTCTCGCTTTCAGTCACAAACAATAACGAAAGAAGTTATCAGGGCCGGTGTTGTAACGAAATCCGACTCCCCGGACAAATCGCACTCCCTTTCCCGTGCACGCGCAAGCGAGTTTAAATGCACTTCCTTTGCCATATCCGTTTATCGATCGATTTTTCACACAACAAGCACCCAGATCCTGCATGGAAGCTTTGTCTACACTTAAATAAATTAACAGAGTGTGGATACTAGTGTGGATAAAAGATGCAAAAAACAAACACAAAAAAAAAAACACAAAAAAAAAAAAAAACATGGCAGATCGATTCGAACTATAAACTTCGACGGGTAAGGAATAAAGCTACCAGCTATCAAAACAAAACTGTTAATTTCACTTAATTTAACTTTACTTATCGTTTGTGTGTTAAACACGCTGTGTTTCATAGGAAAATATTGTATACTGTCCCCATTGCACATGAATGTCATTAAAAATAATAATATTTAACATTTTTTCACGAAGATAGGCTTTAAGAGTTCATCAAATAGCCTACATATTGTAGATATATGAGACAAATACCTGTCTTTTTGTAAATACAAAACAAAATAATAATAACTAATAAAACAAATTATTAGTGATAATTGACACTTAAAGCTAAGAATGTAAAGAAACCTTAGACATTTTTTTTAATAGTTATTTTCCAGCACATTATGGCCCCAAAAAGCATTATTTATTTTATTTATTCTTTCAATTTTACATCTTACATAGCTTATGGATATACAATTAAAATAGCAATTGCTTTGCGGTCAGGTGCCCTTTTTTAAAATTAAAAAAACTGCTTAAAAACAAGATGGGTTTTCCAGGGGGAGTCGGATTTTCACAGAATTAAAATACGGACTGGTGAAATCACACTCCCCGCAAAAAGGTGCCGCAGTCCATGGTCATTGAACCAGGTTTTGGTTCTTGGCAGTGTGGGCAGGTGCAAATCCTGCTGGAAAATGACACACAATAGAAATAAAGATAGATGTCAGACTGAGCAAACGGCTTTTCTTCTCCAGGGTTGGACACACCATCCAGTCTACAAAAAAAAAAAAACACTGGATTAAACACAGGATTGGATGGATATCATCCTGACGGGAAACTCAAACCTGTCCACGTCTGAGCAAGAACATGAGAGACTGAAAACTGGAAAGAAGACCTCAAGTCATCACAGACACATTTGCTTTGTTTTCAAAGTCATGTCAAGTTATTTCTATAGCGCTTTATACAATTCAGATTGTTCAAAGCAGCTTTACAGTGATAAACAGGAGAATAATGATCAATGACTCATACAGAATTCAGTTGTGCTGTAAAGCAGCTCTAAGACAGTAGTGCCATTATTCTATGGAAGCAGATTAGTCTCAAATATAATTCACGCAAAAAACATGATTCACAAATGCATAGACAATTTCACATGCATGAAACCTAATTCACGTGCACACAAAAAAAATACACGTGCGTGAAAAAAATATATATTCACAAAAAGCAATTCACATGCGCAAAATAAAATTATATACTCATAAAATACATTTCACAAATGCAAAACACAATTCGTAGATATACAACTGTGCACAAAAACCTTTGAATGTTTAAAATGTACGAGTGTATTCTTGCATTTGAATGTGCAAATCGTCATTCACGTACGAATCGCCTTAGATATGTGTGTGTGTGTTTTTGAGACTTTGCTGGCAGCATAACACTCGTAACACAGAGCAGTCGTACTCTTTAGCCAATCAGATTTAAGCTTATCAATCGACCAATCAGTATCACGTGAGGGCGGGCCTACCTGCATGTTACGTCATCAGCTTTCGACCAGTTCATGGCTGAGCAGAGGTAAGCGCAGTTAATCGTTCATTTCTGTGTTAACTGAAGTTAGAGATCATTTGAAGCAATAGTTTATTAACTGCTGTTTAGTCCACATGTGAATATAAACATTTATTTTTAGTATTGATGGAGTTTCATGTCCTGTCCACCACACATTCAACCTATGATAATGTATGTAATGACGTGCATATATAGGAGACATGTTTTGATCTGCATATATTATGTAGTTTTATTGTTTCAGATTTCCAAGACAGATGATGTATGAAGTTGCAGACAACCAGTACTGTGATCTTACCATTTCTACTGTAATTCTTTGAAAACAGTCATGTTGCAAGCATCCATTTTGAGTTGTTTCAACAAGTGGTTGAAAGTGATGCATTGTTACTGTATTCATTTGTCTCCTGCGAACTATATGTACACGCTTTAGGAATAAAGCCTTGCTATGCATGCATTATTAAATGTTCTTGTAAGAATTAAAAGATTCAGACATAGTTCATTTTGATGTACACGTTTTATTAATTTGAAAGTTTCTGAATCCTTTGGGAATAAAATATATAAAATGACTTGATCATGATTAATGTTCCTGTTACATATGAAGATCATGAACTGACAGTCTAAACTGTGAAGCACAATATTCAGTACAGAGAAATATACGTCTCTTCAGGAGTTGTGAGATCCAGTCAGAGTGTACTTTGCTTTTAAAGTATATAAATATAAGTGCAATACATCAAGTGAAAAGTTAACAAATGAATTGTGTTCAGTCCGGTCATCAGTAGACCTCTCTGTTAGGACATATAAGATTTTGTCCTGATATTTAAAGTACTAAAACCCTATAGTACAAGAGTTGCAGACAGAGGACGTGGGAAATTAAGTGATGGTATTTGAATAGAGTTTACTGAGTAATCTTAGTCGCATAATCTTAATTGCCTCTCTATGATAAGTACCTTTGTCTCATCAGCATAAAATCAGATTTGCCTATTTTACTAGGCAAAGTAAAATTAATGCTTCACAATATTGTCCTAAGACCTTAAGATGACAAT
Organism: Squalius cephalus; assembly: GCF_949319135.1. NCBI lineage: Eukaryota > Metazoa > Chordata > Actinopteri > Cypriniformes > Leuciscidae > Squalius > Squalius cephalus. The sequence goes on from NC_137134.1 coordinate 12,555,131, forward strand.
AAAAAACCTTATTTAAAAACCTTGCGATGACAATACAGCACAAAACATAAGGTAATGCATGTTGAATATATTGCTAACACTCTACAATAAGGTACAATAACTTAGTTAACATTAGTTCATGTATTAAATAACCATGAGCAATACATTTGTTGCTGTGTTTGTTAATCTTTATTAACGTTAGTTAAAAATACAGCTGTTCATTGTTAGTTTACAGTGCATTTACTAATGTTAACAAGATTTTAATGAAGTATTAGTAAATGTTAACATTAACAAAAAATAATAAAGGCTGTTCACGTGCAGTTCATTATTAGTTCATGTTAACTAATGAAACGTTTTAATAAAGTGTTACCAATTAAGACATAAATACAAAAAAAAAAAGTATAAAAGAGAATTAAGAAACAACATGAATTAAGATGTTCGTGACTGCTATCCATATGTCACACCAAAGGTGAGTAATCCTGATAAAATGCAGGGAAACAAGTGTTAATAATAATTTAACATCATACACAAATGGCAAAAAACACTGGCTGCTCATTAAAATAGGTCTATTCACTATTTAAAGAACAATGTCGATGGGTATTGACCACAGATGATTGTTTTGCAATCATTAGCCTGATTGTAGCTGTGAGAGCTGTCTGTGCCTTCAGCTAAAATACAACAAAACAAGCATCATTCTTCTTCATTTCTGACACGATATGGGACATCTGATTACAACAGCACTTGCTTACATCAGTTAATAGTTCATAAACTATTGCTTCAACTGATCTAAAACTTCTCTAACTTCAGTAAACACAGAAATGAACGATTAACTGCGCTTACCTCTGCTCAGCCATGAACTGGTCGAAAGCTGATGACGTAACATGTAGGTAGGCCCGCCCTCACGTGATACTGATTGGTCGATTGATAAGCTTAAATCTGATTGGCTAAAGAGTACGACTGCTCTGTGTTACGAGTGTTATGCTGCCAGCAAAGTCTCAAAAACACACACACACATATCTAAGGCGATTCGTACGTGAATGACGATTTGCACATTCAAATGCAAGAATACACTCGTACATTTTAAACATTCAAAGGTTTTTGTGCACAGTTGTATATCTACGAATTGTGTTTTGCATTTGTGAAATGTATTTTATGAGTATATAATTTTATTTTGCGCATGTGAATTGCTTTTTGTGAATATATATTTTTTTCACGCACGTGTATTTTTTTGTGTGCACGTGAATTAGGTTTCATGCATGTGAAATTGTCTATGCATTTGTGAATCATGTGAATTATATTTGAGACTAATCTGCTTCCATATTATTCAGCTGAAGACAGTTTAATGTTGATTCAGTCCAGTTCAAAAACTGTGTAAAGTTCATCATATGATTATGAAATGACCTGCCAATGGCCGGTGGCTTAAGAAAATTTACCGGCCATGAAACTTTTTTTTGCAAAAACAGACAGTGTGACAGTTATGACACCAAAATGTAGAAAATTCACTATTTTCAATTTAAATTATTTTCAAATAAATTATTCAAATGTAAAAGAACACTGCATTAATTAATTAATTAAACAGATTAATCTTCATTCAAGTTACAAAAGTTATTCAGTCAAGAGCAGTGAGTGATTTTTTTCTTTGTCGTTTGTTGTTTGAGGATTATTAGGCTGCTGTCACTTTAAGTCAAGTCAAGTCAAGTCAAGTATATTTGTATAGCGCTTTTCACAATACCAGATTGTATCAAAGCAGCTTCACAGTATTAAATTAAAATAATACAACAAGGTTTGTTTCTAGTGGAATTTATTGATTCATAAAATTAAAATTAAATATCCCCAAAATATCCCCAACTGAGCAAGCCAAAACTCCATCAGGTGACCTAATGGAGAAAAAAAAAACCTTGGGAGAACCCAGGCTCAGTCGGGGGCCAGTTCTCCTCTGGCGTTTATGAACTAGAGGCCGGATTTAACTGTAAGATTAAAAATATTATATGCCTGGCTGAAGAAATGCGTCTTTAATCTAGTTTTAAACTGGGAGAGCGAGTCTGAGCAACGAAAAGTATCAGGAAGGCTATTCCAGAGTTTTGGAGCTAAATGTGAAAATGCTCTCCCTCCTTTGGTGGATCTGGATATCCTAGGTATGACCAAAAGCCTCGAATTTAGTGATCTTAAAGAGTACAATGGATTATAGGGCGATAGAAGATCTGTTAAATAGACTGGAGCTAAGCCGTTTAGGGCTTTATAAGTCAGTAGCAATACCTTGTAGTTAATACGGGACTTTATAGGTAACCAATGTAGTGATGTTAAAATCGGTGTTATATGGTCAAATTTTCTTGATCTAGTAAGAACTCTAGCGGCGGCATTTTGGACTAACTGTAGCTTGTTTATTGAAGATGCAGGACAACCAGCTAATAAAGCATTACAGTAATCTAGTCTCGATGTCATGAATGCATGAACTAACTTTTCTGCATCAGAAACTGATAGCATGTTACGTAGCTTAGCAATGTTTCTAAGGTGGAAAAAGGCTGTTTTTGTAACATATGAAATATGATTTTCAAAAGACAGGTTGCAATCTAATATAACACCCAGGTCTTTTACTGTAGAGGATAAAGTAACAGGACATCCTACTATGTTAAAGTTGTAATGTGAGAGGTTTTGTGGGTGGTTTTTTGAACCGGTAAGTATTACCTCTGTCTTGTCTGGATTTAATAAAAGAAAATTACCCGTCATCCAATCTTTTATATCTTTAACACACTCTGTCAATTTGGATAATTTAGCGTTTTCATCTGGCCGTGATAAAATATATATTTGAGTGTCATCAGCATAACAATGGAAACTAATTCCATGTTTCCTTATAATATTTCCAAGTGGCATCATATATATTGAGAATAATAGAGGGCCTAACACAGATCCCTGCGGCACTCCATAGTTTACTGAAGTTATGATCGATTTTTCTCCATTTAAATAGACAAAATGGTATCGGTCTGATAAGTATGATCTGAACCAGCTTAATGCTTGTCCTTGAACACCAGTATAATTTTGTAGTCGATCTAAGAGTATTGTGTGATCTATAGTATCGAACGCAGCACTAAGATCAAGTAAAACTAATATTAAGATACAGCCTTTGTCAGAAGCTAAAAGTAAATCATTTGTGATTTTAACGAGCGCAGTTTCAGTGCTATGATGCGGCCTGAATCCAGACTGAAACTTTTCATAGATGTCATTTTCTTGCAAGAAAGAGCCCAGTTGGGCGGACACAACTTTTTCTAGTATTTTAGACATAAATGGAAGATTTGAAGTGGGTCTATAATTTGCTAGGTTATTATGATCTAATTGTGGTTTCTTAATGAGTGGTTTTATAACTGCCAATTTAAATGTTCTTGGAACATGACCTAAAGATAAAGACGAGTTAATAATATTAAGGAGAGGCTCTTCCACTATAGGTAACACTTCTTTCAGTAGTTTAGTTGGTATAGGATCTAATAAACATGTTGTTGTTTTAGATGAAGTGATACATTTATTTAACTCTTTTTGTTCTATAGTTGTAAAGCACTGTAATTGTTCTTGCGGGGTGATAATTGAGGCTGAATTATAAGGCGCGATTGAAGATTGAACATTTACAATTGTGGTTCTGATGCTTTCTATTTTCTCAGTGAAGAAGTTCATGAAATCATTACTACTAAACTGTAACGGGATATTTTGTTCAGGTGATGCTTGTTTGTTTGTTAGTCTAGCCACGGTGTTAAATAAAAACCTTGGATTGTTTTGATTATTTTCTATTAGTTTGCGGAGGTGCTCAGCCCTGGCTGCTTTTAGGGCCTTTTAATAACGTGACATACTGTCTTTCCACGTGATTCTAAAGACCTCTAAATTAGTTTGTTTCCATTTACGCTCTAAATTACGGGTTTCTCTCTTTAGAACATGCGTAGTATTGTTGTACCATGGTGCTTTAATTTTCTCTCTGACCTTTTTTAATTTAACGGGTGCAACAATATCCAGTGTTCTGGAGAGAATGGTGCTCATAGTGCTAGTTAGTTCTTCTAGTTCATCTGTTTGTTTGGGTTCAGGCAGCAGCTGAGACAGATCGGATAAGCAATTTGAGAAATTATCTATGGTGGATGGGAGGATTGTTCTGCCTGGTCGATAACGCGGCGCAGCATGACATATTACAGCAGTACGTAATATGCAAGTTACCATGTAATGGTCAGTGACATCATCACTTTGCGGTATAATATCTATATCGGTTGGATCGGTTCCATATGATATAATTAAATCGAGTGTATGATTAAGACGATGAGTGGGACCAGTGACGTTTTGCTTGACCCCAAAGGAGTTTAATAAATCTGTAAACGCAGCCCCTAACGCATCATTTGAATTATCTACGTGTATGTTAAAATCTCCAACAATTAATGCTTTATCGACGTTGACCAATAGATCTGAGAGAAAATCTGCAAACTCTTTTAGGAAATCAGCGTAAGGCCCTGGCGGTCTATATACGGTAGCCAAAGCTAGAGATAATAGGGATTTTTTTCTTACATCTGAGAGCATAACATTTAGTACAAGTACTTCAAACGAATTAAACTTGTCACCTGGAGTTTTTTCGGTTCCTTGCCACTGTTGCCTTTGGCTTGCTCAGTTGGGGATATTTTGGGAATATTTAATTTACTTTTATCAATCAATAAATTTCACTAGAAACAAACCTTGTTGTATTATTTTAATTTAATACTGTGAAGCTGCTTTGATGCAATCTGTATTGTGAAAGGCGCTATACAAATGTACTTCAATTAATGTTAATAATATTTGTTTCAATCACTGAATGAAGCCTGTTATACAAGAGTCGCGACCTTAAATTGCTTGCACAAAACTCTTGATCAGCACTCAACATTTGCTTTGTTGTTGTTCATTTAAACCATTATGAACCGCAGAGAGCGTGACGCCTCATTCGCGCCGCAAGACCTCCAGACGCGCGTAAACGCGCCTTTACGTTGACTTAACAAGCGTTGGCTCTACTTCTACTGCTATAGAGCTGGTAAGTCCCACCCATCCGCAAAACCCCAAGTGGACCTCTAGGTTGAAAAATCGTCAATGCAAGTGAATGGGAGAAAATAATTATTTTCTGGTCCCGTTTGAATTGTGCCATGAATGTGAACATCCCTTACAGAAAAAACACATGAACTTCACATGTGCAAAAACTCATGTGGTCACATGTGACCACATGCACGTGTGATTTTGCACATGTGAAATTTAACATGTAAAAACATGTGATTTGCACATGTGAATTATGTGGATCACATGTGTTTTGCACATGTGATTTTGCACATGTGAAATTTAACATGTAAAAACATGTGATTTGCACATGTGAAATATGTGGATCACATGTGAAACATGTGTTTTGCACATGGGAAATGTGTGCTTTTGGAACATTTACACATGTGATTACATGTGAAACACATGTGAAACCCATGTGAAACCCATGTGATCACATGTGAAACGTAAAAATTCCCATGTGAAACCTATAATCACATGTGAAACCCATGAGATCACATGTGAAACCCATGAGATCACATGTGAAACCCATGAGATCACATGTGAAACCTATAATCACATGTGAAACCCATGAGATCACATGTGAAACCCATGAGATCACATGTGAAACCCATGAGATCACATGTGAAACCTATAATCACATGTGAAACCCATGAGATCACATGTGAAACCCATGAGATCACATGTGAAACCCATGAGATCACATGTGAAACCCATGAGATCACATGTGAAACCTATAATCACATGTGAAACCCATGAGATCACATGTGAAACCCATGAGATCACATGTGAAACCCATGAGATCACATGTGAAACCCATGAGATCACATGTGAAACCCATGAGATCACATGTGAAACCTATAATCACATGTGAAACCCATGAGATCACATGTGAAACCCATGAGATCACATGTGAAACCCATGAGATCACATGTGAAACGTAAAATTCCCATGCGAGACCCGTGGAATAACATTTGAAACCCATCAACAATCTATGTTAAACCTACACCCCATGTAAACCTGCAACTTCATGTGAAACCCATGTAAAAATCATTAAGCAACATACCACAGAAAACAGTAGGCCTACCATGTTCTTTTGTAGGGCCTATAGCCATGTTTCCCAACATTAAAACAAATTATTCAAATTGAGCTTTTATTTCATTTCAAAATATGCAATACAAATTTAATGTTTAAAACAAAGCAAAACCAAATTAAAATTATACATAAAAAAGCCTCTAAAACGATGATGTATAAGGGTGTGTGTGTGTGTATTGTGTGTTTGTGAACGTGTGTTGTCTCAGTCCTCTGTCTCCTTCAGCAGGCATCCTGTTTTGGGATAGAAAAACAATCAAAGATTAGGGCAGTGCAAACACTATCAGTCTATCCTGATAAACTAAATTTTTCTTTCTTTTCTTTCTGGATTTCAGGATTGTATCTGTTAATGTCAAGTGATGACTGGTCTATGTATATTGGCTGTAGCCAAATATATAAACAAGCAGATCCTACAGCATGCCCTCTAGAAGGTTCTAAGGATTACACATTTATTAGTATCTTTGTAGGTTGGTTGGTGTTTTAACAGCATGCCAGCCAAGATTCCTTGGCATGTAAGTTGAAATGCTATAAAAGAGCAATAAAAAAAAAAAAAATGTATATAAGGTCTTTAAAGTTTCCTTTGGATAAAAACCTTAAAATGGATTTAGTGTCATCAGTATCTTAGCAATACCAATCCTGTGCCCAATTATCAAGCATTTCTGAAGATCTTAATGAGTTGGTTCAATAAGTTCATAATGAGTTCATAATCGCATTAAGAACATGGATGTAAACGTGCTCTTATTCCCTAAAAGTGAAAGCAAAATGGTCCTAACTTTTGGCATCTGTCTCTTCATTAAAGTCCGCGTGAATCAGAAGTTGCAACCGACTTTATTTCAGTGTTGTGAAGCATTTCCAAATGAAACGGAATATTGAACAGAGGGCAGGGTTTTTGCTTTAGCGCTCCTCCTCTCCATCTCTGCTCATAGCAGGCTAACAGTTGGAAGAGAGGGTTAAGGATGTTCAAACCCAACTCGTCAAACAGACGTCATCAGAGAAGGGACGCCATTCCAGGGCAAAAGCAAATTTTCAGATTTTGATTAATGATTACCACGACAAACAATTTGTTTTCTGTGTATTAACTTAAACGGATTAATTTTTCACTTCAAGACAAAGTAATGTGCGCTAACAAAGTAAATAGGGTCCATTTTGATTTCATGATATACATTTTCTTTTAAGGCGGTGTTTGAAGCTGCTTTTGATTTTCACAGATGACTTATTTGCTGTGTTCGGATCTAAAGACCGTTAGCTATTAAGCCTATATATTTTTAGTGATATTATTATTATTATTATTATTATTATTAATAATTTGTAATTGTATTGTTATTAGTCAGTCATTAAATGTTTTGTGAATATGCTATGGAAACAAAAAATGCTGGCGAACAGCAATGTCATTTTCATCTTGGCTTAAACAACTGTATAAGAGTGATGCGTCTTTTTTATAAAAAAGCACTATTGACAATTTGTGAATAGATCACAAAATAGACTGAGGAATAGACTGATGTTGGATCATCTGAAGATTACCTTTCTGCTCGTCTCCTCAGATCTTGTAACTTTTGTGCCATGCAGACCTTGATCTCAGTGCCTCCGATGTGTCTTTTTGACATGGTCTGTAAGAAATGAGATTGATAACATTGAAATTTGAAAACAAGTTTGGAATGCCAAAGAGTAATAGACCATATGGTCTATATGGTCTATTACCTAATATAGTATTAGACCATAACCGATTATAATGTACTGACACTTTTCTGACGTCATTTGTCGCGTACGTGCTTTGTCGCGGTAGCACTGAGGGAGGTGAGACGCGAGTGTAAACGCAGCCATAGTGTACCTTTAATTAAAGTTGTATATTATTTCCATGAGGATAAAGATGTTTATGTCAGTGAGTGGTCAGTGTGAAACAAAGCAAAAGGCGATACATGTATGAATGATCAAATTAAAATTGTTCACCCAAACATCTAAATTTTGTCATCACTTACTCACCCTCAAGCTTTTCCAAACCTCTTTTTTGTTTAACAGAAGAAAGAAACTCATACAGGTTTGTAACAACTTGAGGGTGAATTTTTGGGTGCACATTTCTTGAAATTACCTTTCTTATTAATTTTGATCACAAAACTCACTAGGAGAATTTTTTTTTTTGTTTTGCAAAATGCAGTACAGGTGGAACTGTAAAATTAAAATGCTTACCCTCTTGCATTTGAAAGTTTAATTTTCGCAAACGCCTTATCTCCTTTTCCTTGGTTTTTCAGCCTCTCCTCAAGTTCCTTTACATCATTTTTGTAGTCTCTCTATCAGTGTAGAAAGAGGAGAGGTATACAAGAGAAAGAAAATAGATAAAGCCACTTGAAGTGCTGAAGAACTTTCTAGAATCTTGTAATTATGAAAATATATCTGTTATCTGTTGCTCAGATAGAGACAACTAATGAATTGTGAATTTTGTTTTCTCTCACCATGTACTGCCTATTTGGTGACATATGTATGAAAAATACACTTTTGCCAAATACTCCCCTCTTCAGTTACAAATTGTTTGCAATGCATTAAAACAGATCCTTTTTAATCCTGTGGAGGATTTGTCTACTATGTTTACGATTTTTGTGCGTTTTAAAAGTTGATAATATATTTGTTTCAAATGTACAGTTTGCAAAAGGGCATATTACAGTCTCATGTTGCTTTAGATGGCTAAACTATGTCTTTTCCTCACAGATGTCACTGAACTCACAAACTGAACAACTGAATGTAGAAAACTCTCTTGCTTTGTTTTCAGAGTGAAATCTTGCCAGATGAGTCTTTAACGCACCTTTGGTTTTGAATGTATGTAAATGCAGTGAAGTGTTCTGGTCACGTGCCAGTGTTTCAGTAGATATTGCTGTAGTGTAGGAGAATTGACTGGCTTTTTGTCAGAAAACTTGCAATGACGACAGAGCATCACTTTGGCCACACCCTGATGGAGAAATAAAAGTACAATTGATCACAAAAAATAAAAGTACAATTGATCACAAAATAATAATAATAATTTGACGCTTATAAAATAATTTAACATAACTAGGCTATATTAGTTAGGCCTGTTTCCTTAAATTTGTGATGAAACCGGAGTTGCAACCAATTTTCCTTCTGTTATTTAATGAGCTTCCTCACCTCACCTGTGTTTCCCACTTCTCTGGCAGCAGCTTTCTTCAGAAATGTTGACATTTTGGAGCTTTCCTCTGTTGTAGAGGGATTATTTGTGTTGCTACTGAAATCACAGAACAATTTCTATCAATATTTGTTTCAGCAATTTTTAAGCACTCCATGTAAGTGACGTCACCGATTAACAGTACGTTTAAGTTACGTTAAATAAATTAGCTCACGTCCAAGCAAAATCTTTACAAAACTATCAAAACCTCTCATCTACACATAAGATGTGATTAAAGGCCAAAACTTTCACAAACAAAAGCTCAAGCTATAAAGTTAACTCACTGTTAGCCTGCCTCTTCTGAAAACGGTTGAGATGCTAACGGACTTTTTCGAAGACACTAAACCATTTCTATAAAGTAAATATTCAACAGAAGCGTGTCAATTACAAATAAGATAAGTGTCAAGAACAGTTGTGTGTATTATTTGTGTGATTTTAGAGGCTAAACTCACCTGAAAGCAGTGAAAACAACAGCGAGAGACGGAGTTTTGCTGACAGTTGCAGTAACGTTAGTGCGGTCCCGTGACGTTTCCATGGCAACTCATCTCCGCTCCAGTGTTTGAACTTGAAGGCGGCTCGAGTGTTCACGCGCACGCACATTAAAACGCGTCAAAGTCACACAGCATTTACAAACATAAACATCTAGAATAAGAACCTTACTTGAATAAAAATCTTATTATTAAATCATGAATTTAAAACTCATTTTGAAGTTCTATGACCCATTCATAGGTGCAAATTACCACTACTGCACGATAGTATTAGTGGGACAATTGTGGCTTTTTTATAATTTCACATTTTTTTATTGTTGCTTTTACGAACACTCAAGCCCCATAGCCTATTTCATTTGAACACGTGCTAAAAATGCTCATATGCAGTATTTTGTATACCACCAACACTTTGCTTTTGATATTGCTACAGCTATTAGGTCAGTTTCACCTTTTTTTTTTTTTTTTTTTTATTCTGTGCTTTCGGATTCTTTTTAACTGTAAAAAATAAAGTAAAACAAATATAGCCTACATTTATAAATTAAAGATGTCCTGTAAGCGCTCAGAAACACATGGACCGACTATCGGCTTGCCACTGGTGTGCCGACGGTGGCCCAGCCGTGGAAAACCGCTGGTGGCGTGCCACCCAAAAAACGCAGGCAGACCGACGGGATTTTCAGATTGGTCGGGTTGCCGATCGTGTGCCGCCGGAGGTCCGACCGTGTCAAACCGCTGACTTTGTGCCGCCCAAAAAACACTCGTGGACCGCCAGGTCATTGTTAGCTGGGATGATTCACATGTTAAAAATGAACATGTGTTTTCCACATGTGCCACATGCTCCATTATGTTCACATGTGGTGACATGTTGTTCACATGTGGTGAAACGTTGTTCACATGTGGTGACATGTTGTTCACATGTGGTGAAACACTGTTCACATGTGGTGACATGTTGTTCACATGTGGTGAAAAGTTGTTCACATGTGGTGACATGTTGTTCACATGAGAACACATGTGATCACATGAGGTCACATGTAATCACATGTGGAAAACATGTGAAATTCATGTGTTTTTTCCGTATATGTTGTCTGAATTTTTTATATAATTTTTCATGTTACGAGTTTGACAGTATATGGTATGATTCTTCGGCTAGCAGTTGTGGAAAAGACATAACGAGAAAGACTACATGTCACCTGTGTGACGTCACCCCATAAAGTTGACTTACCCGTGGTTTTCGCCAACCTCAACGATTTTGTCCTCTCCCTGAAAGAGGGCGGTGAAGTACACCAAAGACACAGCCATGTTTAGCGGGATCCGTGAGCTAGTGTCCGTGTGCAGTTGTGTTGACGTTTCAAACGCGTCGAAAGCAGCGAAGAGTTGTAGTCCACAAAGTGCTCTCACACAAAGTCTAACCGTATCAAACTTCTACCCGCTAAATTGTAGCCTTCTTCACACGAAAAATTATATAAAAAATTCACAGACAACATATGTTCAAATTCATGGCAAAAGTCAAACGGGACCAGAAAATAATTATTTTCTCCCATTCACTTGCATTGACGATTTTTCAACCTAGAGGTCCAGTGGGGTTTTACGGATGGGCGGGACTTACCAGCTCTATTGGCCAGCCGCCCATGCTTATAACAGTATCCTGATGGTGTAGACCAGGGGTCGGCAACCTTTTTGTCATAAAGTGCCATTTTTAAGTTTCCGAGTTCATCACTGTGCCACAACACACATTTAGCCTATATATATACATACATACATACACATATACATACATACACACACACATATATATATATATATACACACACACACACACATTTTACATTTCATAATAGCTAACACAGAAATAGTACAAAAAAATTAAATATTCTCTTGAAATTTGTTTTAGATTTAGATAGACAAATTATAGTATTTATAACTCCTAACTAGAGATGCACAGATTACAATTTTCTAGGCCGATTCCGATTTCCGATTTTTCATTGAGTTTGACCTGCCGATACCAATTTTAGCCGATTCCTATTTCATTTTACACTTTACAGCACACACAAATAATTATTTTCTATATATATATTTTTTTTAAATAAAATACCATATCCTTTTACCCAAACTGAATAATAAAAACAAGTTTAAATGGGTACATTTTTTATAAATATTTTTGAGTCTTCATTTTCTTTTCTGACATAACCTAATCCAGTTCATGTTAAAACTGTTGGCACGCGTGCCTTAGGTTGCCTACCCCTGGTGTAGACTCATTAAGACCGAAATAATAATTTGGTTTAAGCCAGGTTTCAGTAAGGCAAAGTACATCGAAGCTATTATCTGTGACTATTTCATTTACAATAACTGCCTTAGGTGTGAGTGATCTAATGTTTAGAAGACCTAGCTTTAGAAATTGTTTTTGTTCACTAATAGCGAGATTTTCTGTTTTAATAACAATTCGATTTTTCCTAGATCCTGCAGTAGATTTATTATTTGATCTCACTAAACGAGGAATAGACACAGTTTCTATGCAATGTTCTACACTAGTATTTATATCAATTAAGTTGGTGCAGCAGAGACTGTAATTTGGACTTTTGGTTACTAGTCAAACGGTATTTAACATCTTGGAGATGTTATCAGACAGAAGATCTGCTCCGATTCTACTTGGGTGTAGGCCATCAGTGCGGAAGAGCCTAGGACGCTCCCAAAACAGATTCCAATTATTTACAACCCTAGTGAAAAAAAGTATACTTTATTGTATTTGTAATATATTCCCTGTTTTAATAGTACATTGCAAATATACTAATAAAAAATGTACTATTTTTAAATATACAAAAAGTATATTAGCAGCATACTTTTGACTATTTTCACAATACAATTTTTAACACACTTTAAAATAATTGTAATTTAGTATATTTTCTAAAAAATATATTTTACAAAAATATACGTGAAGTGAAAGTTCTGTTTATTTTTTATAAGTATATTTATTTGCAGTTTTCTTAAATATATTTTATGAATATTTTTTAACTATGTGCTGAAAATTATCATTGTAACAATGCATTGAAAGTATACTTTCAAAGTAGCCTACATTATTAAATAACCTGAAGTTGTAGTATACTTTGTTAAATTATGGAATTTTTTAAGTGTATTTCTTCATGCTTGCAATTCACTTAATTGCTACTTTCAGAAAGTAATAAAACATATGATAAATGCGTTGAAAGGCCACACAACGAGCGGCCATCCAGCCTGGTCTCATTGTTAGGTATTAATCATAGACTACGGCTTTTGGTACCGGTTTTGGCATTTTAATAAATGATTGTGATTGTACGTGTCTGTCGTATTTTTTACCTAAGTACTTAGGTAAAAAATACGACAGACACGTACAATCACAATCATTTATTAAAATGCCAAAACCGGTACCAAAAGCCGTTCACATGACGATGTGTCGCAGTCCTCTCTGGCAGTATATAATAGTTTTGTATGAGGTAACGTTACAGAGCAGAATTTAATCCATGAAAATGTTAATCCGGTTTCGGTTCGTTGTTCGCTCTGTGAAGGCGCCTATATGGAAGGCGCGCGGCGCTTCTCCATTTCAAATCTAGTACACCAGCTTAAACACGGAATGTCGCAATCTGTGACGAAGCATGCGAGAGCCAATGAGCATTTGATATCACTGACGTAAAACATGTCGTAACGCATGTTCGGGCGCAATTTTTGAATTTGAATTCACCACCACGAGCGCGGGATTGGCGTTTACGGTCTCTGCTGAGAAGTGGAGATGAAGATCACTGGATAAAGGGCTGAATTTGGATCTGTTTCTTGCAAACAACGTATGGATTCTAAAGATTTGGATTACATCAAGCTAATAAAATTGACGTATTTTGTGAATTTATGTTGTGTTTAGTGTATTATGGGTCTATAGGAGAAAACGCCTTTTGTGTCTCACGGTAAATAAACCAAATATTAGGCTACATGGTGCATTTTGTTCTGTTTTTCAATGCTAAAACTTTGTGAGGATTTAATAAACACTGTTTGAGTTCATTATGTGTATCTGTGTGGTATTGAAGTTACATGTTATTTATTGTAATGACCCTGACAAGTGCATTCAGCTTTGGGGAAGAAAGTATATTTTTACTCAAAAATAATATATTTATGGTATATTTCTTGTTTGTTTGGAAGACACTCTTAATTAATTTGTAATGTTGTAATACAAAAAAAAGTATGCTTTAATATAATCAAGCATGAAAATACGCATGTACTTAAAGTGTACTAAGTATACTTGAAATTGTCTCAATTTAGCATCAAAAAGTACACTAAATACACTTAAAGTTATACTTTAGTATAATTTAATTATAACTAAAATACACTTAGTACAAAAAAAATGTATCCAAAATAGCACACTTCAAGTTAACTAATCATTAACACACTTGAAGTATACTGACAATTAGTCTGGCTGCAAGTATATTTAGCATACTTTTTTTTCACTAGGGAAAGAGCAGTTTCTGCTCATTGCACCATGCCATTAACCATTCATTTAGCGCGAATAATCTACTGAACTTTTCATGCCCTTGTCGGTACGTGGGAAGCGGTCCAGACACAATGATCGTTTTTTCAGGCGATGTGCTGCGTATACCGTCTCGATCAGGCTCCTGAAGTCTTTCTTCAGAACCTCCGTCTGCCGCAGCCTGATATCGTTCACTCCCGCGTGATACCTATAAAATGTATATTCACACAATATTATATTATATTATATTATATTATATTATATTATATTATATTATATTCACATTGAAGCTATTTTTAATATGATTGGCAGTTGTGATTGGGACATTAGGTTGTAGGGCATTGGGCTATGGACTTTATAAACAGTGTCCCAAAAGGTTGTAATTATATTTCAATTATAATTATATTTCAAACAATGCATACCTTGCATAGATGGCCCAACAGTGTCAGTAGCAGGCCTAGGTACAGGGGGAATGCCATCCTCTGCACCCTGCAAAATGGCAGGATGAGTGCTCCTCAAATGGCTCATCATGGATGATGTATTGTTGCAGTAGGCTAGATACCGATCACAATACACACATCTCACTTTATTTGGGGTTTCTAAATGGAAATGCTCCCACACCACAGATGTACGGCATCTCTTCTGGGGAGCCTCCATTCCAAATCTATCTATCTATATGAATCTATGTATCTATATGTATCTATGTATATATGTATCTATCTATAATATATGTATTTATATATGTATCTATAATCTATCTATATATCTATCTATCTATAATATATGTAGGCTATTTATATATGTATCTGCGATCTATCTATATATGTATCTATTAATCTAGCTGTCTATATATATTTATGTAGGCTATCTATTAATGTGTCACTATATGTATACTCTGTCTGTCTCTAGCCTATCAGTCAATGTGTTGTGTAAATTTAAATGTAAGCCTAAATAGCCTATAACTAATCAAATCGCACTATGTCACTATATCACCAAAAATCCGCTATCTCAAAGTCAAACTCCTCTCACAAAAACCCACGAGGTCAAAATGTGTTTATTTCACTTTTATACAGATGTGCGATTGTGTGGTCTGTTCCCGACCGTGTCAATCAAACACTGATTCGGCGGACCACACCTGATGATGAAACACTTAGTGAAACACTTCGAGGCTTCGTTTGGTCATAGTCACGTGACATGGGTGTTTCGAATCACGCTTCGGATCAGTAGGCTTGTTTGAGATGAGCAAAATCTGCGCAGAACCGATCACCGGTGATCAGCGCGAGATGCATGCCGGTTAGAAATGTGTCCGAGAGCGGTCCGCCTTGCTCTGATGTCATGCTGACGTATGTCAAAAATCTCTCGCGAGCGCAAGGCAGACCTGTCGGATTCTGCAGTCGAGCGCAGTTGCTCTCCACTGACTGCGCTGATCAAAAGCATGATGGGAAACGACTTACTGACGACACAGCTTAATGTTCATTGGTTTAAACAACCGTGATGTATTTTTCTGTTTTAAAATGTTTGATTTTAAAACTCTGATATCATGTTTTATGTGTATGCGTTATGTGTGAATATTCCCAAACTATCTAACAGTGCGATCTCTATGGGTTATGCAATGTAATTTTTATTTTAAAAAAAGAAAAGAAAAAAAAAGAAAGAAAAATATATCTGTATTAAAGGGGTGATGAACTGAGAAATCAAATTTTCCTTGAGCTTTTGACATATAAGAGATCATCATACTATAATAATATCCTGTAAGTTTCAGAACTGAAAACTACCTTGTTAGTCCAATAAAAGCTTTTATAGACATCAGGCTCAGCAAACGACTCGTTTTTCAAAGTGGGGAACTATGACGTCAAAGAGGATAAAACACCGCCTCCACAAAAGAAGATCAACGCCTACTTCAACACGGCCTGTTTAGCCCCGCCCACCGATTCGCCCAAACTTGCTAAATAACATAGGACGACATGATGATTGCTAAACCGGATCGAGCTACTTCCAAGCAATAAACATGCTGTTTACTAAATATTGTGCGTGCCTGTTTGTGGAAGAAGACAGTCTGCATAAATTCCTTCGGATTCCAGCATGGTTAAACTTTATTAAATCAGTTAATCACAATTTCCCGACGGATCTGCCAGCAACATGTAAGTAGCCATGTGTATTCTGGGTCAATATCACTATAAAGTGCCTTTGGTGTCCTCATCAGAATCGCTCAGTCATCATGAACATAATACAAAATAATGAAATTCTGAGGTTTTATTATAAATGGCCAAACACTTACACACATAAAAGTACAATGATACGTCTCTTGAAATGTGTTTTTCTGATTTTATACCATTTTCTTTGATTGGATGTATGTGATTTTGGCATGTCCCACACGCTGCTCAGCTAACTTCAGTGAGTGTAAAAAGTGGTTATATGACATAAAATTAAAATACTTTTTTAATGTACTTATTGTCCTCAGCAAGTTATTTAATAAAACAAGTCATTTTGATTATTTATATTTTATTTTCATAATAATATTAAGCAGTTTGCATGTGTCCCTGAAATTGCTGTCCACCCTGTCATTATGGGGTAAACGGCCCTTTAAGAAACCAACTGATGTACTCAGTGACATCCCCTCCCCCATTTGGTCTTTCTTCAGTGGAGGTTAAAACATCTGCAACACACACAATAAGTATCTACACTTATATTTCCAAATTTTCATCATATTGTGTTTGTAGTTGCCTGTTGTCAAGCTTAACATGTCCACCCTGTCATTGTGAAATATTAATTAATATAAAAACTTTTCAGAAATTCTAAATATATATTTTAAACAGTGCACAGTCAGCTTCAACAGTGAATCACTTTGCTAACTGCTGTACACCATGTGCTCATTAAATGCTAACTTTAGCCAAAAAATGTCCAGGGTGGACATTTGCAACTCCTGAAAATCAGTCTGAGCCAGGCCCCTCCTTCTTCTATATTGGTTAAGGGTTTCTTGAAGGTCCTGTTGTTTTTAAAATGTTCCCCCATTCTAGTTCACCCATTAAAGCATTTGTCCACCCTGTCATGCCAAGTTCCACCCTGTCACTTTGTTGTCCACCCTGTCATGTTCAACTTTTAGGATGAAAATAAACAAATTATTTTAACAAGTTAACAAAACCTTGTGTGTGATTTCTTAATAAACAAATGAGGGCCAGTTAGTATTGTTTTAAATTTTGACTAAATATCTTTATTGTTAGATTTTATTTAGAATAGAATGTGCAACTATCGCATATTTTATTGGGCAATACATATTTAAGCAGTAACTTCATTATTATAAAAATACTTTTACCATGAACTAAAATGTTTTGTTGGGAAAGGGACACATTATCTTTCCTCAGATCTACATTTTATAATCACTATGCGATGAAAATGTATTTATTCTACTATGAATTTGTCCATGACAGGGTGGACATATTTTATGGTTTGCTCGTATATTGTCAGCTTGCAGTTAATTTATAAAAAGTGCTGGAGCTTGACCAATATGCATTTCTAACTGCCTAATGTCTCCTTAATACAGCACATATAAAGTTAAATGGAAAATCTCAGATTTTTTTTAGGGAAATTGTGAAGTCTCAAAGGCACTTTATGGTGATTTTGACCCTTCTAATGCCTGATCTGCGATCAGTGATTTCTGATGTGTAATTATTCAAGTTCAGATATCTTTCTCTTAAAATCGTTCAGTACTGTTTATGCATCAGTGACTAAACGATCAACTTCACATCATTTCTCGTAGTATTATGAAAATAATATTTTTTAAACTGTTATTAAAATATATACAGAAAGCGATCAAAGAACGATCCCTTTCCATTCACCCAAGCTGTCAATCAAACAGCACAGCGCGAGCCGCGAGAGCTTAAGCTCTATATTAAGATATATCTGGACACTTACCAAACTCGTGATGAAATAATGACACTGTTACACTACACAACGAAGCTCTTACTGTGTATTCACATCGTGTTTGCATTGTGATTTGGTGTAAGCATTTGTGAGAGTGCAAAAATTGCGTTGCAATGATAAGATCTTTATTCACGCGATCAACAGACTGTCTGTCATCTGCTCAGTCAGTGCTCATCATGCTGCAACCTTTCATGCGATGTAATAGATTTAAATATAATGCTTTAAACGATACTTTTCACGATTTGTTAATCTTGATAGCTGTAATAGTAAAAACGTAGTAAAAGTTTTCGAGAGAGTTCATGTAATACTAGCTATTTCATATGCAAGCATGTCAGCCAATCACAGCAGTGGGCGATTGCACTGCAGTCTCACAGCAGACATGCCCCTTAAAATGGAGCGTTCAAACCTGAGGCTGAAATCAGGCTTGGAAAAATGGCTTTTATTTATAAATTATGACAATTTTTGATGTAAAAATCATACTAACATTATAAGGGCACCCCAGGCAACATTATAAAATAATAAAACAATCCAGTTCATGACCCCTTTAAAGAAAAAGATTGATAAACATGTATTTGGAATGGAATTAAATAAGTAGGCTATTTGGGTGTCTTGTTCATTATATTTATTTTCATATAAAAGCAACAGAACTTAAATTCCATCCAGTTTATTAGCAAAACTGTGCACGAGCGTGAATCCCGTTTATCCCGCGATATCCATCTTTGATCTCACAGGTGTCGGATCCACTGCGAGAAGAGAGATCTGTCCGTCTTGCCTGCACTTTTTTCACTCCTCCTCTCACTGCAGCCGCCTACTCTCGCATACATTTCAGGCGAGGCAAGGCGCATCTCAAACAAGCCTAGTGTTTCGACACATCTGCACTTCGGGATCTCGCAAAGCTTCGGAACGACTGTTTCGCGTCAGCCATCCTTACCTTTTAGTGGTAGGCTACGGGTGTAATGTAGACGCACGATAGGCGAGAAAATGTTCGTTTGTAAGCCCCTTTCACACAGAGATTCCGGAAAATACACGGATAAAGTGACCCGGGATCGTTTGATTTTGGTTCATTCACACTGCCAGTGATTTTCCGGAATCAGAGAGTGCGTTCACACACAACCCGTAAAAATCCCGTAAAGACACGTGACATGGATGTGACATGTAATGTCTCAGCAGCGTCTTAAGTTTGTGTAGCAGTAGGCATTAGCTCCGCCTATTAAAGGAGAACTCCGGTCAATTTTAACATTGAGCTCATTTTTTTGTTCATTTGGAGTGCTGTCAGTACAGAGAACAACGACAAAAATCGGTGTTGCCTACACCGTGTTATCCTCTTTTTAAAATTTGCACCCTGTTGACTTCAATGGGGCAAGTTTTAAACCTGCTTTTAGCCTCTTAACATCCTTGATGTGTCATTACAAGTGCCCAGCCAATGTGAGTGATTCCTTCAGAGTGAACACGAGTGAATCTGACTGCAGTAGATGTGAAAGATATGAATAAAAGTGATGTTATTTCAGCCAGCGCACATACCTGTATTTACATCCTGTTTTCGGTGTAAGTCCACAGTAGTCGATTGTGGAGTTCACGCGCATAGGTTTAGTAGCCATGATCACGCGCGCGAACTCGACAATCGACTACTGTGGACTTCGACCGAAAACAGGATGTAAATACAGGTATGTGCGCTGGCTGAATTAACCATTTTTTATATATTTCTTTCACATCTACTGCAGTCAGATTCACCCGTGTTCAGTCTGAAGGAATCACTCTTCCTGGGCTGGGCACTTGTAATGACACATCAAGGATGTTAAGAGGCTAAAAGCAGGTTTAAAACTTGCCCCATTGAAGTCAACAGTTTTTAAAAAGAGGATAACACGGTGTAGGCAACACCGATTTTTGTCGTTGTTCTCTGTACTGACAGCACTCCAAATGTACAAAAAAATGAGCTCAATGTTAAAATTGACCGGAGTTCTCCTTTAACGCTCGGCTGGATGGTGATTTAACTCTAGTTATGAGGACTATAAATGCGGTTGGTGTATATGGAACGCCGTTGGGGACAATACCTATTATATGCAACGCGTGAAATTTGGACGCATTAACACGCACAGTTTGTACGCGTAAATACGAAGTATATGTTCGGGTGTCGCGTCAGACCGCACAACAGCCAATAGCGTTGCTCTATTTAGGATTTAATTTGCATTTGTGATGCGATGGCACGTTGCTGTATACATATATAAACATCAGACGACATTTCTTTCCGTGAGGGATGATGTGCTGTTAGGTAAGCAAATACCTATGCAAACGTCACACGTAACATTTGTTCGTGAATGAGATCGTAATTTTACGTTGGCATGTACATAGGCAAGCGTAAAACTTTAGAGTCAATGATGCATTTATACGTTGGTTGTGATGTCAGTGCTGTGTCATGCTGTGGCATCTCATCTGAATGCAGGTTTTTTGTCTCCGGTAACGTGGAAAAGTGGATTGCTCTCTACGATGGCTCTTAGAATTTTTTTATTAAACTGTCAAAGAACTTTTACAGACTGCGTTCAGTTGGCATCCTCTTATAACAGGCTATATACACATGTATAACATATGTTAACATGTATACAACATACAACACTGGATACGGCCATAGCCAGGGTGTCAATAATTATACATAATAGTGCCAATAAATGCCATAAATCATTCAACTTTAATAAATACAATGAATAATAAAGTTAGCAAAGGCTAAATAAATACTAAATACTGTGGCTATTGTTTTTTTCAAAATGACTAATGACTAAATGAGTAATCTCCGAGTGGGCCAGCATCAATCTGGTATGAGAGACTCTGGAATGCTCCTTGAAGTCGGGATGTCAGTTTGACTGGAAATAATTAATACACATATACTGTATGTGTACTGTATATGTCAGATAAAAATAATCTAATAACAACAATATATTGTAACAATCACAAATTTAACAATTATATTATAACAATAAGGCAAATACAAAAGCAGAAAACAAAGCACCAGTAGCCTATGACAATTTACAAATCTTTTTTCAACATTTAAACACAGACACAATCATACAACACATAAACATTACAGAATCACTACAGCAGGCGGACCACGTAAACTGTGGGGCAGCCAGTCCAAGTCCAAGTGTAAATAGCAACAGTTGTGGATTCAGTAGACATTTAGATGCTATTTACTTATAAATAGTGACAGATAAAGTTACTATTTGCTCATCAGTATTGTTGTGCATTAAACATCCTGCAATATAACTGACATTAGATCATTAGATTTATAAAAACATATTTAAATCATGGCAACTTATTGAGATATTAAAGACCTAGAGCTACCCCTAACCTTACCCTAAATGTAACTTTTATGAATTAAAATGAATTTTAAATCAAATAATTTTTATTGAAATGCGTTTAATAACTGTAAAGTTATTAAAAAAAAGCGCTGTCAGTGGGAATAGAACCGGTCTCCCTTTACACGTTACGCCACAGAAACCGCTGACTAAAGAGGTGACTTTTTCCACATATAGGGTAGACTGGCCTAGTGTAATTAGTTCTGCCAACAAGTAGGCTATTTGCAGTGGTCCAAATAGACACCTCGAATGTATTAAACAGAGGGGAAATATCAACATGACATCATGACTTTGCGTAAACATACACGCCACTTTCAAGTCAAGTGGCGTGACGCATTTTGAGCTTTCCGCGTGTCCACGCGCGTACGGTCTGCTCCATCGACAAACGTGCGATATCGATCGCGAAGGATTATGCAGAGTTGACAGAAAAACGTTACACATTGCCGTATCAGATGAATACAACCAAGAATTAAAGCTCGGCAAACTAGCTGGCAGAGTGCCAAAACTTCGCCTTCAGCCCCGCCCTAAACGCGGTCGAGTCAACGCTGGACTAATAGGAGGTTGTAGCGTTTATTGGTAACAATCGTAATTAGGTCACATATGAAATATTAGCTCGAGCAATATTCAAATTTGGGGAAATATTAAAATCATAACTCATAGTCATAATTCATAAATTTCACATATGCTATTACATTACCTGCTAATTATCAAAAATATTTCGTTCTATAACTGGTCTCTCATCAGTCATTCGACCAGCGAATGCTTTGATTATACCAGTTAAGAAGGAATATTTATATTATCAAACCTCAGACAAATTCTCTCCTGGCCGTGGATGCAAATTGCTGGGTTTATGAATTAAAATAAAGAGCTAGTAGCCAGATCTTATCGCAATTTCATTGACAATTACATTGGTGGGATTGTAGCACAGAGTCAGTCAAAGTATAAAAGATTTATTTAATCAAAAATGACACACAAAGGATTATATGCATATAGGAAGTAATATAGGCTAATCTACGTACGTAAAATTACACAAGACACACGAACGTTTAAACAAACAAACATAAACATGACTTGATCAGAATGAAAATAGGAAGAAAGTGAGGGAGAAAGGATGGTAATTTACAAACAGAACCTTTTAAGAGACAACTGTGAAAGCAGCTTCGAGAGAGATCATTTTATACGTTACTTGCGATTCTGTTCCTTTGTCTGTGTGAAGCTGGGCTTCGGGACCACGTGCGTATCTTGGCTGGACCGTGTCTCATCGATTTGTAGGCTGGCGTTTCGCGTGAAGTTCTTAAAAACTCACTGAATGTAACATTACCGAGGTACGGAAGTCTCTTCCCGGTGTGGGAAGGGCGAGAAAACTTGGTTACAAGACGAGAATGGATTTTTACATTCGCTTTGTTTGGATGAAGGCCCTGTGCCTTCTCTCGCTCCGCTGCACGTGGAGCAGGGAGGGGTGAGAGTGCAGAGTTCAGAGTTCGGAGTCACGAGGGTGAGAGCGTGTGAGAGCAGAGAGAGAGAGACGTCTGCTTGTGTTGTGGTTTTTAAAGCAGCGCGGGGTAACGCCCTGTTTGATGACGGTACCCAATGAAATCTTTCGGTTCTGAGGCGGGAAAATTCTCTTTGTGTGAAGAAAACGCCTCCTTTCACCATATGTCTCCTGAACGAAATAATTCATATTTCCTCTTAAGATTATACATACTGAACTAAAGATGTTACTTATATAACTTAGGTGGGACTGATCGAATTAAAACAGGACGGTCAGACAGATACCAAGAATTACAGGTAGATTTTGGACACACATAACGTTACGTTCATATGCATCATTACACACAAATAAAGCTTGATTAAACGTACAATAAAATTGTCAGTGTTTCCGTAATGGCAAACGATGACACTTTAAAGAAACATAGGAATACATATCAACATTTAGTGACTTGTTCTGTGTGGGAATGTCTGTTTCAAAGTCCACGAGTGTGTTTTGTGTGTGTGTGTGTGTGTGTGTGTAACATTTCAAAGAATGTCTTTGAAGCTCACACTGTGGAAAGGGGGAAGTGGGTCGTAAAGGGATTCAGTTACAGAGTCTGCCAAGTCTGTGGGACTTAGAAAGTGTTTTCACTTTTAATTAGTATATAAATTAAAAGTCCATTTTTACCCATCGAGCCATAGTCGTTACAAGGTATTTTGTCATGTCAAATGTATTAATAATGCCATCAGAATGCAACCAAAGCACAGGTTGGCAATAAGTAGATGGCTATAAATAATTGTAAATCATACAAAATAAATGCCATGATCACTAGATTTTATACAGGTGTTACTATAATGATTTTGTTAATGGTGATCAGCAACTATATTGATAATGTGGAAGTTACTGCCTTTTGCCTTGGCATGACTTCTCACTTTTTGCTGACAATACAAAGGCAGAGTACAGTAACTTTAAAATAGTGGTCAAAAGTCAAGTTTGAGCACAAGATTTTTTTATGTATATAATTTTCATTACTAAAACATCTATTTGCCAGATTTCCAGTGTCCTACCTATAATTAATTTGGCGAGACAACTAAAAATCTTTAAAGTAATTTTTCTCAGTTCCACACTCTAGCGACTTAAAGGAGAACTCCGGTCAATTTTAACATTGAGCTCATTTTTTTGTAAATTTGGAGTGCTGTCAATACAGAGAACAACGACAAAAATCGGTGTTGCCTACACCGTGTTATCCTCTTTTTAAAATTCTCACCCTGTTGACTTCAATGGGGCAAGTTTTAAACCTGCTTTTAGCCTCTTAACATCCTTGATGTGTCATTACAAGTGCACAGGTCATGTGAGTGATTCCTTCGGAGTGAACGCGGGTCAATCTGACTGCAGTAGATGTGAAAGATATGAATAAAAATGATATTTATTTAGCCAGCGCTCATACCTGTATTTACATCCTGTTTTCGGTCAAAGTCCATAGTAATCGATTGTCGAGTTCACGCGCATGATCATAGGTACTAAACCAATGCGCGTGAACTCGACAATTGATTACTATGGACTTTGACCGAAAACAGGATGTAAATACAGGTATGAGCGCTGGCTAAATAAATATCATTTTTATTCATATCTTTCACATCTACTGCAGTCAGATTGACCCGCGTTCACTCTGAAGGAATCACTCACATGACCTGTGCACTTGTAATGACACATCAAGGATGTTAAGAGGCTAAAAGCAGGTTTAAAACTTGCCCCATTGAAGTCAACAGGGTGCGAATTTTAAAAAGAGGATAACACGGTGTAGGCAACACCGATTTTTGTCGTTGTTCTCTGTATTGACAGCACTCCAAATGTACAAAAAAATTAGCTCAATGTTAAAATTGACCGGAGTTCTCCTTTAAGGTCTTTTGCCTTTGTAGGGCAGAATAGGTATTGTCCCCAACGGCGTTCCATAGGTGTACGTTACCTGTGAGGGCATTACACGTGACGTCATGTCGTTGTTGTTCCGGCGCGGTGTGCAAGAGCTGGAGAGGTAAGAGCATATATGGGTAAGAGCTGCTGGTTAGCGACTCTGTTGCAAGTGATTCCTGTGGTAGGCTACTGGTTGATGTGGACTTCTTGTAGTGGACAGGGCAGGGGAACTAATCGGCATACATTCGGCGGCGCTCGTTGTTGTGCGAACTCCCAGCAAACATGCCAGTGTGGGCCCACTGTGGGTAAGTGTGGGTTTTCTGTGGGACAGTGTGGGCAAGGGCAAACCCTTTCGGGCCCCATGTGGGCTTTCTGTGGGCAAGCCCACTGTGGGACTGCCCACAGAAAACCCACACGGGCCCCCAGTGGGTTAGCCCATGTGGGGCCCATAGCAGTTTTGCCCATTTGGGCCCCCATTAGGATTTACTGTGGGCAAGCCCACTGTGGGACTGCCCACAGAAAACCCACACAGGCCCCCAGTGGGTTAGCCCATGTGGGGCCCATAGCAGTTTTGCCCATTTGGGCCCCCATTAGGATTTACTGTGGGCAAGCCCACTGTGGGACTGCCCACAGAAAACCCACACAGGCCCCCAGTGGGTTAGCCCATGTGGGGCCCATAGCAGTTTTGCCCATTTGGGCCCCCATTAGGATTTACTGTGGGCAACCCACTGTGGGACTGCCCACAGAAAACCCACACGGGCCCCCAGTGGGTTAGCCCATGTGGGGCCCATAGCAGTTTTGCCCATTTGGGCCCCCATTAGGATTTACTGTGGGCAAGCCCACTGTGGGACTGCCCACAGAAAACCCACACAGGCCCCCAGTGGGTTAGCCCATGTGGGGCCCATAGCAGTTTTGCCCATTTGGGCCCCCATTAGGATTTACTGTGGGCAACCCACTGTGGGACTGCCCACAGAAAACCCACACGGGCCCCCAGTGGGTTAGCCCATGCGGGGCCCATAGCAGTTTTACCCATTTGGGCCCCCATTAGGATTTACTGTGGGCAACCCACTGTGGGACTGCCCACAGAAAACCCACACGGGCCCCCAGTGGGTTAGCCCATGTGGGGCCCATAGCAGTTTTACCCATTTGGGCCCCCATTAGGATTTACTGTGGGCAACCCACTGTGGGACTGCCCACAGAAAAACCCACACAGGCCCCCAGTGGGTTAGCCCATGCGGGGCCCATAGCTGTTTTTCACTGTGGGGCCACCATGAGGGTTTACTGTGGGCAACCCACCATAACAGTACAGTTAAATCATTGTTTTAAGATTAGAAGCTCAGGGTTAATCAAACTATTTCAACGATCCTGTAAAATGTCATAAATGTTATTTCATTCAACAGTCAATCCCATACTTAACTAAAACTGCACACAGTCAACAAGACAGCAAGACAAGTACTATCTTTACCTGTTTGCTTGTTGCAGCTGTTCCCAGACAGACTGATAAAGTCAGACAGACCACCCAGTTAACACAGAACATTCCCCTAACGTTAGTTTTTGGTTCCCGTTTGGTTATTTTGTTGGGAACCAAATACTAACGTTAGGGGAACATTCTTTTTTGGTTTTATTTTTATGTAACCATAAAATAGTGTTCCCAGAACGTTGCTGGGTGGTTACTTTTAAATAACCTAAAAATAACTTATAGAGAACGTTTCCTAATGGTTATTTTTAAGTTATTATTTTGCAACCATAAAATAACGTTCCCAGAACGTTGCAGGGTGGTTATTTTTTGAATAACCTTAAAGTAACTTATAGAGAACGTTCCCTAATGGATATTTTTAAGTTATTATGTTGCATAATTGATCTCACTGAGGTTATAATTAAACAGGTTTTATTAAAATAGGAACAAATGGAACAAACCAAAGTTTTCAAGATATGTTATCTGATTATCAAATAATTCCCTCTATCAATTCTATGTTTATGTAAATGCTGCGTGACTTTTACGTGTTTTAATGGGCGCTCGCGCTGAACATTCGAGCCGCATTTGAACTGGAGCGGAGGCCGTTACCATGGAAACGGGACGACAGCTCAACTGACACAAGCAGTAACTCCGTCTCTCACTGTTGTTTTCACTACTTTCAGGTAAGTTTAGTCCCCAAACTTACACAAATAGTACATACAAATGCTTCTGACACATTCTTTCATGTAAATGACACGCTTCCGTTGAATATTTACTTTATAGAAATGATTTAGTGTCTTCAGGAAAAGTCCGCTAGCATCTCATCCGTTAAGTTAGCAGCTAACTGTTACTAGCTAGAGGCAGGTTAACTTGTGCTGTAATGTAGGCTTTTAATCACATTGTACGTGTACAGTATATGAGAGATTTTGATAGTATTGTAAAGGTTTTGCTGACAATTTCCAAATGTGTGAATGAAAGTAAACTAATTTATTTAACTTAAAAATATTCACTGGACGGTTAATTCATTGATTTCACGTGACGTCACATGACTCACACCATTATAGGAACGCCCACCTGGAGGGCAAATGAAAGGAGTGCTATAATGCCATTTGTGCCTAGTATTAACATGAATATACAATACAGTAGCCTAGTTTGAACCAGTTTAAGATTCCTATTAATTCATTTTATACTCGTATGGCCAACTCTCTCATTATTAATAAATGGTAACACTTTATAATAAGGTTTCATTTTGTTAGCTTTAGTTAACATGAACCAACAATTAGTGAACAATTACTTCTACAGCATTTATTAATCTTAAAGTTAAGATCAACATTAAATACTGTATTTGAAATCTTAAAGTTAAGATCAACATTAAATACTGTATTTGAAATGTTGTTTGTCCTCTCTCTTTTCAGTATTTATTGCAATCTGATTGCAGAATTGAGCTCCAACCCCAGTTAAGCAGACCTGAACCAGTTGATCGAGGTCTTCAGGATCAGCAGACACTACAGACAGGCTGGAGCTAAACTCCTCCATGACCAGGACTGGACACCACTGCTGTAAGTGATCGATCTAGTCATGTTCCGAACATTTTGCAGGGGACCTCAGCTCTGGCCCTTGAGGACCACTGTCCTGCAGACTTTAGCACCAGCCCTGGTCCAGCACGCCTGGACAAGCTAATCAAGCTCTTTTGGTTAAAATAGCAAGTGAGATTGATCAGGTCTGAACATAAACTGCAAGACAGTGCACTTCGAGGACCAGAGATTAACTATTAATTAGTCAATAATCACTGATGAAAAAATAATCATTTTTATTTGTATAGATTTATGTAATATTTGACTAATATTCAGTTGTCTTCTCTCTTTTTTCCTTAATTGTGATGTGTCTCAAACAGCTAAATAATAAACCCAAAAGAGCCACTCAGGCACAGGTCACTCTTTTTCTGTGTAAGTACTCGTTTGACCGTCAGACACATTCCCTCTATTTTTTTTAAATAAAAATAACATATTCAGGCTGCAAGTTAAATCTATCAATGATTTATTGATAAAGACATTAAAAGGTTTGTTCTTCATGTTGTTCCAAACATGTATTATTTACTTTTTTCTGTGGAATGCAAAAGAAGATATTTTGAATTATGTTTAATCTGTTTTGTTCATACAATGAAAATCCCATTGGATCCCATTGACTTTTTGAGTCATTTTTCAAAATATCATCTTCCACAGAAGAAATCATGCAGGTTTGGAATGACATGAGTGTGAGTACAAGTTGACAAAATTATTCTTTACGTTGTGTTGATAATTTTAATAAATTGTTCTCATGCTCTTATTTCATCATGCCCTCAGTTGGTTCACTCTCGGTATGTTTCTCTTTCAACAACACCGCCTAAATTTGTTTTTAATAATAATAAACACCTGTAACTATTTTTCCGGAACTCAAATTATTCTCAGGTTTCTCCAGTCATATATAAATTACACTTGGAACAACCCTTGTTTTTGTTTTTTTGTAAAAAAAATTATGTTAACATTTCAATTGTTGTTTTTTTCTCACTTTAGAGAAAAAACTGACACAAAAACAGCCAGGCCGCAGCATCCGAAGGGGTTGATCCTGATCCTGTTAAATCATAATGCAAGAGACTGGGATGGTGGAAGGAGCAGAAGAACCAGAAGACTTGAGGACTCTGAAGACAAAAGACTCAAAATCTATTTAAAATAAATGCTGCTCTTTTGACAGTTCTGTTCAAACGTTCCTGATTTTTTTTCCACGATTTACATGCTGACGACTGGATGCTGGCTACTGTAATAAATTATTAACATCATTTTTTAACATCCCAGGAATAATTACTTATTATAATTACTTAATAATACTTAATAATTACTTACTTGTAAAATAGATTAAAACAGAAAACAGTTATTTTAAGTTGCAACAATATTTCAGAATATTGCTCTTTTTAATGTATTTATTAAATAAATGCAGCTTTGAAAAGATGATGGGATTTCTTTCAAAAGTATTTAAAAAAAATTACTGACCCCAAACTTTTGAACGGTAATGTATTGTGTGTATATATATATATATATATATTATTATTTTTTTTATTTTTTTATTTTTTTACATGACTGTGAATAAATGAAATTATTTGAAACATATAACTTATAATGTACTACTTCAACTTTCAACAAGTGCAATTATTTTGCATGTATTGTGGCAAATGCAAAGTACAACCAAACTAATCTTGTTGTTTGTTAAGGCCACAGGTATATTACAATACATCTTTGCATTGTCCACAGTATGCCCACACGTTTCCCAGTATGCCCACACTTTTTACAGTGTTCCCACAGTATGCCCACACTTAACCCAATGTACCCACAGTATACCCACACTTTGCCCACAGCGTGGGCTTGCTGTGGGCCCACAACTGGTCCCAATGGGGGCCCACTCTACTTAGTGTGGGCCAGCCCACAGTCAGCCCACACTTTGGGCTGTCCCGATGGGGCCCTACCTGGGCCCTATAGTGTGGGGCCCACATGTGCCCCGCATTTTACGCTGGTATCTGGGCCCACAGTGGGCTGCCCACAGTAGTCCCACACGGGTCCCTAAGGGGTTTGCTGTGGGCCCACAACTGGCCCCAATGGGGGCCCACTCTACTTAGTGTGGGCCAGCCCACAGTCAGCCCACACTTTGGGCTGTCCCGATGGGGCCCCACCTGGGCCCCATAGTGTGGGGCCCACATGTGCCCCGCATTTCACGCCGGTATCTGGGCCCACAGTGGGCTGCCCGCAAGGGCCCCATTCGGGCCCCTAAGGAGCATGTTTGCTGGGCTTCTAGAGAAGCGGATGAGTTTCGTGGTTCTTTATTGACGTGCTGTTCAGGTATGTTTTCAACCTTTTATATTTAATGCCTCAGTCCGACTCAAGTCTGCTTGGTGAGTTTTCTTTTTGTTTCAATCCAGGTGTGTTTCATATGCCTGTTTAAGGTCATGGTGGGTTGTTTCGTCATCATTGTCATTCACTGGACGCTTTAATCAGAAGTCCGGTTCAACATAAACTGCTGAGCGACCACAAATTTACTGCGTGCTGCTGTTTGGCTTGATTTCACGGATATATGAATGCTGAGCGACGTCAAATTTACTGCGTGCTGCTGTTTGGCTTGATTTCACGGATATACGACTGCTGAGCGACCACAAACTTACTACGTGCTGCTCTGCTGTGTAGACTTATTGACTAGCGTCACTGCGACATCTCCGATCTCAACGGCACTAACAACGTTAACTTTTCTCTTTCATTCCATGAGAACTGGTGTGGATGTTTTCATTGCCCGGGATTTGATATTGGGTACTCAGAATGTAAAGAGTGTATATAAAGTGGCTTTTTTGATGCTCATTCTTAGTCATCACTGTTCATTGTTTTGATTTTAAGTTTTCCTTTTTTTTGGTTTATTTATTATTATGTGAATGTGTTTTGTTTAATTCTTTCTTTTTGGCTCAAGTGCGGTCTTTGTGGCCCGGTACGAGTTAAACAAACACCTGGTCTGTATTTTCCGGATGCTGTCTAGGATATCCGGTTATCCAATTGTTCTCATGAGAGTACCCTGATCTAAGTGGTGAACGTGTAAAATTCAACAATGTTGTGAGGTGACGATCATCTGGAATGTATCTGTCCATGATGAGACTGCTTGTTATCATACTGGTTTGAGACGAACATTGTGCATTTGGGTCAAATAATTGTTTGTGTATTTCTTGTTTTTTCCTTTGTTTTCTTTATTTTGTGGTGTATGAGTCTGATGTGTGTTCTTTATTGTAGGCCTGGGCGGTAAGGAAACTAAGGGCGGCAGCCCTCCTCATCTTGGTGGTGGTATTTTGGAGTGATTGCTGTGCCACCTGGAGGTGTTTGACTGAGTGCAGTGTGAGTGCACGTGTGTTTGTGGTTTTCTTTGTTTCTTTTCTTTTAGGAGAATAGGGAGGCCCCTTGGGTGGAGTAATTTGGCTGCCGTTCCCAATTTCTGTCGCCAGGAGTGTCCCATTTTGAATATCCTTTTTCTGATTACTGTCTTTTTTTAAATTTTTTTATTGTTTGTATCATTTTAATCAATAAAGTTATTTTATTGTTTGTATCCTTCACCCATGTCTCATGCCTGACTCCAACCAATACGAGCCTGTGAGCCTTGTGTGCTTCTAATTTGTTTAGGGCGATTCCCTGGTAATAAGCCCCCAGGGTGGCGTAGTTGGTTTATTCATTTGGTGTCCCTGTTTCTGAACCCGAACGCTACATTTGCTTATGAGCTGCGATTTCTCTCTCGAGAAACCACGCTTGTGCATTTTTTTTCTCTGATTCGATCACAAACCTGCACATTACGTACCGTTTCACATGGCGAACGATCCCGGCTTCAGCGTCATCACTACGACACGGCATTATTACGGCTTTTGTTCACACAGCGCGCGTTCCGGGACTGAACACGGCAATGTTACTAGGTCCTCAACACGGCATCGATCCCGGCATCAATCCCGGGTCGAGTTTGCGTTCACACAGAAGGCGCTCTGGCAATTTGCCGGCAATTTCCCGGGTTCAAAGCGCTGTGTGAAAGGGTGTAGAGAAGACGCGCTCAGCCGTGACCCACAGGTGAAAACCGGTGTTGGATCACCAATTCGCTAGTTGCACGTGGCCGCCATTTTAGATTTCGGATCAGCAAGGGTATGCTAAGACACTCCGGTTTCGCATTACGCCCGGTGCAGGGAGCTGGAGAGACTATAATTTATCTTTTATAGTTGTTTATAGAATCAATTATCACTTAAAATACTACTAAGATCCATATTACTATCACACGAGCCAATGGCAATTAAATGCACGGACGCGTCAGATTAATGAATGCAAACAAGCCAGCACTGGCCCTTTACGGGCCCACTTAGGGCTAGCCTAAGGGCCCCCAGCGGGCTGCCAGCGCAGGGCCCATGAGAATTTGCTCATTGGCAAAACGTTGGCCCCTTAGCGCTGGCCCTGCACGGGCAGCCCTCACTTAGCCCCCAGGAAGCCCTCACTAAGCCCACACAGGGCCCGCACTATTAATCTACAACAATAAATCTGTTTCATAAATGCTTTACAGCTACTATAACGTATTCTATACATCTGAAATGGATGCAGTCACCACATAACTAATGTCTGAATTGTCAAAAAATGTACAGTAGTCAAAGGGATTTCAAATCAATGTATTTATTAATTACAAAATATAAAACATTCAATTCAGGTTAATACAGGTTAATAAAGCTAATTTAACACTCTGAAAGGGACTAAAAATTCTCTATACAAATATAAAATAATTCAAATCAATGTATTTGATAATTACAAAATATAAAACATTCAATTCAGGTTAATAAAGCTAATTTAACACTCTGAAAGGGACTAAAAATTCTCTATACAAATATAAAATAATTCAAATCAATGTATTTGATAATTACAAAATATAAAACATTCAATTCAGGTTAATACAGGTTAATAAAGCTAATTTAACACTCTGAAAGGGACTAAAAATTCTCTATACAAAAATAAAATAATTCAAATCAATGTATTGTAAGTTGTAAGTTGACTTGCTGGTGGAAGGTGGCTCGCTGGTGGAAGGTGGCTCGCTGGTGGAAGGTGGCTCGCTGGTGGAAGGTGGCTTGCTGGTTGAAGGTGGCTCGCTGGTTGAAGGCGGCTCTCAGGTGGAAGGCGGCTCTCAGGTGAAAGTTGACTCGCTGGTGGAAGGTGGCTTGCTGGTTGAAGGCGGCTCTCAGGTGGAAGGCGGCTCTCAGGTGGAAGGCGGCTCGCTGGTGGAAGGTGGCTCGCTGGTTGAAGGCGGCTCGCTGGTTGAAGGCGGCTCTCAGGTGGAAGGCGGCTCTCAGGTGAAAGTTGGCTCGCTGGCGGAAGGCGGCTCGCTGGTTGAAGGTGGCTCGCTGGTTGAAGGCGGCTCTCAGGTGGAAGGCGGCTCTCAGGTGAAAGTTGACTCGCTGGTGGAAGGTGGCTCGAAGGTGGCTCGCTGGTTGAAGGCGGCTCTCAGGTGGAAGGCGGCTCTCAGGTGAAAGTTGACTCGCTGGTGGAAGGTGGCTCGCTGGCGGAAGGCGGCTCGCTGGTTAAAGGTGGCTCGCTGGTTGAAGGCGGCTCGCTGGTTGAAGGCGGCTCTCAGGTGGAAGGCGGCTCTCAGGTGAAAGTTGACTCGCTGGTGGAAGGTGGCTCGCTGGTTGAAGGCAGCTTGCTGGTTGAAGGCGGCTCTCAGGTGGAAGGCGGCTCTCAGGTGAAAGTTGGCTCGCTGGCGGAAGGCGGCTCGCTGGTTGAAGGCGGCTCTCAGGTGGAAGGCGGCTCTCAGGTGAAAGTTGACTCACTGGTGGAAGGTGGCTCGCTGGTTGAAGGCGGCTCGCTGGTTGAAGGCGGCTCTCAGGTGGAAGGCGGCTCTCAGGTGAAAGTTGACTCACTGGTGGAAGGTGGCTCGCTGGTTGAAGGCGGCTCGCTGGTGGAAGATGAGTTCTCCTTTAAAACATGAATAGGCTATTCATCAAAAGCTGACAAAATAATAATAATAATATTGCGTGTCAATTATTATTTTCATAGTTCTTTCATCATTAAAGTTTTTATTTCCACATGTTTTAAAGCTATATGTTTAAACTTCTAATAGATCGTTTTCTGAGTGCACTTACCTGAAGTACAAACACACACACACACACACACACATACTGGCTGTCATTGTGAGTAACTTCGTTCATATTTTTTGTTGTTTTTTAAACTGTCAAATACACGATTCTTGTAAAGAGTGGTGGAGATGAGAGGGCAGATATTGACAAAACACTGACATGGTTTTGAAGCTATTTCTTATCCATTTTTTGGCCTTCTAATATCTTAAAAACCCTCCAAAAACCTCAAATTTGGGACCTCTATAATTATAAAACCCTGGCTACACATTATACAAATGTAATCAACAGTGCTTTATTTTTTTCAGCTAACTTAGGTGTATTTAACAGTAGCATTCAAGTACAAAATTAAATATAACACTAATACAAATATAACAATAAAACACTTGACTTCACTGTATAAATTATACAATGATTCTTAATAAAGCTACTGTGTTAAAGTTCTTAGTCAAGAGTGTTTTGTTATATTAGGGATAGTTAACTGTTACCCCAAAAAATCTGTTATCATTTACTCTCTCAAGTTGTTTTAAACCCTAATGATTTTCTTCTGTTGAAAAAAGTTATTTTGAAGAATGTGGGTAACCAGACAGTTGCTGGTCCACAGTGACTAGTATATGTTTTTTCTACATTGGAAGTCAATGGGGACCAGCAACTGTTTGGTTACCCACATTCTTCAAAATATCTTATTTTGTGTTCTGCAAAATGTTGTGTCCTGCACAATAAAGAAATTAATACAGGTTTGAAACAACATTACAGTGAGTAAATAATGACAATTTACATTTTTGGATGAACTATCCCTTTAAGGACAAGTGGCAGCATGTTTAATATTAGGATGCTCTCATTTTAAGACCTGTATGCTCTATCTACAGCCACACATCCAGTTTTCTCTCAAATGTTTTCTGCTAAAATGGCGTTTTTCGGGGACTAAGGCCGCGCCCCCTTGGCGGGCTCTGACGTGTAATGCGGGATGTTTTTCAACGGCTCTGGCGTTGATCTCATTGGCGCACACGTCAGAGGCGCCCGCGCCATTGGATGTGCAGTTGCCGCAGCACAGCCAATGAGTGAGCCAGACACTCACTGTTAGCTGTGCACATGGCTGTGCAGCTGCAAAATGCGTTTTACATTATAGGCTTCAGTAAACCGAGGAAAACTCGTTCCCTACTCTCAGGGAACTGAGGTTACGATAGTAGTGTTCTCTCAAATTCTCTCTTTCACTATAGACATATCACATAACCAACTGAATGCACTGTAGCACGATACTAGGATATTTCTTTAAAAACAGATCGTGGAGCCATTTTAATTGTCCACGATCAAAATTCGTGTGCTCAGAGCAGAGTCGTTAGACAAACGTAGTTATAACTTAAAGGGGGGGTGAAATGCTCATTTTCACTCAATCTCCTGTTAATCTTGAGTACCTATAGAGTAGTATTGCATCCTTCATATCTCCAAAACGTCTTTAGTTTTATTATATTTAGAGGTGAAAGATTGGTTGTACCGAGTCTTTCCGGAAAAAACCGAGCGGCTGGGGGCGGGCCGTGTGGGCGGTGTGCTATAGCTGTGCTAACTGATCTAACAACAACATAGAGAGACATTTGAAGTAGTTTACTCACCGTGACTGCTCGATCCTTAAGCATTAGACGATCTGCAAATAAGTCGATCTGGGCTTTGTTTATAAAACAATCATCGTCGAAATGCAGGGAACAAAGAGTCGTGCACAACCTCCGTTGATGCTTCGAAAAAACAAACTCCATCCACTATTCCCTTAACGCTGGGTTCTTTGGGAATCTGTGCAGGGTTGTCTTGCCCTGCCAACCAAAAACCCACTTCTTTGGTGACATTGACTTCCCTAAAAGCCGAGCATAGCGCTTTGAGGTAACGTACTGCTTTCGCTCTCTTCTCTCTCTGGTCTGTGAGTGCGCGCGCGGCCGCGGAGAAGTGCCCTTAGGACCCATATAAGGAAATTCCGCTCTATCTTACGTAAGACAGAGCCATACTCGAAAAAAACTTTCCGAAACTTGTGACAAACCGGAAGGAGTATTTTTGGAACAAAAATACTCCTTCAAATGTACAACTTAACTTTTGAAACTTTGTCCATGTTTAGCATGGGAATCCAACTCTTTAACAGTGTAAAAAACTCAGTATGCATGAAACAGCAATTCACCCCCCCTTTAAGAACTTTTTTTCCTTAGACTTTAGCAGTTTACTGTGACAATCTCACGTGGTAACATACATAATATGGTAAACGGGGTGAAAAGGACAATATTTAGCCTATAGAAGCAAACTAACGTTAGTTAATTGACAACCTAACTGACAACCTAACGTTACTCCGTTGTCACTCGACAAAAACATGGTCTGGATTAACAAAAAAAACAATAGGTACTGAAATATAATAATAGCAGAAAACACACACACTAATATTTACTGATAATATTTACTGTTAAAGATAATACTCAATTTACAATTAAAACTCACCTCAGAGTCAGGAGAATTCCACTGTGAAGGCAGAAACATCCGTTAGGAAGGCAGGAAGGCGGCAAGTGACGACGACTGCAGGCTGCAGCAGCACTGACGTTGATTAATCAAATACGTAGTTGATGTTCGACGCATGCGCGGAATTGGATACTTTTAACACGCATATATTAATATTTTATTTAATGTAATTTAAACTGTAATGCCGAGTTAATGATAGAAAAATAGATACTCAAATAGATATTTCATTAGACAAATTATTCTGTGATTTCAAATCAGTAGATAGCGTATTTAAACTTTATTTAAACAACAAGGGCAAAGTGTTTTGAATAGCCTAAATAACCTATGTATTATTATTATTTGTTTAATTTGTTTAATTCTAACACTCGCTGTGCTATATTTGGCAGATTATAATAGTTGTAATAAAATATGTGCACATCCTTTTTATACCCTAAGAGATTTAATAAATTAAGATGACAAGAATAAAAATCCTGTGTCTGGTAGAATACTATACATTACAAACATCATATCCAGTAAAAAATAATAGTCTTTTTAAAGTTATATTTGTTCTTAGAGTTTTTAAGGGATCATGCGTTGTCTTGTAGACACAATCCAATGCAAATAATAGATTTTTTCTTTTTATTCCTTCTAAGCAGAGTTATAAATGGAAGGTCT
Source organism: Squalius cephalus (assembly GCF_949319135.1). Lineage (NCBI taxonomy): Eukaryota > Metazoa > Chordata > Actinopteri > Cypriniformes > Leuciscidae > Squalius > Squalius cephalus. The sequence goes on from NC_137134.1 coordinate 12,592,283, forward strand.
TATTGAATTTCACATTAAATTTTAAAAAGCAGCCAAAACGTAATGAAAGTGGGCTACCTAAACAAAACCTGCATGGGCCCAAAGGTACAAAAGCTGCTCTGGGCCCGAATGGGCTGGCCCACAATGGGCCATCATGGGCTTAATGTGGGCAGCCCGCTAGTGTGGGCTGCTCACAGATAGCCCGCGGTGAGCCCAAAGCTGTGGGCCTCGCCTGGGCAAGCCCGCACTGGCCTGTTTAGGTTTGGTGTGGGCTGGCCCTAGCCCACTGTGCCCGCAAAAAGCCAGCATGGGCCCCGCAGGGGCATGTTTGCAGTTAACTGTTCACGAACAGAAGACTCATGCTGCATACACATACGCAATGACAATTATGCCTACTGTAAATATAAAGTTACAACTACGACTAGAGTTGTTTACATAAAATGCACCGTGAACATTCACATGTCTTAGATGTTTACTAAGATCCTTCAGTTATCTATTGAAACCCACAATAATATGTAAGATATCAGTAAGCTTTATATATATATAAAATCATCATTTATGGGCTACTTTCAATTAGGAGGTGGCTGTCCCAAACCCTAACCCCTAAATTTCAACTTGTGAAAATGATATTGAAAAGTTTTTTGCAGATTTTTCCATTCTTGTTTTAATTTTTTTTTAATTATTTTTTTTTTTAAATGAAGTAAAAAAATATATATATATTTTATATTTTATTTTTAAATCATGGAACTTTATCTAAAAAAAATGTGTCCTGCATTTTCATGTCACTACCAAAACAGTGAATGTTGTAGTCCATTGGCTGAGACTACATTACATTTTTGATCAGGAAATATTCCTGTCCCTCTCTCTCATGTGCTATATGGTAAATAGATTGATCCCATCATTTTGAGGTAAATGTGTTCTAAAGTCTAAAAATATGTTTGTAACTTTATACCAAACTAATTTTTTCTGCTATTGAGTAAACTTTTTTGGATGTTATTCCATAAAATGTAGTTGTTATATGTGTTCAACTGTTCTGACCAGTGATTGCTAACCATGTGCTGATTAGCATCTTTGAGCTAGGCTCAAAAGTATCTAAAATTGTCACTACCAAAACAGTCACAACCGAAACATTTTCTTGAAGTATCGGTTGTGACATTATTGTTTTGGTAGTGACAAAAGGGAACACATAATCCTTTATTTGGAGGAATAAACTACATTTTAGTACAGTTATGCAAATAATTACTACTGTAGTATGTTTTAGTAGTGTTTTAGTATGCAAGATTCTGTTAAAATTCTGTAATGTGATGAGGTTACAATTATTTTTGCATGGGGTTGCAGTCCATGATACTAGCTTAGGTGTAAGGTTGTTGTCAGTAATGTTAATTTATATGATTAACTTGACAGGGAGAATGACATAAAACACCAACATGCCTAAAAAAAATAGAAAAACTACAACAGAGAGACAGAGAGAATACAAACAAAGGATGAGGGAAGACCCAGTGAAGTACGAGGAATACTTAAGGAAAGAAAGAGAAAGAAATAAGAAACGAAGGGAAGAAGGAAAGTTGAAGAGTATCAGTGAATTATCTGACAGGGAGCAAAGACATGTCAGAAAAGCATGGAGGAAAAGACAGAAAAGACACAGGATGATGGTGAAAAGACAAAAAGAGGTGGAGACATTTTGCAGGGCTTCCACACCACCTAGCACTTCCAGTGAGGGTGATCAGACACCAGTACACACACACACACACACACACACACACACACACACACACACACAGTTCAGTGGTTCTGGAGATTTATCTGAATGACTTATAAACAAAATGTTGAAAATGTGAAAATAAAACAAAGTGGTTCTGAAACAGTCTACATTGTAAGTTGTTGTTTTTTTTAGGAAGAAAAATCTGAGCATACCTCTTCTCACTTGCACCTCAAGACCCAAAGTATAGAATAGCTCTAGGTGTTCTTATAAGATATTTACTGTCAGATGTGTGTCTGCTATATGTACTGACTGCCAGAGATGGGGGACTCGAGTCATATGACTTGACTCGAGTCAGACTTAAGTCGCAAATTTTAGGACTTGAGACTTGCTTGACAAATATTAATAAAAGACTTGACTTGACTTTGACTTGATATTCATGACTTGAGACTTGACTCGGACTTGAGGTAAATGACTCGAAATAACTCGAAATAACTTGTCTTTTTAAAAATAAATATCTGTATTTGAACGCACCGCAACAATCACGTGACGCAGCAGGAACGCGCGCTGTGTAAACAAAAGCCGATGACGCTGAAGCGCGGGATCGTTCGCCAGCTGTGAAACGGTATGTAATGCGCAAGTTTATGATCGAATCAGAGAGAAAAAATGCACTAGCGTGGTTTCTCGAGAGAGAAATCGCAGCTCATAAGCAAACTTAAGACGCTGCTGAGACATTAAAGTCACATCGATGTCATGTGTCTTTATGGGATTTTTACGGGTTGTGTGTGAACGCACTCTCTGATTCCGGAAAATCACTGGCAGTGTGAATGAACCTAAATCAAACTAACCCGAGTCAAATCTCAGGTCACTTTATCCGTGTATTTTCCGGAATCTCTGTGTGAAAGGGGCTTTGGTCACACACCCTGACGAAGGCTCATTAGCCGCAACGCATAGGTGTGCAAGTAAGTTAGCTACTTGTCACCTGATTTTAAAATATTAAAGCCATGATGAAATAAAGGCTTTCTATATATTTTTAATAATATTCGAGTGCCTTGGATTAATGATTTTTTTATGATCTGAATAATCCCTTACATACAAAAGCACAGCAAAAAACAAAAAAATTCTTGAAAATTAAAATCAGGTTAAAATATGTTAAAATATGCCATATTCCAGTTTTTCTTACCTGCATACATCCCTTTGTACTGTCTAGTTATATGCTACCAATATAGACTGCTATTCCAGGGTTGACTTGAATGTTAAAAGAAATATAAAAACTGTAACTGTAATTTAACTGTAATTTAATAATCGGCCTAATTAATAACACATTGGTACAGAGTCTACCGTTCTCTGGGATTTGTTTTCATGATAATCGAATGTAAAGAGTTTTATCTCTAAAAACTGATTAGCTTATAACGCTAGTATATGGGGCATAGAGTAAGTAAAAAGAAATCGCTAGTTAATACCACTAGGCCTATAACAAGCACCATCATTATGCTACCGTGTTAGTGTGGGGCTATTTTGAGCCTTGTTAGTGGTATTAACTAGCGATTTACTTTTACTTACTCTATGCCCCATATACTAGCGTTATAAGCTAATCAGTTTTTAGAGATAAAACTCTTTACATTCGATTATCATGAAAACAAATCCCAGAGAACGGTAGACTCGGTTCCCATGTGTTATTACACCCCAGGTTCATTTTGCGCCGGAGTTGTCCTTTAATAGCATAATAGCATGTGTACAGTGTCTAATAATTGGATAGTTTTTGGGGATGCACATAAAAGATTGTAAAAAGACACCTACACACAAAGAAAAAAAACATACAGACTTTCGAACCGAACCATGCATACACAAATAAACAAAACAAAAATTCAAACTTGCAAGCACAACCATGCACACATGCAAACAAACAATACACTCTTCACTCATACACACGCACACACATTCACTCACAAATATTAATGAATCAATCACACTCAATCAAATCACCTCTCTCTCTCTCTCTCTCTCTCACACACACACACACACACACACACACACACACACACACACACACACACACACACACACACACACACACAAAGTCAAACACAACATGGACATGCAAACAATACACCTTTCACTCATACACATGCACACACATCATTCACAAATATTAATAAATCACTCACTCACACAGATTAATAATGTACAATAGTCAATCCACCTGATTGACAGGTGTAAGTTTTGTGTCAATTCAATTATTACTGTTTTTTTCTTGTTATTCTTTTGTTAAAAAGGAAAGATCTAACTTGTTGTTAAGGATGTGTTCATGTTCCATAAAGGGGATGCCAGTTTGAAGAATGCCATTTGGTGGCATAGGAACCATTATACTTGAATTGTGAATTGTTTAATACCTTTTAATGGTCTTCTGTAGTGTTTGAGGCATATTTATTTTTCATGCTTTAATGTTGGCCTAATTTCAGTTACATTTACATTTTAGGCTATGTAGGTTGAAATTTTATTTCTTTTTTAGATTTTTAACCACTCAGCTGTATGTGGAAATGCATATTTAAAAAAAATGTTGCAAATAAAACCATAGTCCACAACTTATGTAGTTTTAACTTATTTTAATATATAAATTCTGTGAAATCATCAAACGTTTGTATGACTTGCCAGTGACTTGTGACCCAAGCTACGACTTGACTTGACTTGCTTGACATAAAGCAGTGACTTGACTTGACTTGACTTGCTTTTCACAAAATTGACTTGGACTTGCTTGAGACTTGAAGGTTAAGACTTGAGACTTACTTGTGACTTGCACATGTGTGACTTACTCCCACCTCTGCTGACTGCATATGTGCATCATAGTTATTTATTTATATTAACATAAAATGTGGACAGTCTGATTCAGCCATGGCAAACTAAGTATTGTGGTCACTACCAAAACATTACTGTCACTACCAAAAATGTGCAGTCACTACCGTAACATGGGATGTTTTGTCAAAAATAAAGTATATTGAATTATCAGCTAAGATGTTATGATAGTATTTGGTTCAATGCATATTCAAACTAATGAATCCTTAACTTTGAAATCAGTACGATACACTTTATGCCTTCTACAAAGAAAGATTGGGTTCAAAATACAACAAATCTCATAAATTACACTTAAAATATTATTAAAATTATAATCTTTATTGATTTAACCTGTAAAAATATTTTTTAAAAATAGAAAAATATATATTTATAAGGTAGATGTAAACAAAATCTTAATAGGTCATTATAAGCCTTCTTAATAAATTATTTAATATTGTGTTTCGGTAGTGACAAATTTGGGGAGAAGGAACATATTCCAGCATTTTCTGAAAATACAATATGAGAATTAACTGCACAATTACTAAAAAAGCATACCTTGGATATTATACAATTTGCATACATGCAAAATTTGTGGAAAAAAAAAAATTCAAGATGTTTTCAACTTTGACTTTGCACCAATTCGGTAGAATGGCCCATATATTTATATATATATATATATATATATATATATATATATATATATATATATATATATATATATATATATATATAGGCTAAATAATCATGAACACAATGACGGGGTGAAATGGGCTGTGATGCATGGGGCACCAGGTAAAATCTTGCCTAGGGCAGCAAATTGGTCAGGGCCGGCCCTGCCAAAAATTAACAGATGCTGCGTTAATTGCGTTAACAGCGCTAATTTGTTTATTTAATATAAAATCGCAGCATTTTGCGTCATATAATCGCGTAGGCTTGACATCACGATCGCGATTGCGATACGATTAATCGTGCAGCACTAATTTGGAATATTGGAAATATAACTGTTTCAAATAAATCCTTGTTTTTAACAAATTGGTTCAACAGAGACATTAATCATCTTATAAAAATGTTTGACAATTCTGGGAATCTTTTAACTTACGAACAATTCATGTCAACTTACAATTTTCCCGTACAGTTTAGGGAATTTAATTCAGTTATTAAAGCTATTCCTGTAACACTTCGTCAACTTGTCAAATGTCATATTTGTTACAATTCTTTATCTGTGACAAACCCAAATGTAATTTTAGAAGGTGTTGAGTTATTTGAGAAAAAAAGCAAAAACAAACATATTTGTAATATTTTCCAAAAACAAAACAAAATATCTCCTAGAGGGAATTTTTTTCTGGAACTCTAAGATTGAAAATATTGACTGGAGAAGAGCTTTGTTAATTCCTTTCAAATACTGTATTAATAATAAAATAAAAGAAATACACTTCAAAATTCTACATACCATTTATCCTTCTAAATCTTTAATATCAAGATTCTCTTATATTGATGATATGTGCTGTTTTTGTAATAATGAGAAAGAGATACTGACTCACTTATTTTTTGACTGTAATGTCGTGAACCAGTTTTGGACTGATTTGGCAGATTTTATATTTAATCTGATGAATATTAATTATTGCTTTACTTTAAAGGATGTTACCTTGTATTATGAAAATAAAATTTCTGGGTGCGTTAAATCCGACTAGAGCATGCCTTCAGCCCAATTCGCAGTGCTGTTTCTCTGCCGCCTCAGAGGGTGCTTTTAAGTGGACATTATCTAGTAGAGCTACTAATATTTTATTTTTATTTAATTTTTTTACTGTAGAATTATTTTGTTTAATGAAACTTTGAACTTGACATTACACAAAGCACAAATAACAGCTTATTTTGCCTTCAGCCCAATTCGCGGTGCTGTTTCTCACCCGCCTCAGGGGATGGGTTAAAGTGGACATAACATTTAGGATTTAACGCACCCTTACATGTGGCTGAGAAATGCAGAATTTCTAAATTCATTTCTTACAGAGTTGGTGCAAAAAGGGGGAGGTACGCGCTTCAATAAGAAACAAACACAAAAACAAAACAAAACAAAAGAAAGTAACTGGAACATATTTAGTTAGATTATGCCTGAAAAGGTTTTTTTTTTATTCTTTTTTTTTTATCATGTTGCTTTAAAAAATCTTGTATAATATGACTTGCTTTTTTTAATTGTATTTAAATATTTGTATTTTTGTAATTTAATTTTTGCCATGAAAATAGCTTTAAATGCTGACATGGCATTAAATAAAATAATTTGAATGGGTTTACTCAAACAACTTTTTGTTAGAATTTTTTTTGGGTCAAGCCATATATGCACCTGACTAATATGCATTTTAAAGGACATTTCTTAGGACATAAAAATGACTTTACCTTCAATTTCAAGCAACAGGTTTCTCCAGAAAGATACAACAAGGTTTTCTGTGTTCCTTTTGGAAGAACCTGGCAGATTCAGTTCAGGCTCCATCAATGAAGAGAAGCTGCAGTAAGTGAACTGTTGAGGTTGATGGCACATCACCGTTGAAAAGGAAGTTGGATTTTCCTGCATTGCCTCCAGAACCCCCAGGGTTTTCAAACCTTCTTTGAATCTGATGAGATATAATCGAAGAATTACCAACTTGAGTACAAGCCATAGTCAAGTGATGGCACCTAATTTTAAATATGCAGTTATGCAAGTAATTTAATATACACTTATATACTTACAAATTATAAAATGCATTGTAAAATATAATCCACAATATGAATAGTGTCCAGTAATGCACACCTTTCAAAGGCAGACCGGTTGTGACCAAGACAGTACCAGTGTGCAGTGTCTAAGGCAACCTTCCTGGCTGTTTGATGGTCCTTGATGACGGCAAAAGTCCCAGCCATATCTATGATGGACTCAATATTTGTGAAGGCATCATAATCCCCGGAAGCCAACTGACAACGTAACAACAGAATATTAAGAGAATATTTAAAGGATTAATACTATTGTATTTTGTACTAAAACCTTACTCTTTGCACAGCATCGGATCTGTAACTTCTTCAACAGCAATGACAGTGCCCTCAGGGTTAGTTGTCAGTGCTTTGAAGAGGCTTGGTGAAATAAACTGTGGTCCTGGTCCCCCATGCACAATGGAGAGGGCAATGGCAACCCCAGCAAAGAAGAAATCATCATTCTGCATGGCTGAAAAACAAGTATTTAGACAGATTATTGAATACTGATTATCATTTATTCTAAACAAATATCAAGACTTCTTCAAATATATTTGATTGTGTCAGTGCATGGATATATTTAGGTATATAAAGTGCTTATTTACATCTACTGGTGAAATTCAGGAATTTGGCTTCATCAGGACCAACAAATAATGCCCCCTGCTTAAGGTTCTCCATAAGCAGAGTGAGGAACTCCTTCCTTGGCCCACCAGAATCTATTGCTTCCTCATTTGCACCCAGGTCATCCATAAATTTCACATCGATCCTCTTCGATGGGCAGAATGACTTCATGGACATGGTGAGTCTTGCACTTTCCCACATATGTCTTCTACTTATATTAAAATAGGAAGCTCTGCTCTCATCAATTCCCTCTGCCAGCTTATCAATAATCCCTGTAATGTCTCTGTTGAAAAATGTAAGAAGCTATACAGTTGGAACACATCATTATACAGGAAAAACAAGTATAACAGTAAAGTAACAGAATAATGTAATAACACAATTATTATAATTATATTTATTATAAAATAAATATAAAATAATTTACTATTCTACTACAGGGCTAGCCTGGGTGCCAGCCCAAACCCCGCCCACAAAATTTTTTGGTCGGGAAGTTCGATCTGGACTTGATCCATTGAGGTAATTATGCTCTGCTCCGATTTATGTTAACTGACGAGAGAGAAAGAACCTCTGTTGAATGCTCTTGATTGCTGATCATTCACTCAGCACGTGTTATTTGGATTAAAACTAAATTGTAAGTAAAACATGAACTGTTACCTGAATTTTGTATAACTAGTGATTCTCTACATTATTACAGGACGTGTTCAAGTCAAGAAGTTCCATGAACGCAAACATTCAAAACATGCACCCCGAAAACCAGTGTCTCAGGGGACGAATACTGAATTGAATTGTCTTTTACGGAAATAATTGACTCCAGGTCGTTGAATTATTAGAAAAATAATGCACACCCGAGGTGTAACAATGGCTGCAATTCAATGGCCTGGAGTCCCTTTTGATGTCCTTAAGAATTATATTTGCAGTACAAGTAAGTACTAAAAACCATCTCAATATATTTTTACATCTCTTTTCTCAGGAGCTCTGCCAAGAACAGGGTGATTCTGGCCTGTCTACTATTCATACTATCAATGGGCCTCTCTTCCACCGCCAAGCCAACTAGAAGAGAATAGGGTAATGTTTGCTGTAGCCTGCTGTGAATTGGTGATGCTCACAAGTAAGGTAAATAAAACACCTGTAATGATGGTGATGAATTATTTGTTATTAAAGCATAAACATTCATAAACCACTGTTAATTTAACATTAAAAGCAAGCATAGGCTACTATGTGCATGGGTTGCCATGACCGAAATAGCACTACTGAACTGTTAGAAAAACAGAATTCTTACCTTTCCTTTGACGAAGTCTGAGCCTTAGCACAACACTTTCATCAATAAAATATTATAGAGAGAACTTCTATAAAGTACAACTGAAATAGTTTACCAAAGTCAAAGATGTTTTGGATTTTTACCTGTTGCTGTCCATTAGACTCCTAGAACTTCCCTCATTTAGCTGAGAACCAGAGGCTTGGTCTGCATCATCATTTGACATCACAACAGAGCTGGCAGGGATCATGGCAATGGAAGATGAGGCAACGGATGGATCATCATCATTTAAAAGAATGAATGCATCTGTCTGCTCCTCACAAATATCAATGATGACAGTGTTGGTAAGACTCATTGAACTTCCCTCATTCAACTGAGAACCAGAGGCTTGAGGACGTGTATCATAATTTGACATCATCTGATTCATCTCAACAGAGCTGGAAGGGATCATAGCAATGGAACATGATGCAAAAGAGGGATCATCATCGTTTAGAAGGATGTCTGCATCTGACTGCTCTTCACAAGTAACGATGGTGCCATGGTCAGTTACAGAACTGCAAGCAGCATCTAGCATTTCATTGGCAGTGTCCTTTTAAAAAAGTAAATGGAAAAAATAAGGCATTTTTAATAATATATAAATAAAAATAAGGATTTTTATCAGAGTAGAAAATAAATCAAAAGATTTTATTTTAATTATTTAATGTGAAGTATGTAATTTATGTTTAAGGGATAGTTTACATTAAAATGAAATTCTGTCATCATTCTCTTGAACACAAAGGAAGATATTTTGAAGAGTGTCAGTAACCAAACAGTTAACTGGACCCAATGGGGAAAATATCTTCCTTTGTGTTCAGCAGAAGAAAGAAACTCATACAGGTTTGAAACAACTGGAGGGTGAGTATGATGACAGAATTTAATTTTAATGCAAACTATCCCTTTAAAATACATTGTCCAATCCCAGCTTAATGTGGACAGACAATGATAAATGAAGTAGTAATCTGCCAATTTCCACAAAGTGAACACACTTTGGCTCAAAAGTTGCTTTCAACATTGCTTTTTATCTGTGCGATCCTAACAGCCCAAAAATATCTAAATTGGCTCACCAGTAGCATTAGTTTGGGGTGGGAGCATGACATTTGACAATGTTATGGAAAACTTTTTGCAATTAGTTCGGTGCCATTGGAGTTGAAGAAATTACATACTTCCCATTTTTTCCCCACTGTGACTTCACAGAAAAATGTATGGGACACCTATTAAAAGTGAAATGAAAAAAGGTTTGCGGTCCTTGACAATACACTATAGTATAGATTATGTTTAGGTTCATTTATTTAACTTACATCATCTGTTGTCTCTTTTTCATCTATGAGATCAATTGACGGCAGAAGGTAGATGGTCTTATCTTTAAAAAGTTTGCATAACACTGCACCATCAAGACTTCTACCTGCCTCCAACACTGGTTTGACCAACTTGGTGTAGGTGGCCATCATTATTGTGATTCTAAAGAAATAGCACATGATTATAATTTTATAAATACTTTTCAACATTATTTTCAAATAATCAAACATCTACAAATTGATACACCCATACATTTTGTTCAAAGTGTTCTATTTATCTACTATTTACTTTTATCAATTTTAGATTTGACAGTTAAGTGATTTGATGGAGTGCTGATAGGATTTGGATGTTATCTATGCTACTCTTCAGTTTTGAATTGAATATGGTTGCCAGGTGTTGCAGGATCTCCTGTGCAGTCCACTCCTTTTGAAACTGCACAGCAGACACTATATGCCCTTGCTCTGCTAATAGTGTTTTACTGCTGGACCTTGGAACCGTGCAGTCTCTGGGAGATGAAAGAAGGCAAACATCTCGAAGGAAGGGGACATGTTCAGTCATCCTTTTTCTTTTCCCATGCCTTAATTAATAGAAGTCACATGTTATTCGTCAACATAATAAATATGGCATTAAACATAAATGCTAACGGCTTGACGCTTACTTTAACCCCAAGGAGCACCTATGCTCCTCTGTTGAAATAAATGAGTGCTTTCAGTAACTTTAGGGGCACAATAGAAAATTAGCAAGTAGTGTGTTTTTAATAAAGGGGTACAATGAGAAATTACCATGCAAAATCATTTAACTTAAGAATTAGAATACAAGTCTAATATGGTTTTGAACTATATATATATATATATATATATATATATATATATATATATATATATATATATACAAGTATAGTATATATATATATATATACACTCACCTAAAGGATTATTAGGAACACCATACTAATACTGTGTTTGACCCCCTTTCGCCTTCAGAACTGCCTTAATTCTACGTGGCATTGATTCAACAAGGTGCTGAAAGCATTCTTTAGAAATGTTGGCCCATATTGATAGGATAGCATCTTGCAGTTGATGGAGATTTGTGGGATGCACATCCAGGGCACGAAGCTCCCGTTCCACCACATCCCAAAGATGCTCTATTGGGTTGAGATCTGGTGACTGTGGGGGCCATTTTAGTACAGTGAACTCATTGTCATGTTCAAGAAACCAATTTGAAATGATTCGAGCTTTGTGACATGGTGCATTATCCTGCTGGAAGTAGCCATCAGAGGACATGGTGGTCATAAAGGGATGGACATGGTCAGAAACAATGCTCAGGAAGGCCGTGGCATTTAAACGATGCCCAATTGGCACTAAGGGGCCTAAAGTGTGCCAAGAAAACATCCCCCACACCATTACACCACCACCACCAGCCTGCACAGTGGTAACAAGGCATGATGGATCCATGTTCTCATTCTGTTTACGCCAAATTCTGACTCTACCATCTGAATGTCTCAACAGAAATCGAGACTCATCAGACCAGGCAACATTTTTCCAGTCTTCAACTGTCCAATTTTTGTGAGCTCGTGCAAATTGTAGCCTCTTTTTCCTATTTGTAGTGGAGATGAGTGGTACCCGGTGGGGTCTTCTGCTGTTGTAGCCCATCCACCTCAAGGTTGTACATGTTGTGGCTTCACAAATGCTTTGCTGCATACCTCGGTTGTAACGAGTGGTTATTTCAGTCAAAGTTGCTCTTCTATCAGCTTGAATCAGTCGGCCCATTCTCCTCTGACCTCTAGCATCAACAAGGCATTTTCGCCCACAGGACTGCCGCATACTGGATGTTTTTCCCTTTTCACACCATTCTTTGTAAAACCCTAGAAATGGTTGTGCGTGAAAATCCCAGTAACTGAGCAGATTATGAAATACTCAGACCGGCCCGTCTGGCACCAACAACCATGCCACGCTCAAAATTGCTTAAATCACCTTTCTTTCCCATTCTGACATTCAGTTTGGAGTTCAGGAGATTATCTTGACCAGGACCACACCCCTAAATGCATTGAAGCAACTGCCATGTGATTGGTTGATTAGATAATTGCATTAATGAGAAATTGAACAGGTGTTCCTAATAATCCTTTAGGTGAGTGTATATATATATATATATATATATATATATATATACAGGGCTTGACATTAACACCCGCCAAATGCGGGTGGATTTTGCTCGTGGCGGGTAACATAGTCACTCCAACTAGCCACTTTGGCGGGTTGAATAACTGTAGTCTTTTCAAAAGGCATCTGAAATAACTATGTCGCTACAACTCCCATGAGTATTAGGGCTGTCAACGTCAATGAATATTCTAAATTCGAATATATATTCAAATAGTTTTAAAAAACAGAAATTCGAAGGTGAAAATGAATATTCGAATGTGGAAACATGCCCGCGGTAGCAGAGGCGCGGCTGTCTGCTTTGCGAGTGGGCGCGCTGCCTGAGGGGTCAGGGACAGGTAACAGGAAGAAGCGTTAACGTTAAACAGAAACATTACTAAAGTGTAGGCCACTGTACTGACTGAATAGATATTGCATGAATAAGGTAGGTTAGATACAGCAGTTTCATGCACTGCAGGCTTCCACTGGTTTGATTATTTACGCTCGCTCGCTCGGAGCGTTCAATGTCGGTTCTATATACTGTTTTCTCCTCGCGGGTTACAATCCTGCTCGCGCGAGCAGAGAAATTCTGCGCGCAAAAATAATGTGCGCGCATGCGGCTTTCGCTTGTGCGCGCGCGGATCTCATTTCCTCTCGCGAGGATCTCATTTCCTCTCGCGATTATTGACAATATTATGCCGCCATACATATTGGACAGATTCCACAATTATATATATAATAGAAAACTATGTTTGCTACTTGAGATATCTTTTTATATATTGTATAAGTGTCTACATTTCTTCTCCTTATCCCATTCAGCTTGCCATATTATGTTAACTTTGTGTTTAATGTGTACCGTAACTTCTGATTTACTGAGTGGAATGTTTAATTGAACTTCCTCTTCTTTGGTTGCCTCTTTTGCCAGCTTGTCTGCTTCCTTGTTACCATCAACTCCTTTATGGGCAGGAACCCATACAAACTGGATTGATATTCCCTGTTGAATAATTGCAAATATGATATTGTTAATTTCATTCAATAAATCCTGTCGGAATGATGATTGTCCGTTTTGAATGGATGTGAGAGATGACATAGAATCAGAACAAATAACTGCTTTAGGGGGCCTAACATCTTCTATCCACTGCAAGGCAATATAAATGGCTGTCATTTCAGCTGCAAATATGGACAGATGATCTGATGTTCTTTTTTTGATAGAGATTTTATAATCAGGGATGTAAGCTGCAATACCTGTTTTACCCTCTGAATCTTTAGATGCATCTGTATAAACCTGTATTGTATTACAATACCTACTTTCTAAATACTGCTCTACATTCTGATACACTCATCCATATATATATATATATATATATATATATATATATATATATATACATATATATATATACATATATATATATATATATATATATATACATATATATATATATATATATATATATATATATATATATATATATATATACATATATATATATATATATATATATATATATATATATATATCTTTGGTTTCCATGTTCACCATAGGGGAATAAAACAACCAAGGTGGAGTTGTTACCAGGGGTACAGTCTTGCTACAAATTATATAATCTATTTCCAATTGATTTTCTAGTTTGTTACCATCCCAACCAAAGCTACAAGTCTGGGATCTACCATACTCCCAACACTCATTAAGAACTTTCTTCTTATTTCTGCATTTCTGCATCATGTCCATTTAAATTAATCCAGTACGCCATACTCAATTTAAGACGTCTGAGGATTAAAGGCATTTCTCCTGTTTGTACTTGCAACGCTGGTATGAAAGAGGCTCTAAATGCTCCACAACATATCCTCAGACTTTTAGCCTGCATTCTATTGAGTTCATTAAGCAATGTCTTAGATGCTGAAAGATACACAATACATCCATAATCCAAAACCGATCTTATCAGTGCAATATAAATTATTTTAAGGGACATCCCTGAATCTCCCCAATTGTATCCTGATAAACATTTCAAAACATTAATGCCCTTTTTGCACTTCTCAATTATTTTCTGAATGTGTTCCTTAAATGTTAACTTGACATCAAACCACACTCCCAAATACCTAATAATATTAACTTGCTTTAAAGACTGATTATAACTTAAGCTCTAGTGTGGGACTTATACTTTTCTTTGAAAAACAAATAAATTGAGTCTTCTCTACAGACAAATGAAAACCCCACTCACATGCCCATTTTTCTACCTTGTTGGTAGCTAGTTGCATCTTAGTTCTAATATTGTCAATATTGCGTCCTGTTATCCACAAAGCTCCATCATCAGCATATAATGCTCTATTGATTATAATGTCATCTATTGTATTGAAAACATCATTAAGCATAATGTTAAACAGTACTGGACTGCATACACTTCCCTGAGGTGTTCCATTTTCTATTGAACAGATGTTCGAGAAGTTAACCCCAACTCTTACTTCTATTGTTCTATCCTTTCAATCCTAAGTCTCTAATCCAGTTAAACATCTTGCCACCAATACCCATCTTATTCAGCTTAATTAATAGCCCCGCTTTCCATAGCATATCATATGCTTTCTCTATATCAAAGAATGTTGCTAAAACTGATTCTTTATTGACTTGTGCTTTCCTTATTTCATTTTCTAAACATACAACAGGGTCCATTGTAGTACGTCCACTACGAAACCCGCTCTGGTGTGGGGAGACAATATCTCTTTTTTCAATTTCATATACTAGTCTCTAGTGATCATCTTTTCCATAAGCTTACATAAATTGGATGTTAATGCTATTGGTCTATAACTTTTAACTTCAGTCTTATCCTTTCCTGGTTTTCCAATATAGGAACCACTACAGAATGTTTCCAATATAAAGGCAATCTTCCTTGTTCCCAAATCTTATTATAGACTTAAAATGACATGTTTAGCTACGTCATCGATTTCTTTAACCATTTTATAACATATATCATCTTTCCCTGGTGAAGTGTTCCTAACCCTACTTAACGCTTTCCTAAGCTCAGATAATGTAAAATCCTTATCAAGTACACTTTCGCTTATTGCCTTCTTTTCCAGTAACCCTTTATTTTCATCTATTACTTTAACTCTCCAAGATAATTCTTTATCAGTTAAGTTCTGTGAGCTATGGACCTTAACAAAACCTTTCGCAATCACCTCTGCTTTCTCTTGATTTGTTACTGCCTCCACATCATTGTTTTTAATCACAGGTTGAGAAAATTCCCTTCTAATGCCTCCCATCTTTTTAATAATGCTCCAAACATCACCCACTTTGACTTCTGCCCCTATTTTACAACAAAAAGTAGCACCAAAATTTCATTTAAGCTTCTTTTATGATTCTTTTAACTTTTGATTGTGATTTTTTAATATTCCATTAAGTTGGTATAACAATGATTTGATTTAACAATTTTGAAAGCTTTATTTCTAACTTTAATTGCTTCCTTACAATCATCTGACCACCAAGGTACCATTCTCTTATTTCTCATCCCAGAAGATTTTTCAAGAACCTCCTCTGCTGTCTCCCACAATATATTTGTAATTATTGAGTTTAACTCATCAACATCATTACTCTTATCTGACATTATTCCCATCAGCCTACCAATTGCCTTCATGCTATATAACACCCAGTTTGCTTCTCTCATTTTCCATCTTCACTGTAAAAAATTTCTAACCCTCCCAAATCAAAAATTTCAAGTGACCGATAACATCTAAATTTTTCAATTGGCCCAAGTGAAATTCTGTAAATTTCAATTGGCCCAAGTGAAAATCTGTAAATTTAATTTTATAATTTACAGAATTTCACTTGGGCCAATTGAAAAATGTAGATGTTATCGGTCACTTGAAATTTTTGATTTGGGAGGGTTAGACATTTTTTACAGTGTTGGAAACCAATTCTCTTCGAGGCACATATTTTGATTTCTAATACTTAAAGGGTTAGTTCACCCAAAAATGAAAATTCTGTCAATAATTACTCACCCTCATGTTGTTCCAACCCCGTAAGACCTTCGTTCATCTTCGGAACACAAATTAAGATATTTTTTATTAAATCTGAGAGCTGGCTCAATCCTCCATAGGCTTCTAATAGTCCGTGAGGCAGACCCCCAAATTTCAGAAATTAGTATCATAAGAGGGCACCAATGTTGCTCTTTTTTATTCAACAGAGGGATGTCCCTGGACCACAAAAATGCATGATAGCAATTCTTAGTGGGTAGCTTAAGGTACAAAAATCACCAATTTTATGTATGACCCTCCCAAAATTTGTCGAATTCCACGTAAAGTCAGTTATTTCTTTAATTCATTATTTTTGGTACCAAAACATTTATTCTTGGTGATATCTAGGTTGGAATATTGTCAAAACTTTAACTTGTTTCAATAATATAGTTATTATGATTATTTTTCTGCATAAAACATAGTGGTGTACAGCTTTCACTCATTGTTTTAAACTGAAGACCAGTCAGTATATGCTTCCATGTAACAATATATTATACAATTATTGATTAATCAAGTCAATTCATTGTATGCTAATTACCATTGATAACTAAACAACAAGTGAAGTGAATGCTAATTGCCCAAATTGTACATTTGTTGACTGTCCATGTACTGGTGCTTGAGATATCTTTATAATAGATGCACACACATATATGCAGAAACACACTTAAGCTGACATTTACTATATTACACTCCTGAAGGCAGACAATAAACATCAAATTAATTTACTGCTTGCAGAAATATGTATAAGGCTCAGGAAGAGAGATCCCCTCAAAAGAAACGGCTTAAAATTTAAAACAAGTGTTTAATACATTACACTGAAGAGGACCCAGAGGGGTGGATTAAGAATGGCGACCTGGAGGTGGACTGGATGATTGGCCCAGCAGCTCCAGAGGCAGTGCTTGCCTTCATATCGTGCAAATGTACACGCACATGCACTCTTCCAAAGTGTACCGGTCTAGCTAATGGTCTTAAGTGTACAGACCTATGCAAACTGGATTGTGACAACAGAGAGCAGAATGATGTAATGGAAAGTGACATTGACATTGGTGGGGATTAAGATAATGATGACACCCAGATAGCAACATTGTTTCGGCCCAGATCCGGCCCACATCTGGAACTTGTGGAATGCGGATCTGGCCCACATGCAGCGTGGAATGATGGCACTTGGGCGCATCACTCCTGTTTGCCAGATCTGGGCCACAAGCAGGCCATAGCAATGCCACATATCAGCCAAGAGCAAATAAATAAACCAGAACTGGACCTTATCTGAGCCGCAAAACCTGTGTATATTAAATATGAAGTCATTTCAGTCTTAATAAGCCTGTTAACAAGCAGAATCACTGAAGGAAAGACGAGAACAGAAAAAGAGACGAGCAGAAACACAAGAACTACAACTGACTTCAGCCACAGCCTTAGATGAAATTAACTGAAGAGAAAAGAAGACATTAAATCTGTGAAGATCTCAGCAGAGGAGGATTAAACAACTCCACAAACAGCATTACCAGCTTCACTTATTACTAACCAGACTGACTTTATTTCTGTCAGACGTCTACAAAAGTTTTTATTGAGAATTAACAGAGGTTTAACTCTAATGTGTTTCATTTGAAGTGACCATAACAGTGATCAGTGTTTCCATAAGTTGGGCTCTTAACTCTTATTATATTTTTTGTCTTTTTTGGCCACTGTGACAGTGTATTTGTCAAACACATTTACAGCAGCAAAGAATGGATGGATTTATAATCATCATGAAACAGCCTGATTCACTGAGATTTTTATAATCTAACAATTGTGTTGTACCATTAATATTTTCACATCACAAACCCTGTGTTATTGCAGCATGAGGTCCAGCAATATTATAACAATCAGTTAGATTTTAACAAACATGAGCATGCACAAGTCAGTTTAATATGACACACACAGACATCAACAATCAGCGTATGAATCTCAACAATGGTGACAATCAAAAGTACCTTGCTGCAATGCATGCTGGGTACCAGCATAGTACAAAACTCCCAGCATGCATTGCAACATGAATAAATTATGCAGCTGAATTGTCCCATAATTTTGTTTAATTCTAAATATTTGGTTTTATTTTTTGCTGTTGTTTTTGTTGTGAATTAGTAGCTTTTCAGTGATGTTCTGAATTGATCTGTTTATCTAAATATTTGTGATTGTCACCATTGTTGAGATTCATACGCTGATTGTTGATGTCTGTGCATGTGTGTCAGCATACGCTTAGTTTTTGATCTCATGTTTATTAAAAGATTTAAACTGACTGTTATAATATTGCTGGACCTCACGCTGCAGTAACACAGGGTTTGTGATGTGAACATATTAATGGTATAACACAATTGTTAGATTCAAAAGACATCAGTGAAACAGGTTATTTTATGATGATTATAAAACCATCAACAGGTAACCATTTGGTTTAAATGGTGACATTTGGGTACAAAACACACAGGCATCTCGATCTGTCTCCATAGCATTAGCACCGTGATTTGACAAGTGGAGGGAAAATGTGTTATGGGGTGATGTCACATAGGCGACATGTAGTCTTTCTCGTTATGTCTTTTCCACAACTGCTAGCCAAAGAATCACAGATCGAGATGCCTGTGTGTTTTGTACCCAAATGTCACCATTCAAACCAAATGGGCTGTTCTTTCTTCAGAAACGCGTCGAAAGCAGCGAAGAGTTGTAGTCCACAAAGTGCTCTCACACAAAGTCTAACCGTATCAAACTTCTACCCGCTAAATTGTAGCATTCTTCACACGAAAAATTATATTAAAAATTCACAGACAACATATGTTCACATTCATGGCACAATTCAAACGGGACCAGAAAATAATTATTTTCTCACATTCACTTGCATTGACGATTTTTCAATCTAGAGGTCCAGTGGGGTTTTACGGATGGCGGATTACGGATTACGGATGGGTTTTACTCTATAACACCGCAGCGCGTCTGGGTCGTAGGCTCACTATTGGCCGACGCTGGTCATGTGTGTGTGATGTGTATAACACAGAAGCGCTGCGCAGTTATACTACATGAAAAAACTCGAGGCCCAGAGAGAAGGAAATGAATGGTGGAATAAACTCGTTATTTTTGTTGTTTTTTTGCACACAAAAAGTATTCTCATAGCTTTATAAACTTAAGATTGAGCCACTGTAGTCACTTGGACTATATTGACAATGTCTTTAATACATTTTCTGGGCCAGCAAGTTATAATGTCTTAGAAGCCTATGGAGGAGTGGTCCAGCTCTCAGATTTAATCAAAAATATCTTAATTTGTGTTCCGAAGATGAACAAAGGTCTTACGGGGTTGGAACAACATGAGGGTGAGTAATTACTGACAGAATTTTCATTTTTGGGTGAACTAACCCTTTAACCAAATATCATTGCCATCAGAATTTTCATTAACCTCCCGCTCACTTACCCCTGCTATCTGATCCGATACTATTGTGAGATCTATTGCTGACTCTGTTCCATGAGATGCATCAAACCTAGTGTTTCTTCCATCATTTTAAAAAAAACAACTTATAATCAAACTCCTCAATAGTGCTCCCATTTTCATCTATCTTAGTACCTCCCCACAGATTGTTATGTGCATTAAAATCTCCACATAATACAAACTTTCCATTTCCTCCCTCACACATACCATAGCATCTCTCTCAAGATTTTTTTTACAAGGGTTATAAAAGTTGACCATTTTAATCTTAGTTTTACTTACCCAAATCTCAACCAGGATTGCTTCAATCTCTTTATTTAAAGTTCTGTAATTCCCCTGCTGAATAAATGTGGCCACTCCACCTCCTGCAGTATCCCTGTCTTTACGTATTGCTGTGTATCCATATATTATGAAATCAAGTGATGGTTTTAACCAGGTTTCCTGTATACAGATGATGTTTGGTTTAAGATCTTTTTCCTCAATAAAGTGTTTTAATTCCTGACCATTAGCAATTAAACTCCTAGCATTCTGTAGAACAGATAAAGTCATTATTAACTGCCACATTGTGCTTGACTATCAGATACCCCTAATACCATTTTATGAATGGAATCCACTGACAAATCATGAATCTCTAGATACTTTTCCGCTGCTTTTTTAATTATTTTAATTCTATCAACTCTACTTGCCACTTGGGCTGAGCAATTAACCACTTCCACCAAAAAAGCAATGAAGTTTTTCTTATCCACAATTAAAGTATCTTCAGTTACTTTACAGCATTTCTGAGTCGTTTGAGCTTGACTAGGGGGTAAACCTACAGGGGCCGTACCTACTTTAACCCTTGATTTTGCTTGGTTTTCTTTGTCAACCTTTTTAATGGCTTCAGCATAAGTAATACTCTCTTTCACCTTAACATTTTGCACTTGAACTGCTCTTTTATGCATCTCACACCCTTTGTAGGCCGCACTGTGTTCACCTCCGCAGTTACAGCACTTGATTTTTGTTCCTTCTAAATTCCATTTACCTTTTTTTTTAACTTAACGTTACAGCTTCCCACTAAAGCCGCTGGTATAGAGGGTTTGCACCTACGTCACGGTTTGGTCAGTTACCCGGATGTGCGGCCATATTGGAGATACTCGGATGTAAACAACAGCATGGATTGCACAGTCTATATGTATACAGAACACATTGTTACACTAATTTATGATGTCTAAACCACGGAAAAAACATGTGGAAGCTTCTAAATCATATAGAGAAGGACTTAGTAAGCAGGAAAGAGTGCGAAACTTTGACAAACTAAAGTTAATATGTGGTAAAGATCCGAACGAGCTAGCTTCTTAGTCGTGGACTGATGACCCGACAATTCTTCCTTCTATTTCTTATTCTGACATAGGATACGTTCAGATTGTCAGTCCAAATCCGATTTTTGTTCATATCCGATTGAAATCTGATCAGAATTAGCTAACATGAACAGCAAAAAAAAAAAAAA
Organism: Squalius cephalus; assembly: GCF_949319135.1. Taxonomy (NCBI): domain Eukaryota; kingdom Metazoa; phylum Chordata; class Actinopteri; order Cypriniformes; family Leuciscidae; genus Squalius; species Squalius cephalus. Next base: position 12,613,790 of record NC_137134.1, read on the forward strand.
AATCACATGAAATCCGTTTCAAGCTACATCCATATGTTTTGAAATCCTATTCAAATTACATATCAGGAAATCCGCTTCAGTCTGAATGCTCTGATCGGATTTCGCGTGGTTTATGTGACTTTCTCACGCCACGTAAAATGTAAACGTCAGACGTTGTTATAGGAAACATGCTGAAAGTCACTGCCGAAACAAGGCTGTGTTGTTGCAAAGTGCCAGACGAGCAGAAAATTATTATTTTTGAAACATATTTTGAAACCGGCAGAGAAGAGCGCAGAAAAAAAGCCAGTGGGGGTTAAAATCTCTGCGTGGCATGGGGTAGCTGCCACTCGACCTGTCACTCAACCCGTCACCGCTAGGGGCTGCTGCCACTCGACCCGTCACCGTAATATGCGCCTGCCTCAAAGCTTTGCATACTAGCCTCCTACAGTTCTGCAGCAGGCTCAAGACGCAGTAGTCCAGCGCGGCGGCTACACATTTCCATGTTGTAAAATTTAAATAAGACAACATCTCTATTACAAATGCAAACCCCTCCATCAGCAGCCAGCAGCCATATCACCCTGTAGCCCAAGACTGGTTGCTCACTGAAGCTAAGCAGGGTTGTGGCTGGTTAGTACCTGGATGGGAGACCTCCTGAGAAAACTAGGTTGCTGCTGGAAGAGGTGTTAGTGAGGCCAGCAGGGGGCACTCACCCTGTGGTCTGTGTGGGTCCTCCTAACACCCCATTGTAGTGATGGGGACACTAGACTGTCAAAGAGCACCGTCCTTCAGATGAGACGTTAAACCGAGGTCCTGACTCCTTGTGGTCATAAAAAATCCCAGGATGTCCTTTGGAAAATAGTAGGGTTTAACCCCGGCATCCTGGCCAAATTTGCCCCTTGGCCTCTGTCCATCTTGGCCTCCTAATCATCCCCATATACTGACTGGCTTCATCACTGTCTCCTCTCCACCAGTAAGCTGGTGTGTGGTGGGTGTTCTGGCACAATATGGCTGCTGTCGCATCATCCAGGTGGAGCTGCACATTGGTGGTGGTTGAGGATATTCCCCCTTCCATGTAAAGCGCTTTGAGTTCCTAGAAAAGCACTATATAAATGTAACAAATTATTATTATTATTATCAGCGCAACGTCATTGCCATAGAAACAGATATTCCGGAAAACGAAAGAGCTGCATTGACACACAAATCGTATCTGAAGAGTTGCGATACAGTGTGGACATCAATTTAGATCATATTCCAATCGGATACAAAAATAATTGTACTGTGACTGACAGTGTGAACGTAGCCATAGTGAACTACTTTACGTCAACATTTTAGCCATAGTCAACGCTTCATTTACACATGTGGTTGATGAGCTGATGCTGTGCCTCTCAACCACAAACACCTTCTTTCATCAGTTTTTTGCACATAGTCAAATGTTTTTTCCCGCTGTGACCGATAAGTACAGACCAAAAAACAACCATTTTTCAGCAGCAATAATCAGCCAAATTTGCGAGTCCATTCAGTTCAGTGGCATTGTTTACGTTCAGTGCCGCCAATATGGCCAACTTCCGGATTGATGACGAGTTGTGAAAACCCTCTATTGGTAACAGGAGTGAGCAAGTTTTTGATGCGTACAAACTCCATGAATATGGATCCAGATCAGTATCAATAATAATTTACATGATTCACACATGCGTAAACAATTTCACATGCATGAAACAAAATTCACGTGCACAAAAAAAACAATTCACGTGTGTGAAAAAATATATATATTCACAAAATTTCCTCAAAATGATGGTATCTATCTAAAATGAAAGAGAGAGAGGGACACAGGAATATTTCCTGATCAAAAATGTTTTTGTGCACAGTTGTATATCTACGGATTGTGTTTTGCATTTGTGAAATGTATTTTATGAATATATAATTTTATTTCACGCATGTGAATTTTTTTTTTTTTTTTTTTGCTCGTGAATTTTGTTTCATGCATGAGAAATTGTCTATGCATGTGTGAATCATGTTTTTTGCAATTATTATTGATACTGATCTGGCTCCATACCCCACTACCAATACACACCTGTTGTCTCATTACCCGGGTGTTCTTAACATACCATATCAGAGCTCAACCCAATGGACAAATATATAATTGCATGAAAATGGCTCCTACAGGTCTAGTACCCAAAACTGTATTAAAAGTCTTTTATCAGCCCAAGATGCAGATGGAGGAAGCAGGGAAGAGCAGAAAGCAGGAGACAAAGTGATGGTAAAATGAGCAGAGTTTATTGAATAATCTTAGTTGTGTGTGTTTCAATGCTAAGACTTCTGACCAGCACAAATACAACAAGTGTTATTATAACACAAGCAATAGTGGTGTAAATTACTGCTTCACAACATCATCCTGTGACGTTAAACCCTTGAAATGGAGACAAATAACAACTTGAAACTAAAAATTGTACAACTAAACAATGGAAAAATAATAAAATAACTGATCAATGAATGAATCAATAAAATTATGGTTTAAATGATTATTATAAATGATTTCGATTAAATTGAATAATAAAATTATTAGATAAATGAATTAATGAACATAAAACATAAAGAAAATAAAACAACACAAATGTATGGTTGTGAAGAAACCCCTTGGATCCTTCACCTTTAAGAGTAAAAAGTGGGAAGTAGGAAGAATTAGATGCGTTTTGGTCAATCGGATCACAAGTGACTGACGCTAAATACAGGTGTAAACAGGGTCTAAAATGTTTTGAGCTTGTCCACTTTCGATCACTTCCAGAGGTAAACACATTCGACCGGATTGCTTTCATAGTGTAAACGCTCATGTGGTCGAATGTGTTCGAACAGCCACAAAAGACCGTCTTCTCTCCGCCTACTGAGCTAATGCGTAGTGCATCAGAAGTGCACTAGTCAGATGAGATTTAAAGTTTGTCGGCTGAAGACTCAAGTTTGGTTTTTAAGATGAAAAACGTACCAAGCACAATGTTCACTCACCATTCCTGATTTCTAACACACACTCACAGCATTCGGCGTGATCTTGCGGCTGTCAGAGCAGAAACGAAAGCTAATGCTCTCTGTATGTTTTCTGTCGTTTTCGGTTGCGTTTAAGAAACTTAACGCCTGGCCATCTGTAAACTTGACTGTTTGGATTTATATGAAATGGTTACAATTTACAATAAGAATCTATTTGTAACATTAAAGGGATAGTTCACCCAAAAATGAAAATTCTGTCAGTAATTACTCACCCTCATGTTGTTCCAACCCCGTAAGACATTCGTTCATCTTCGGAACACAAATTAAGATATTTTTGATTAAATCTGAGAGTTGTCTAACTCCTCCATAGGCTTCTAAGGGAATGAAACTTGCTGGCCCAGAAAAGTTAGTAAAGACATCGTTAATATAGTCCAAGTGACTCCAGTGGCTCGATCTTAAGTTTATAAAGCGACAAGAATACTTTTTGTGCGCAAAAAAAAACAAAAATAACGACTTTATTCCACTTTTCATTTCCTTCTCTCTGGGCCTCTGGTCTTTTCACGTAGTGTTTAAGCGTAGCGCGTCTGTGTTGTACGTCACCACGTATCACACATGACCAGCGTCGGCCAATAGTGAGCCTACGTGGTGACGTGCAACACAGACGCGCTACGCTTAAACACTACGTGAAAAGACCAGAGGCCCAGAGAGAAGGAAATGAAAAGTGGAATAAAGTCGTTATTTTTGTTTGTTTTTGCGCACAAAAAGTATTCTCGTCGCTTTATAAACTTAAGATCGAGCCACTGGAGTCACTTGGACTATATTAACGATGTCTTTAATACATTTTCTGGGCCAGCAAGTTTCAGTCCCTTAGAAGCCTATGGAGGAGTTAGACAACTCTCAGATTTAATAAAAAATATCTTAATTTGTGTTCCGAAGATGAATGAAGGTCTTACGGGGTTGGAACAACATGAGGGTGAGTAATTACTGACAGAATTTTCATTTTTGGGTGAACTATCCCTTTAACAAAGGTTAATAAACGTATTGTTCATTTGTTGATTTCAACATTTACTAACAAATTTTTATATTTTAAAGTTGTTTCTCTTAACATTAGTTAATGCACTATGAACTAACATGAATGATCAAGGTATAATTAATTTATTAATATTTTTATATTCAAAAAGTACAGTACAGCGTCATTGTTCAGTACTGTTTTTCAATTTGTATAATAAAGTTCAGCACAATTTTATGTCTTGTTTTCATGCAGAATCCATTTTAAAAACTATTGGTTGATTAATCGGTTATAGGCCAGAGAGGTCCAAGCTAGTTATCGGTAAAATCCACTATCGGTCGACCTCTGGTTCAACATCACACAGAGACACTGAATTAGTATAAAGCACAAATCCTGCATAGAGGGGTTCAGTGAATGTGGTGTTGAATGTGTGTAAGTGTCTGAGTGCGTGTGTGTCAGAGATGCTGTAGAAGGACAGAATGCCGGCCGGCTCGTCCACATACACTCCTACTCTGTTTAAGGGAGGTGATGGGGGAGGGATGTGTGTTCCCATATTATCATGCCAGGCGATCAGTTTCTCCCCAAAGCAGCTCAGAATCCAGGATTTTTCATTGGCTCCGAACCTACAGTCAGTACTTTCTCCTTTCCTGTTAATTCCTTTATATGACACTACCATATCACCCAACCCACTCCATTCAGCCTCCCAGTAACAGCGTCCAGTCAGACGCTCTTTACACAGAACCTGCGGAAGGCCGTCAAATCTCTCTGGATGATCAGGATGTGACATCGGTTCTGGATTACATACCAACTTTTTGTTGCCCTCTACAACGGAGAGACGATTGTGTACCGTGTTTGGATCCAGTGTGAGATCAAAGAAATCTGCACACAAGAAAACAACATTAATAAGGCCACAAAATATGTTCAAGAATCAGATTGTCCTTGGATCTACTTTTCGGTTCCACATAAATATTTTGACCGCATGTACACAGTCAAAACATTTTATATTCGAGACCTTATTCTGTAAATAATGACCTCATTAGACCTTGGTCTAATGTAAAATGGTGTACTGTGAAGAAAAAGTATGTGTGTGTTGACCTACATTTTTGTAGTTCTGCTTTACTCATGGTCTCTCCGATATAATCCATAATCAAAGACATGATCCAGACTGTCAAAGAAAAAAAAAAAGCATAATGTGCCATGTTTTATTCATCTGACTCACCAAAAATGTTGAAGAAACTGAAATAAGTCTTAAAAACACAACGAACAAAATACAGTAAATAATCGTTAAATATAATAAATCATATTTTTCTGTCCATCCTTTACTAAACAGTTTTTTTGTAGTTTATTAAGGGCCAAACACCAAAGGTACGAAGGCACCAATCCGTAAGATTTCTTCTTCTGCTGCTGCTGATGTTGCTCTTTAGCAGCCTATAAAGTTACTGTGGGAAAGTTATTAAATTTGGCAAACAGATAGACGACAGTCTGAACATTAATCACAGCAAATTTGGAGTCTTTAGTTGGCGCCACCAACTGTCCAAATTTGCACTTATGCTTGTGCCAATAACTTTTGAACTGTAAGGTTTTGAAGAAAAACTGCACCCGTAATTATCATTATCATTTTATAATTGTTAATTACAATTATAATTATCATTTTCCGTAAATTTTCAAAAAACTTTTATTGAACTCATCATACATGGTTGGTCCATTTTTCACCAACATTGGCTCATATCATAATCAGACCGTGCTGGCAAAAACTTTCGAAATCAAAAGATTTTCAATAGACCAAACCGTTCTTATATAGCGCATCAACAAATTAGATGAAGAGCACACCAAAATGGATGTAAAGCTACAGTATATCTCTGCAATGCTTCAGCATATTCAGACCAAACTTGGTGTGTGTTATAACAACCATGGCCTGAGGGTACTTGCACAGTTTAAGCACAGCTCCACTTACTGGCCAGGAGATATTAAATTTTTAAAAACAAACAAAAAAAATGATATTGAGGCAAAGAATAGTATTTTATGCAATCTCTTGGCAAAGCTACTGCCTATTGCATTAAAACTTAATTTGTCAAATCATTACTATGTTCTGATGCTCCCTGCCATGCTTGCTTAGCTCATCACTTTGCTTCTGATGTGCTTGGCCCCCCTAATTGCTGCTTACAGCTATATTTTATATGGATCATAATAACCCTATATTAAACGTGTGATCCACAACTTTCACACTTGTAGCCACGTAAATCTGAATAAACGTGCACATTAAAATTTTATTCAGATGTAAATCAGTTGTTTAATAAACCTTTGATAATCTGTCATTGTCGCCCAGAAACCACGTATCTCCATATTTCGATTAATTTTTCATAAATCAATGCTATTGGTCACTTTATGTCTGTCTGTTGATTTTACAACTATTTAACCACTGAAAAGTATTAAAAGAGCTTGTGACTGAAACTCGTAACTCCATTAGATCTTCAAACTGTCAGTCCATCTTAAATGAAGTACCGCACACAGTTTGGTGATGGTATATGCCTGTTTGTGATGCAATAGTAAATAAAGAACTGGATGAATATGTAGCCTACAGCGTTTACCTTACTCCAGTTTTACTAATGTTTTACTTGAGGAGTGAAGAAGAGTCTTTAGTCTACCATTTGCCATCTAGTCATAGACAATACAATCTTAATTAGCATTTCAGCCAAATGTATTCAACTACAGAAAAAAACTGAGCCCCCACATAGCTACAATAAACATTGTTAATCTGTATGTTGATGAAAACTAGGGCTGGACGATATGGCCAAAATATATATTACGATATATTTCTTAATTTCGGTCGATACAATATAATTCCGATATCGATATGAACAATATAAAAGCCTCATGAAAAACTGCCCAGAACGCCCATGTCCTGTACCATACAAACTTCGGAAAAATTTATTTGCCAAGTCTCTGAAACCTCCTCCTATAAAACTATATAATATTTTAGAAATAAAAATGGAACAAATTAATTATTGTTAATATTTTATTTGTATTTAGCCTTCATACAAACAAGAAATGTGAAATCACCATCAAATAATAATAATAAGAATCAACTTATTAATATTAAAATCTTTAACTTTAAACTATAAGCTAACATAGGTTGATTATATTATTCTTATAGATTGAAAAAAGTGCTTCAGCCAGGATAAAGAATATGAAAAGAGTTACTACAGAAAAAAAAAAAAAAAAGTGAGCAACAAAAACACATGATGCTGAGGGACATTTTGAGTGTTGATGACAACCTGAATTAATTCCAATGGATGAATCTGAATAGCAGCGTTTCCACTGTCGGGCCAGTGTGAGCCAGGGCTTTAAACAGAAAACTAATCAGAAAGAAATCGCTGGAAACAGCGTGATCGCAAAACAAACATGATAAAAGAGACCATTTGCTGGCATTTTTGTTGTTGACTTGAATATTTAAAACCCAAGCATCAATGTTTTACCACAGGTTTACAATAAAAAGTGATACATTGATCACAATGAATTAATTTATGTCAAAATTGCACATTAGTCACACAGAAATAAATTAGGCTACCATTAGGTCTATTTCACAAAAGAAAGAGGACACACTTACTTATTCAGTCGAGGCTGTTTCTGTTTATTTGGAAGTTACAGGACATTAGGCTACATCACATTTAGAAAGAATGATAATTTCTACAAATATGCCACCAAAAATATGAACAAACTCCATCTGAGCTTGAATTTGGTAGAATGTTAATAATATAATGGCACATGTCTGACCATATGTAAAGCCACAATACCAACTAATTATTTAAAAACTACAGGGTTTTTAACAGGGTTGATTTTTTTTCTGAAATGTATAGGATTTGGACATACAAGATTTCCATCTGGCAGAGACGATGTATAGTTTTAAAATTTTACTATTTTAAAATTACCTCAGCTTCTCCAGTTGGCACTTTGGACTCTTCAGTGGATCAGCTTCACTCCTGAATCTTTCAAGTTATTGATATTCAGGTCCAGTTCCTTAAGACAGGAGTTTGATGACTGTTGAGCTGAAGCCACACTTTCACAACACTGATCAGTGAACTTACAGATGGACAATCTGAAATAGAACAGTATATTATTACATAATTGAGCTTTATGTGAGCACCACACCCTTTGTTATTAATGCTTGACAAAACATTGCGTAATAACTAAGCAAAGCTTTCAGTAAGCAGTGTGACTTTCAGTAAAATGTGTTCATAGTAGTATAGTTCTATGAACTATAGCATAGTAGTGTTCAAAGTAGTAAAAATGTATTGGATATTATTCTAAATTGGGCTAAAATACATTTCAAAGAATTTTATCTGTTGATTTTCTTTTATAAAAAAGGAAAAAACTCCAAAAATGTGAGCCGTGGTGTGCCGCCTTTTTTATTAATTTCCTTGTTGAGCACCCAATTTGAGCAACATATTGCTTTGCTGTGGATGTGCGTGCTTTGGATCTGATTTTACTGATTCTTCTTTTATTAAATAATAATTATGCTCTATAACATGATTAAAAACTATGGAGACTTAAAAAACTGGACTCTAAAGTCCAAATATCAGAGTTTGATTATACATAATTGACCCTTATATCTAAGCACCCTTTGGTTATTGATGCTTTACAAAACATTACATAAGAATCAAGCAGAGCTTTTCATGAGCAGTGTGACTTTCAGTAAAAACAAGTTTATTATTGAATCTGAATTTGCAAATCGTCATCCGTGTGTGCATCGGCTTGGATTTGTGTGTATTTTGAGACTTTCCTGGCAGCTTTCAATTCTCATGTGGGTACATCATACTCTTCAGCCAATCAGATGTCAGCTTATCATTAAACCAATCATAACCCGCTCAGAGTGCAGGTCTCAAGAAGCACACATTTTGCCCGATTATTGTCAACATTCACTGCACATTATAACCATAGGCTGTAAAAAAGATGGACGACGTGTCTCCGCTTCCTTCCACTGTAGAAAAGTGAAGCCAAAATGTCAGATGGCTAGTGCCATCTTGCGCTAATGATGTCATTTGGAGCCAGAGTCTGCCTAGTAGAGAACGTGTGGTGGAGCCGCGGTATCAAAGTCCCATCCATACTCCCATAAACTCAATCGCAAACACACACCCCAGAATTATTTTAAGCAGCCTGGCTTCTCCAGTTTTGATGTCTGCTAATTGTACAATCACAGTTATGGAAAATCAAAAGTTAAAATTCAGTCTCCTCCCAAAGCTCCCAAAGAAGTCTGCTGGTGCCTCTGTGACTATACTTCACTCAGAGAAGCTGTCAATCACAGCTGTCAATCATGATGCCACACCTTATTTTTATAGAATCAAATAGCCAACTAAAACCAAACTTATTAGAAAAACGAACACTTGAACGTACATAAGCGCTAGGCTACCTAAAATGACAGAAACCATCTTTTATTACCATCACATTCTTATTTGAACTTGATAAACTGTATCATTAGAAAGCTTCGATATATTAGAACACTGTTTTATGAGAAAACTCTGTTACAGTGACAGTAATTTCTTAATTTATGTTAGAAGACCAAAATTGGTCGTAGGCCTATTTTGGCATTTTGAATACAATTCATATTCAGTCACGTCTGCTGAGGTTTAAAGTTCTTCACTAAACTGCATCCATTAGGGCGTTTAGTCCAAAAGTGTGCATATTTAGATAAATATTTATATAGACTATACTTACACGTTTCATATTTCTTTAGACAGAATCACTTATTTTTCCACTGATGTACGCGATCTGATGAGCATTAGCGGCTTCCACTGTGCTTCTCTTCCGCGATCGCTGTTATGACTCAGATAAAGTCCATTCCCTGCACGTATTCAACTCATATCACGTGTTCATGGGACGACTCCTGTCCATGGATGGTCATGTGCACACTAGCCTAACCAGACATCTGCAACTTTTACACCGCGCAGACTGCATGCATTCAGCTGCTGAAAAAGGTTTGAATCAACAATGAATCAGTGTTGACAGCTAAATTCTGCGTTATGTTCTGCAATGTGTAGCAAGTCATCGGTTCATTGATATTTCTTTTTTATTTTATTTTATCATCGTTATTTTGTTTTAAGGAGATACAAAATGGTGCTTATCAACCTTGAATGACATGGTAATAAAATTATATCACATTATTTTGGCAGTAAAATTTTGGGCGTTTTTTTTTCTTGGAGTGGGCGGGTTTTGGCAGTAGCACCTCACTGCAGTAAAAGACTGGCATAAAGTTGACGTTGGATAGGCTATTGATACTATTGACTGTAAGTCATTCTCTTCAAATGCTATTGAAGTTAGAAACGTATGTCGTATGTCACTCTAGACGATATTTGCGAATATTGAATGTCCAGCGACAAAAAAACAACAACTTTATGCCAGTGTCCATGAAGTTAAAAAGAGCCAAAAGTTTGTCATATGCCCATTAGATGGCGCCCCAGCTCTATTAAATTAGATTAAATGTCTGTTTACCCATTACTGAATAACACCACCGTACGGCTCAAGCTTTTTTGGCATAGTTGATTGGACCTGCTGCAATATTCACATAGCATATTTAAACATGAATTTGAGATTCTGGGTTGCGTGCTTTATGCTGGAATTGATTGACAGCTCCCCGCGTGACGTATCACTTGCAGAGCTCTAGTGTGGAATATGACTCACCGCGAATATGAGTTTAATATTCAGACGTGAGCAATATAACAGCGCGGGGCGCGTGAATCTACATGCATATATCAGTAATGCACGCATCCTGTGAGTCATTTACAGGCATTGACCCTTCACAGCTCACGTGCGGGTTTGTGCTCTAGAGACATACTTTGAAGGACAGACTGCTGATAAATGACCCAGAAGGAAGCTAAATATAATAATGTATAATATTATTGCTATTATTCGGCTATTTATAATAATAGCCTACTATTGTTTTGTAGACATTTTGCACAGTATCTCCTTTTGTGTTCCACAGAAAAAGCAGTTTCGCCTATTGTAGTGACTGACAGATGAGAACATGTGCTTGCAAAAAAAAAAAAAAAAAAAAAAAAAGTCCTGTTTGCTCTTCTTCTTTGAAGAGCTCATCTGAGATCAAGTAGACAGCAATTTTCTCGGTCCACAGGAAAGAATCAATACCACTGATCCAGGACCAGCCACCACAGCCAACCCAGCCCTGACTCTATAGAGGCAGATGTGTGTGACATGACATGATATGAAGGCCAAATACACTGTAAAAACTGATATGATCAATAAGTTATGAACACATATATTTTACATTACTTTAACTCAACAAAATAAGTTGAGCAGTCTTCAGATTTTAAAGTCAGTTGAATGTAATTTAAGTTGAAATACTAAACAGCCAAGTTGATTGTACTTCAAGACGTTGTCCTCTGCATTTAACCCATCCAAGTTAGTGCACACACATTAGGAGCAGTGAGTAGTGAACACATACACACACACACTCACACTGCAATCATGTATATCTTTGGCCTGTTTTTACTCAGACTGTAAATATTAAATGCACATATCTTGTTTATTTTGTCATAATAAGCTCATGAAAATATGAACAGGTAACATTGCACCACAATAAAATAAAAAAATGTAACACTTTATGTTACAATGTCCTTGTTACACGTTACATGTAATAACAGTAAACTATGCATGATTGCATGCACCTAACCTTCACCTTAAATGTATAAGTACACCGTAACAAGGATACTTTAAAATAGCATGCATATATCAGTAAAGCACGCGTCCTGTGAGTCATGTACATGACCCTTCACAACACACGCGTGTTTGTGGTCTAGAGACATACTTTGAAGGACAAGACTTCTGATAAATGACAAAGAAGGAAGCTATATATGTATAAATATATAATATTATTGTTATTATTTGGCTATTTATAATAATACTATTATTTTGTAGACACTTTGCACAATATCTCCTTTTGTGTTCCACAGAAAAATCCATTTAGCCTATACTTGCAGTGACTGACAGATGAGGTCATGTGCTCATTGACGCAAAAAAGAAAGAAAAAAGAAAGTAACAAGGATACCTTAAAATAAAATGTAACCGAAACAAATATATAATTTTAATTTCAGTAAAAAAAAAGTTCAGTCACATATTTGTTATAGCCTCAAAGCTAACATGGACTAACAGTCCTAAAACTTTAATATTTTTTTTTTTTTTTAAAACAGTTTTTTTTATTATTATTATTATTATTTTGAATCACAAATGGTTTTTGGTGACAGAAAGTGTACAAATAAATACAGTACAAGGTACAATCTGTGCTGCTGTATCAGACTTAACACTGCTAGTAATGGAGGCCTCAGAGGTGAGTAATGGCAGTTTGTGTGTGTGTGTGTGTTTGTGAATAATGATGAAGCAAACGGGTCACTTCCTGTTTGCTGCGTAATGGGACAGATGGGTGACAGTCACAAATCCCATTCTACAGATCCAAACAAACACATTCACACAAAGCTAAAGACGTTCCTCTCTCTTTGGGTCTAAGAACGCTGTGCCGAGACTGGGTGTAGGTTTCAGTCACACTGTTTCTTCACACATTAGCAAGATGTCCCTGATTAACTGGAAAAACAGCAAGAGGAGCGAACGAGGTGTTTTTTTTTTTTTTTTTTTTTTTTTTTTTCCAACATGAATATGCTGACTGCTGTCTCAGTTTGTGACGTCAAATGGCACCTCCGTTTATGTGTGAGGCTGGTTTGTGCGTTGAATGCAAAAAAACCTCACAGACACATTTCCTGTCCATCATATTTACAGTATCTGTCCATGTAATGCAGAACATGACGTGTCGTGTTTGGGAAAATAGCCCTTTCTGGGATCCAGTAACAGTGCGGACAGCTTCCTTTAAAGGACAAAATAGATCGTCAAAATTAGAAATATTTTCCAATTCAAACTCAAAATCTTCTTCATGTTTGTTTTTGAAAAACATTGATGCCAATGTGGCTGGTTTTAAACTAAAATTTGGATTTAGTGACTATGTCAAGTGGTGTAACCGTGACCTTGATACTCAGCCATGAGGGTCACATGACAACAAAATGGTTTCCTGTTACACCAAATTGTCAATCAGAACAATCAACAAACCATCCCATCAATTTCCCATGGACAAAATCAAGTCCCGCCCTACATTTTTTCTTGTCCAAGAAGCTGTTTCACTCAGATATACAATAGGGAAGTATACAATACTTTGCAACCGTAAATTGTTTGTATCTCTAGATATTTGGGATTTACATGCCTTAAAGCTACACTGTGTAGGATTTTCTCCCATCTAGCGGTGAAGTTGTTTATGACTACCAACTGAATATTACTTTCTAGCCCCTCCCATTCCGAGGGCGTTTTAACTCCTACGGTGGCCGTATTATTTCAAATCTGCCGGCAGTCGCGAGTAATCTCCCCCTCGCATTCGTCACGGTGCCACTGAGTGTAAAACGCGAAAGGCGAAGCTTGAATTTCCAGGTATGTCCCTCTTTGGCTAATGTATTTTCAAGATGGAGGCGCAACATGGCTTCCGCCATTCGAGCGACTCGCTCGTATGTATTATAAATGGCAGATTCTACGCTTACGAGAATACTTGATTAGTTGGTAGAAGTAATTACACATTAATGAGCACACATCATTTTGAAAGAACTAAGTGTTTTTTGCTAAGAATCAACTTAAAAAAATTACACAGTGTAGCTTTAAACAAACAACTCAATGCCCCGCTTTAGAAGAAATTGCTCCCAGCGCGCCTGAGAGAAACGCTATTCTACGTAGTATGAATATGGGTAGTATGAATGAAATTTGGACATACTTCATCCGCCATGTTGTTACTGTCATGTGACCTACAAGCGTCAGTCGCTTCATTTCCATTCATAATTCCTCTCCCGTGGCCTTATGGGATAGTAAAGTGTCCATCAAATGCACATTTCAGAATCTCGCCAGAAGTAGAAGATCATCTGGAGACTTTGTGTCTGCTGTTTTTCAAATACTATGTATTCTTACACACTACTCTGTTGGCGTACTGTTTTTTGCATACTATATAGTAGGGAAGTAATCGATTTCGGACTTGGCATTTCACAACTTCCATTTCATGTCAAGTTATATCACCCATGATGCAATGTATATTACAGTAATTTACAGGCCAATTTACAGTTACTTTTCTAAACCACTACAGTAATGGTTAAAGTAATAATGGTTAAAGTAAAAGCATATATCTTTAATATATTCAAATTTCTGTGATATTTCAGCTGTTTTTTTCTCCTGAATGGTTACAAATGGGTGAACATCAATATAAAAAATCTTGTCTCAAGGATTTTTGGATCAAGAAATGGATTTCAACATGCGGCAATTTTATTAGAAAAAAATAAATAGCTAAAATACATACCATTATGTACATATAAACACATAAGATTTGAATTCATTTTGTGTATTAAATAAGCAAAACTATTTCTGTTATTATTTCAAGCAATTTTTTACCAGTTTCGCATGATTGCAACCCTTTTTGTAGCTCAACCACTAGCAGATGAGGTTAGCAATAGCAAGATCCTGGTCTGATTCCCAGAAAACATGACAAATATATGCCTTGAATGCACTGTGTAGAAAGCAGCAGGGACTGGATAATTGTTTTGTAATCAGAAATACAAAAATACTTTTTTAAATATCTTATTATAGCCTGTCGTTTTTTGATATTACCATGATGAATGAATGATAGATGCATAAAGGATCAGAAAATGTTTGGTGTGGAACTCGGTGTTGAGTCATTACAGTCCAACAGGATACAGACTCATCGAGCTCATCTCTCACAACAGGCTGTGCCATGATACTGTCAACACACACACACACATCTGAAACGCTTCAGGGAATCAGTGTGAGCTGTCCATCTTCTACACCAATCAGAGGTTCAGGTCCACAGGTTCACTCAGAAATGAAAGAGTCTGTCATCATTTACACTATTATAAATAAAGGTTCCTATAGGGAGGTTTCCACAGCGAAGAACCATTTAAGAACTTAAGAATCTAAAGAACCTTTATCCACTATAAAGAACCTTTATTTTTAAGTGTGTATTGTAACAGATACCTTTACAGTTAATGCTAATGTTAATAGTGATGTTACATGATGTCCAGAGTAACATGGGTTACAGAAAACATCTTAATCACTAGCAAAAGTAAAATTAATCATACTTTATATACTGTACTTTTGAAAAATGCCACATTTTTATCTCCTCCGTCTCTTCGCCCTCCCCTGCTGACTCATTTTTATTCAGAAGAAATCCAAAATAACCAGTGTAATGGCCTGACAGCCAGGGAAAACGCAATGTGAGCGGGATATTTTGCATAAATCATGCAAATTTCTGTTGAAATAATTGTTTTGCTTGTTTTTCTGTCTCATTTTACCCACTTTCCTCTCAATTCGACCAACAGGAAGTGCATTCAACTGCTTTTATGCAAATTGTGGGATTTTGCATTAAAAAAAAACATTGGATGGAAACGGCAAGATGCGCATTTATTCTAAAAATGCAAATAAAAAAGATTTGCACCAATTTCTAAGGAAGTGACGATTTTGTTCTCTTGAACACATGGGACGTAACTTTGGAGGGTATAGCTAGTGGGTGCTTTCGTCACAGATTTTATATCACATCTCCAGAGATTCTCAGAAAATCTGATTTAATTAGAAATGTGTGTGTGCTGTGTATTTTTATACTTATTAGAATATCACGCTGTTAGCTAGCTTAGCAGCATGCTAACGTCATACTCCACTGAAATCAACTGTCTTTAAGTCTCAAGTAGAAGTGTTATGAATATGAACTGACTAGCTTTACTAGCCCAACTTTGACAGCAAAGCAGCTCACTAGGTTTTTGGTCAGCGCTTATGTGTGTGTGTGTTTGCGTGTTGTCCTTTAATGCCTCTGTAATTGCTGTCGTCAAATCAGTTCTCTTGTTGTCATCACACTCGCTTCAATTTCCACGTCCATTTCATGGTAATCTTCCAGAAAGCGGGTTTGTGTATTTGTGTGTGTAGTATGTCTTTGTGAATCATTCTTGTTGCGTACGTATTTGTTTATGTATCTGGGGGAAAAAGCCTCATCAAACTGACTGGAAATTGATGTTTTTCTGTAGTTTTAACTAGACCATTGGTCCAAATTTGAAGTACGTCAGCATTTCGCTCATTTCAATCACTAGCCGTCCCACATTGCAGCTCTCTCTCTCTCTCTCTCTCTCTCTCTCTCTCTCTCTCTCTCTCTCTCTCTCTCTCTCTCTCTCTCTCTCTCTCTCTCTCTCTCTCTCTCTCTCAAACACACACACATATAACACTTTATGAGATGACACAATTCTGTTATGGGATGTGCGTCATCATTTTTGAAAACTGACACACGTCCACAACACACGATAGGCAAGCGGGACCATGAAAACAGTGGCCCTTTCATTGACGTTTAGCCATACTGTGTGAGAAAGAGTGTGTGTGTTTTGATTCTCCATTATTCACCTCACATCCAGGTACTGATGCTTTTGAAGTGTTTTACCTGGAGAATACAGGCAGTGTGACTCACAAATACGCTGGCTCTGTTCCAGGAGCTGCCAGCATTTTAAGGCATCATCGGTGCTCTCGACACAACGAAAAGTAAGCAGCATATTTAAGATACCTCGTTTTGACCGGTACTTTAAAGCAGCTTCGCATCAACATGGAGACAGCAATCCCAGAATACATTGCGACATACTCAGTGGAAAAAATCAAGATGGCGGGGATGACGCAAGAGAAATGTTGATTCAAAATATTGTTAATTTAATGAAGTACTTGGATAGTTGACAAATAACATCCATACATTTTTTGTTCAAAGTCAAGATTTTAGATTAATATACGGTATATATATATATATATATATATATATGGTAAACTGTATTTTAGGCAGGGCTGTTATTGTTACTAAAACAAAAACTATTAGAAATAATTTAAATAAAGTTGAAATAAAAGAAAACATAAATATTAGATGAAAAATTTTAACTTAAAGGGATAGTTCACTTTGAAATTAAATTTTGGTATGTTTTAGCTTACCTCAAGGGCATGCAAGATGTAGGTGTCTTTTTTTCCGCAGTAGTTTCAATTTTGATATTTTTAGGTCAAACCGTTCTTGTCTGCCAGTCATTTAATGCAGGTCTGTGGTCACTGTCTCAAAGAGCATGCACAGAGTCCAAATTAAAACAATTCCCCATCGTCCAAATTAAACAATTCCCCATCGTAAGTACACATTGATGGCCTAAGACATGAAACGAGCGGTTTGTGTGAGAAAACGAACAGTATTTATATCGTTTTTACCTCTTATAACACAGCCACGTCCAAGTGATCTGAGGGCGCGAGCGCATCCTGGTGTGTAACGTGTGCGCAGACTGGTGCATAGATATATATACACTAGATGTCGCCTTGTCTACGGCAGTTCATTGGAACGAATGCCGTAGGCAAGGCAGCATCTTTTCTAGTGTTCCACTATTCTAGTGGCCATCAATGTGTTCTTACGATGGGGAATTGTTTAATTTGGACGATGGGGAATTGTTTTAATTTGGACTCTGTGCATGCTCTTTAAGACAGTGACCACAGACCTGCATTAAATGACTGACAGACAAGAACGGTTTGACCTAAAAATATCAAAATTGAAACTACTGCGGAAAAAAGGACACCTACATCTTGGATGCCCTTGAGGTAAGCTAAAACATACCAAAATTTTATTTCAAAGTGAACTATCCCTTTAAAAAACTTAAATGAAAATTTGAATGTTGCGTTGGCAACTAACCGAAATGAAATAAAGCTAAACAGAAATATATATATATATACGATGACAATGACAAAAGCAAATTACTAAAACATAAACTAAAATTATGCTAAAATACTAAACTAAGAGCCAATTCAAAATATTAATAAAATACTATAATAGTATAAAACTAATACTAAATTAAAACTGATTTAAAGTGCTCTAATTTTTTCACCATTTTTATATATTTTATATATTCTAAATATATATATATATATATATATATATATATATATATATATATATATATATATATATATATATATATTTAAAATATTATTAAGTAACATATTATTAATTATTAATGTTATAAAAATAAGCAGCTATTACAAAATTATAAATTAATTATAATATGTATAAATGAATGTACTAAAAAATACAACACACAAAACAATATATATCATAAAGAGCATATTTGAAGAAACGTTTCAATATTTTGCACACATTTTTGTCAGTTTTACGTTTTCACTAATTTATTATTATCATTATTATTATTTAAATCACTTGTATCATCAGTGACCTATATGGGGTCGGCCCTGATGTAGAGTGTTCCAATTCACTTTTCATATTCCATTTCCGTTACAATGCTGCCTTAGAAGTGCTGAAGCTAGTAGACAGCAAGTCAGCTCAGAGAGAGAGAGCAGAGTCGCTCATGCAGGACAACGTGTTCGGATACACAAATACTGAATGGGAGGAGAAACCTAGATGACGCCACAGTGCGAACGGACCCACACACAATGGGTCAGGGTCCTTTGTAGCTCAATGTAACAACAATGGACAGACGTCAAAATGAATCAATGTGGCGCCCTTCTAAACATGTCAGTCTGCTGTTTGTCAGTTCCTAACGTTTCAGAGAAACATATCAACCTTTTTGCCACTTTTATGAACAGTGATAACGAGCCTGATATGAAATCATATTGTGAACGCAACTGCTAAGCCAACCACTGCACTTTTCTAAAGTAATTTTTGTTTATCTCCTTGATTTGTCTCTTCATGTTGCTCTTTTTATCTTTGAGCAAACTGTGTGTGTGTGTTTGTGTGCTATTGCGTCAATGTGTGCTGTCAGGCAACAGGAAGCAGATTATTCACTGCAACGCCAGTGTGCGGAGGTAGTGAGGGTCTATTGCGTGTGATTACTCGTGTGTGTGTGTGTGTGTATGTGTGTGTGTGTACGTGTTCTCGGTGGGTAGCGGGGCGATGGGCAGGATGCTGCTGCATAAACAGTGGGCTCCAGAGCCGAGCCGTCTCTCTTGCGTTTCCTTCCCTGGCTGGGTGGTGTTGCCGGGGGACTCTTTTGCTCTTTTAACCAGCCAATACACCATAGCACTATCCAGAACACCCGAACATCCATAGTAGCATGCTAAAAACACCCCCTAACAATGCCCTTGCAACCACTCAGAACACATTAAAACCCCTCTGAAGATCCCACCTAACAGGGAACGTTCTGGCAAGGTTTTCTCAAAGTTATGAACAAACTTTCTTCCTAAAAAAACCGTTTGTTCGTACTGTAAGTTATCTGGTCTTTAATAATGTTCTCAAACCGTTGGGCCAAAAACATTATTTAAACATTGTTCATTGAAGGTTTTTTCTGAAGTGTTTTAGTTGGGCGCTCGTCTAACATTTTTTTAAATGTTAATGCTTGTTTCAGGATGTTCAAAGAAAATTCAAAAGTAACGTTTCCACAATATTTGCAAAACGATAAAATGGAATCTTTCCCTAATGTTTGCATAACTAAGAAAGACATTAAAGACCCACTGAAGTGCCTTTAAACGAGCACTATTATTCAATGTGTTGATGTCATTTCCACTGAAACAGGAAGACAGGGCGGGACGTATCGATCAGCTCCTCCCCTTTTTAAAAACAGCCAATAGCATTTAGTTTATATCACGGCTCGGCCAGAGCTGTTGAGCTCAATAAAGCCGCAGTTTCCTTCTAATCTCCTCCATATCGCTTTATAATATAGCATTCTGTGCAGAATACAAATGAGTCCGATACGTTTTCTGTTCTGCGGCGACTCGATTATATGATCCGCTCTATGTATCGTGTCTCTGGACCAGAGCTGCGGGGGTTCATGTGACAATAACATGAAACCAGACTTCATTCGGCCCAATGCAAAGCATTTTTACACTGTCTGAATCGTTCCCTATCCCCTATATAGTGCACTATGTGCCATTCACCATGTGGAAAATAGTGAATGTGTGAACAAGTGACTGATTTCAGCCGCAGCTTCAGCGTCTATTTGTAGTGTAGGGGGTGGGGCTTCAGATTCTAGAGAGCATTTGATTGGACAGAAATAATGTTTTCATAACTTCATATGAACATTAGCTAAACGTTCAAAATTAATTTGTTTTCCAAAGATGTGCTTATGTTACCAAAGTATTTGAACGCTGGCATAACATTTGACTTCAATTAGCCTACAACAACTGCAGTATTAGGAACATGTCCTAACATGTCGCAGCTTTGTCAGAGAAACAGACAGCTGAGTAAAAGCTTCCCACATCACACACACACACACACACTTCGAGCAACAGATGAGAAGATTAGTCAGTGGTTCATTAGTAATAGACACACCTCAGCCCCACCCTGCGCACCCATGCAGTGGAATGGGGGTTTTACGCCACGCTGGTTTCATTCTCACTCTTAATGGAAAGTGTGGGTGGACTCCCCCTTTTATAATCACGCAACCTATTTTGTGCAAGATATCCACAAAGTGTGACATGACCAGTAGCATGTCATGTACAGTTAAAACGATCTCTGTTTTTGTTGAGTCCTCGAGGTATGGGATGGGCCAGCGTTGTTTACATGCCTTGAGGATGTGCATTGTTTCTGATGCCTGGTTTCGCATAGCAGCCCCTCGTTGCCAGTCTAGATCTGCTGAGAGCTGTTCCCATTTCCTGTTAAACAGGAAGAGCCAACCCCCCCCCCCCCCCCCCCCCTGTGGTCTTTGTCACTCAGAGAGACAGGAAGAGGAAACGGCCCACAGGAAACGGCTCCCCCACTTGCTCCGAATCATCACGCTGTTCGCTACATGAACTTACATGCACAAACCGTCCTCAGTCAGTTGCCCAACGCTAAAACACACTGTGAAAGTGAAGTGTACAGAGCTTCTGAAAGTACTTTCATTGTTGTAACACAATGCAATCAGGATGATTTAGTCATATTAAAGAATTAGCTTGACTTGAATTAAAGCATTTCATTTATGTCAATGTAAATGTCAATTGTAGACACCTGAAACTAAAATGTTGTATGAATAATGAAAAATGTGCATATATATATATATATATATATAGGATATATATATATATATATATATATATATATATATTACATATACATATGTGTTTGTGTATTTACAAACTTTTATGTTAGATGCAATTAATCGTGATTAATAAATATGACAACAATAAACATATACATATATACTTTAACATACATATATACTTTAAGAAAATATAATGACAGTTATTTAATTCAGTATATCCATTGTCAGACATCTGTGGCTGCACAAGGGCACGACGACAGAGAACTCAACACAAACAGTTTATTAACAATAATGCTCAGAATCGCAGGGTAACCAAATTAGAAACGAATCCACATCAATATAAGCATGTTACAAGAACTCAGTAAAAAAGTGACTGGGAACAATGAAAACGAAACCAAAACACAATGAAAACTAAACCCAACCCTGACACTTATATGATGTGTTTTATTGACTTGAATTTTATTGCTGTTGATTAATGTAGTTTTGTATTTTTACTTTTTGGGAGCCCAGGACGAGTAGTCACTACCTATAGGGCATCCAAATAACCAAATATTCTGTTTATTATACACTCACTGGCCACTTTATTAGGTACACTTTGCTAGTATCGGGTTGGACCCCCTTTTTGCCTTCAGAACTTCTTTAATTCTTCATGTCACAGATTCAACAAGGTGCTGGAAACCATATTGATTCTGGTCCATATTGGCATGATAGCATCACGCAGCTGCTGCAGATTAGTCGGCTGCTCATCCATGATGTTAATCTCCCGTTCCAGCACATCCCAAAGCTGCTCTTTTGGATTCTGGAGACAGTGGAGGCCGTTTGAGTTTAGTGAACTCATTGTCATGTTCAAGAAGCCAGTTTGAGGTTTTTGAGGTTGAGCTTTGTGACATTATCCTGCTGGAAGTATCCATCAGAAGATGATACACTGTAGTCATAAAGCGATGGACATGGTCAGCAACAATACTCGATGCTCAGTTGGTACTAAGAGGCCCAAAGTGTGCCAAGAAAATATCCCACACATCATTACACCTTTGATGAGTTTATGTTGTAAAGCACATTGGTCAGCTGCTGCTGTTTTAATGGTGCTATAAATAAACCAAACTTGAAAACCTGAAACTTGATTACACCACCACCAGCAGCCTGAACCGTTGATACAAGGCAGGATGGATCCATGCTTTCATGTTGTTTACGCCACACTCGGACTCTACCATCTGAATGTTGCAGCAGAAATCAACACTCATCAGACCAGGCAATGTTTTTCCAATCTTTCATTGTCTAGTTTTGGTGAGTTTGTGCATTGTATCCTCAGTTTCCTCTTCTGGCATTTTCACCCACAGAACTGCCACCCACTGGATATTTATATTCACTCTTATTCTGACCATTCTCTGTAAACCCTAGAGATGGTTGTGCATGAAAATCCCAGTAGATCAGAAGTTCCTGAAATACTCAGACCAGCCCGTCTGGCATCAACAACCAGGCCACATTCAGTCATTTAAATCACCTTTCTTCTCCATTCTGATGCTCAGTTTGAACTTCAGCAGATCGTCTTGACCATGTCTGCACGCATATATGCACTGAGTTGCTGGCATGTGATTGGCTGATTAGATATTTGCACTAACGAGCAGTAACGTATACAGTAGTGGCCAAAAGTGATTTTGTAAGCATATTGCATAGTTTTGCTTGGAGTCAGTTGTTTTATTTGTGATAATGCAATGAAACATGCCAAATTGTGCAGATATAATTTTAGGCCAGGATGACATACAAAGAAAGTATGAACACATGCAAAAACAATATATATATTTAGTATGACCTTGTTCAAAATGAGAAATAAAAAAAGACTAGAGTAACCCCTATATTTGAAGAGTATTGTTCCGAAACTTATACAAATTACGTAACAAGAGTTCAGGGCACCCACTGACTGCATGTTGTAATGTTTCAGTAATTTTTATACTGTCATACAGGATTCTTTCTTTTAAAGGGAAGTAACACAGGTGCAGTGTCACAGAATCTGACCAGAAATAAATTCTCATGGGCACACATCTGTGACTGACGCACCAAACCAACCCCCATCGGCCGCCGGCAGCCGTTTCTGGACTGTGAGAGAGGGTGTTCGTGGTTAGTTTTCATATCCACATCCCCATTTTGATCTTGAAAGCGATACTGAGTGAGAAACGAAGGTTGTTTCTGCCTCATTGTGTGTGAGGAGGACAGAGCCTGTCATTGAAACTGCTCAAACCAAATGCCAAAAATGGATCATCAACATTTGTTCTCGACATTTAAAAATTAGGAAGTGTTAATAAAATGACGGGAATTCACAGATATCCTTTATCAAAATCTACAGTAGTATCATCAGTTTCTGTAACTGCACAGCAAAAATCATTGAGCTATTCAAGATGTTTATATGGTTTGCCACAAATAGCCTACTAGTTAACGTATGGTTGCTACAAACAAATTATGATCAATTATTGTACAGATTTATACACTGAAAAAAATTATAAATTGAATTTAATAAAAAAATGTATGCACACAATTGATTTAAGCTACATTTAAACAAATGCATTAAGTTGAACTCAAATTGAATAAGTTCAACTTAATGCATCAATTGTGTGCAACCACTTGCATAAAACAATTGATTAAATTCAACAAATAATTTTTTTCAGTGTATCTGATATATGTTTGGCATTATATACAATACTATTAATACAACTTCCCCTTGGCATTTTTAAATTTTTTTTGAATATCTCAAGCGTTATCGTACGTCAGCACCCTTTGTTTCAGAGAAACGAATCTTCAAATAGGCTGTGGATGTGTTTTTAAGTGTGTGTGTGTGTGTGTGTGTGTGTGTGTGTGTGTGTGTGTGTGTGTGTGTGTGTGTGTGTGTGTGTGTGTGTGTGTGTGTGTGTGTGTGTGTTTGCGTTTCGACAGTCTCATGAGTCATCGGCATGGTACTTCCAGAAGAATAATTCAAATTCTGCAAAAACAGTGTGGTCAAACACACCATGGTGTATATTGTAAAAATAAATTCTCTATAAATGAGGGGGGTACTTGTGTATACGACAGGCCTATCAGGTCTCAAACACCCCGCTTCATTGTTCCAGTGGTGCTTTACTCATATAGCTTGTGTGACTCAGGTTTGGTATTTACTTTTTAAGTGGTTGACTCATTGTAATCATACTTGCACAGTTTTAATAAGATGGCGGATTTTAGCACTTCACCAGCTATCCTCCCACTCAACGGGTCTGTCTGCACCGAGACTGTTCATCTGGCATTTTCAGACAGTGCTGTCCTGTGATATTAATTAGCACCAAAACAATACAGTTATATAATCATACACGACTGCACTACAAAACTTGCTATTTTAAGTGGGTCCATTTGACTTACAATTTTCATTTATTAAAGGAAGAGTTCAGTAAAATAAATAAATAAAAAAACTGATTTAAAAACCTTGTTTTACGCCTGATTTTCATTCTCTTGAACACAAATAGAGTTATTTAGCTGAATGGGGACTGTAAAAAATAATCCCACCTATTTCAATTTAAGTTCTCTAAACTACCTCAACTTCAGTTCTCAGCTTAAACTAGCTTCGGTTCAGTCGCTGCCTTTTTCTTAAGTGTAACTTTAAAAAAAAGTTGAAATTGCTTGAATTAGTTTGATGAGTTAATGTAATGTAAACAGTATGAATAAATAAATGGAGGAATACATAAAAACAAACAAACAAATAAATAAATGACTCACCTCAAGCCCAAAAGATTCTCATACAAAATATACATAAAGTTAGTTTTAATTAAAATCATTGATCAAGCTTAATTTGATCTACAGAAATTTCTAGTTATGTTAAATAGACAATAATGCAAACACCTGGCAAAAGGTGTATTATATTGAGAAAAGCAGAAAATTTGCTGTGGAAAATTAATCTTTTATAAAATGTAATGCTACTTGTGTATTAAAAATATTTTAATAATAAAATATATTTATACTGCGTCTGTCTCTATGGACATATGTATCTATCTATGCGTTGGTGTGAGTGTGTGTATACATGTACATATATACAGTATATATATACTGTAAATGTATACTCTCTCTCTCTCTCTCTCTCTCTCTCTATCTCTCTCTCTCTCTCTCTCTCTATATATATATATATATATATATATATATATAATGTGTGTGAATGTTAAATATATAGTATTTTAAAGCAAGAATACACTGTAAGACTCAGTAGAAAAACAGATAATGTCCATGTAGCAGAAAATTACCAGTACCATTTCTGTTAAGCTATACGGACAATTCCTTCAAACCTAAAACGCAACACAATGCAGTGAGTAATTCAAAATTGTGCCTTATTCATACATGCTTTTCTTAAGAGTGTTCAAAAATGAACCCACTCCAGTTATTCAATATTATTCCCTACTGGTTTGAAATCACCACACACACAGCCTGTCACAGCGTAATTAATGTTTTTCTCTGTGACACACATTCGAGAGTTTTTACAGTTTGTCAGAGCCACCAAACTCGTCTTGAAGAATGTTATCGTCACCCAGAAACACATCCAGACACACTCGCACATAAACACACATGTGTGCGCCCACGCGCTTATCACACACACGGTGAGTCATAGCAAGGACATGCAGACGAGCAACCATCATTTTCTCTTCATCTTATCTCGGTAATGGTCGATGTATGTTGTGTTTGGTAAAACTGTATTGCACGTTGTGGGCGAAGAGTGTGTTTGTGTGTATGGAGAGCCCTGTCTGGCCTAATGAAGGCACTGGGTTACGATATTTTTAGATTCTGCCTCAGAGGAGGGGAGAAAACCTCCAGCTTAGAGATGTCACTCGTCTGTTGCCTTTGCCTTTCTCCACAACACCCACTCCAGCCCTCCTTCCTCTGATTCTTCATCCCTCCATCCCTCCCAAGGGATCTCAGATCAAGAATATAGAAAAATGAGTCATTCGCTTCATATCGCTCTCCAGTGAATATAGGGATGTGGGATGCCAACTGCAAATATATGAAGTATACAATCCATATCAGGCTTTCTAAAAATACACCGAAACTTGCATATGTTCCGGGTTCAAAACCAGTTCAAAACACTGTCGTTGGCATCTGTGGCATTTTGTCCCTCGGCATGTCAAAATAAATAAAAATCATGGTTACGGTAATGCGCTTACAATAGAAGGCTATGAAAGACATTCTGAAGGCTTGAAAAGCAGAAATATTCATTCTACAATACAAAAATGTGTGTATAGTTGTCTAAATCATCCAAGTGTTGGAACTACTTTTTCGGGACGGATGGACATTTGGTTATTCATTAGCCTATTAGCAGGCTATTCAGAAGATTTTACTACCAACAGCATTTTAAAGACATCGTCTACATCGTTCTTTTAGTGGTGGAACTACTTTTCTGGACGGATGAATGTTTGTTATTCAGAACATAAGAATGCTATTGGGAAAGCTATTCAGATTAGCTAGCTAATTTACTAACTGGACAATAAAAATAAGCTAAGATTAGCTGACAGCTTTAGCAAAAGTAGCTTAGTGGTGGGACTACTCTTCCGGGCGGATGAACGTTTGGTTATTCAGAACATAACAACGGTATTGAGCAAAGTATTCAGATAAGCTAGCTAAGCTAGTATCTTAGGGTATGTTTACACAACAACGATGTAGAAAAAAATGAAAAATTGTTTTCTTTGTACAGATGACAGCGTTGTCAAAACCATCCCGATAACACGGATCTTATTCATATTCATGCCAGGCCAGTAGATGGCGATGTCACTTTGTAAAGAAACACTACGCGCCTATAAGCTGAACACTTAATACACATGCGCATGATGTCACTGGATTTGTAGTTTACACAGAGACGATAACGATATCATATTCAAAATCTTGCACTAGAAACCCTTTTTCAAAAGTTTGCACCGTTTTCTTGTAAATGATCGGGCAAGCCGTCAAAGTTTTCCGTTTTTAGTTGAAAATGGTGTCATGTACACGGCCCTTTAGATAAGCTGAAAGTTACACTTTAACAAAGTAGCTAGTTCCAGTTCAATCTGCATGTAGTAAAAGTATCATGCTACATGGAAGCAACTTCATAATTTTTTCATATATGATACAGTAAAAATAGAGGCAGGTTGATGAAATGCCTATTTGGTAGACATCATCTCTGAAAGAGGTATAAAAACATTACAATATTGTAATTTGTTGAAAACATGAGGTAAAACACATCGTCAACAATGCTAAAACGCTAATTCTACCGCCTCACTACTGTGAAATAACTAAACTTATCGCTAATACTAATAGCTTTACTATTTTTAGCGATGCTACTGTCCATCGCTACCATGCAAACACAACTTTGCCATTTCTGGTATAATTTTGCACATTGTAGCAGGTTTTCTGACTTTAAATGGTTATTTAAATATAGTTCTCGTAAACATTTGTATCGTCATAGTCTCATGCTAACACATGTAAACTGTATAATTATGTTGGTATATACTGTACTTTCAAAACGTATTTCAAAAGTCATCTGACTGCAGTGTTGTGCCCCATTGACTTTCATTGCCTATACTGTAAACATGACTTGAGAGTGAAACGATGAAATAGTTTCTGTGGTAAATGAAAACACGACACTGATTCTGTCAATACAGCTTAACTTGCATTGAACCCGAAACATTCCTTCAAGAAGCGTCATTCCCTGTGAAAACATTTCATGAAGGATTGTAAATGGTTGTCATAATAAGGGTCTTCCAGGGTGGAGAAAGTAGGAGGGCCGTTCAGCCCTGGCCTGCAGCAATCTCCCGCGGCATGGGGTGAGATCCGAAATCCCTCTGCCTCTCATTTTCCCTGTTTTCCTCTTTCTCTTCCCCCCTCCCGTATGTGTGGGAGTCAGAAAGCCAAATCCACTCAGCCAGAATTAAAGGCAGTGACCTGCAGAGATGGACGAGGAGGAAACAAAAGACTGAATCAGCTTCATCTGTGCCAGAATCATCAAAATCGTATAGCTGTGTGCTTTCTATCGCAACTGTAGGTAGTAAAATAACAGGCTAACGAAGAAATTAAGTATTTATTGTCACCATGAAATCAAAATGGTCAATTATTATTTTTATTTTATGGAATAATGCAGCATTTATTATAAATGAATAATCCGTTCAAATCTGTTTTTTTTTTATCATTATTCATGCGCCCTCACAATCTTTAATCTAAATAACTCCCCTCGCTCTAGCAGCGACATCTCTTCTCTTCTCTGATGATGCGTTTACTGGCGCGTGGGCGGGGCTACCTGTCACTCACATGAGATCGACCAATAGCAGACCACAACCATGCAATCAATTCCCAATGGACAAAATCAAGTCCCGTCCTACATTTGTTCTTGTTCGAGAAGCAGTTTCACTCAGATATATGTCAAAATAGGGAAGAAAAGATTGCAACTTCCGCTTTGTGCCGACTTTAATCGGATTGCTGATTAAATAAGTCAATTCAACAGTGAATGATCAATAATTCTGTTTTAAGTGACATTGGCAATACTGGCTTTCTAGACAAGTGAACATAAACGTGACAATCCAAGTGTCTGAGGTCAGTATGTCTGTAATGAGAACAGCTGTCATCACATTGAAACTGGACAATAAGTTCATACCAGGTAGAACAATAGGGTGTTTTTCACATCTAGAGTTTGCTCATGCAGGGAAACCCCTGGAACCCTCGAAACTTTCCAGCTGAATGTCTTTGTCATCTGCGTCTAGATGATTGTCTCAGATGCTCATACATTTATAATAAGGTATGAGAATGTGCATCCGTAAACAAAAGAATGGACTTAAATAGAAGGTTGAAGTGAGGGAATACAGAAACAACAGTGAGGATCTATTCTAAGGTCTCGTTTTAAGTCTTGAAATACTTTTTGGTATTGATTGAAATATAATGCTATAAAGTCAGCACCTCTGTGCTCCAAACACAACTGAATCCAGTAGAGTTTGTTGTTAGCATGCAACAACGTTGCAAAGTCACAGTTTCCGGGTCGAACAGATCCCAAAAGCAAAATGGCTGTTGAGATTAAAAGTATTATTAAAGTGATTCAATTCTAGGCCATACGATAACTTTGTTTGATGATCAGACCTTGCCTCAAATTCTTCCCCTCCACTCTTGCTCTCAACAGTTGTTTAGGCATAAATAGTAATAAAAAAATGTTTTGCCTTAAATTGAGTGCAAAGTTGTACTTTAAAATGGTCTTAATTCAAATAAAGCTCAAATGAAGTCATACAGGTTTGGAACAACATGAAGGTAAATTACATGATTTTCATTTAGGTTATGTGAACTATTATTTTAATTGCGACATAACAAGACACAGTTCTCCACTGTTGACACCGACTTGACCCACTGTGCCATACACTCACAAAAACGTGATCTGATTATATGTAATTCTTAAGCTCTGCTGGCTGACTCATGTTTCATTCTTAAACCGTTACTTATGGTCATCTGCTTGTGCATGTAATAATAAACAACTGAAGCTCTTATTCTGACTTATATGATCCAGCTCTTGGCCTTAATGAAGAAATATTAGTGAGAGCCTGTGAAGAATCTTGTGACTGCATCTTCTGAGGTGGAGGTTGAGTTTGTGCCACTTACTCATCGTGACGTCGATCCATTTACAGCGGCCAGTCATTTTCCACCCTCCCTCACTCAGACACAGAGATATCCTGACCGAGAGAAAGACTTTAGCTCCGATTTCAGTCAATTTCAATAGAGTTTGATGTTAGCATGTTGCTAAGCTAACATCACAACACTAATAAGCACAAAAATATATATCTCACACAAATATTGAATCGATTTGGTCCAAAATAGTACATTTGGATATTTTATAAATACCTTCCTGTTAATTAATCAAATATAAGCAGATTTACACTCAACATCTCTTTGGACTTGTCCGCCATCTTGAACACATTTTCCATTCACTGTGAATGATGTACATGGTGCTTCAAAATGAAGCCAAAACACGGTATCTTAGAATGTTGTTGTAAAATCCTTATTCCCTAAAAATGCTGTCTACACTGATAAAAAGATGTTAGGTTACTAACATTCGAACGCAACGGTTTGATTATTATTAACATTAATGGTTAGCGGTTTACAACCTTGCCAGAATGTTAGCCTAAAGTTATGAGAATGTTCCCTGTTAGCTAACTAGCTAGGTCTTAAAACAGAGCTATGGGTATGTCTAAATAATAATAATAATAAAGTAATTCTGAAACTGTCCACCTAAATCCATGTGAGAAGACAGCTTTCAAAGTCTGGCTGTACACTGAATATTTCCCTCACATGTGACAGAAAATAGACACATGCTGAGGCGCAGACCGCGATGTGGCTTCTCGTTCAATCAGACAGCGCCTGCGAGCACCTGGAGTCTGTGCTATTTTTACTGCTCCTGACTTAGAGCCGCTTTGTTCCTCTGAATAGAGAAGGCGAGGTACATTTATATGTATATATATATATATATATCTTTCCATGCCCTGTAGCACTGTAACATTAGAATGATCAGTAATACAGTCAGAGAGGTGTGTTGTGTGACTCAGGCCTGTGTGTGTGTGTGTGTGTGCTTTAGGAATGAGCCCTACTTTAAGAAACACAAATGAACATGATTGTTTGGCAGTGAGCATTGTCACATAAATTCAAAGGTTTTGGTTTGACCTGACGCAAATTTCAAACATATGAGACATTAAAATGCAGTTTTAGTCGAAAAACAGTATAACGTGGTGTTCCTGGAACGCTAGTTCAAGCCCCTGGAGCGTTTCCATGTTCAGAAAGTCTTTTAACGCCTCTGCTTTTTCATCTCCGACTATTCTTGAGTGTCTGTTATTGATCAGCTAAGATGCATGGTTTACTGCGTGTGTCATAATGTGACCCACTGTATTACCGGCACACAGCTGTGAGTCTAGGAATATTTACCACTGTCATCATCATCATCATCGTCATCATCATCATCATCATCATCAGTGTGGGGGCGAGGCTTATACCAGGTGCCCTTTATATTAGATTAGTGTGAAGCCTCTTAATGGCAAAGAGCCATGACGGAAGAGTGTGTGTGCGCTGCATGGTACATCATTGACGGTATATATTAAGAAATGCATCGGTCAGCGAGGAATTTCTGTCAGGACTCCAGGAAGCACCTGCATCTGTGTCTAGAGCACAAAACTCATGTGGGTCCCATTGTGATTTTTTTTTTTTATCCTACAACGTGCATACATCAGGAAGGCATTCTATACACGCACACACTCATGCTGTGGATAGAATAGGGAAGAAAGGGAATGACTCACACAGGGAGAAGATAATCAATGTACAGGAATGTTGTGTCAGGGCCTTCTAAAATGAGACAGACCCTTACATGGTACAATAACTTACCATGGTATTTTGAATTACAATTTGAATCGTAATTGTGACATAGAAATTCATCTATTCCACTTTTTATCTCATAATTTTGACCTTTTGTCTCATAATTATGACTCAGTATGTCATAATCTCTACTTTATCTCATTATTATGACTTAGTATATCAGTTTCAACTTTATCTCATAATTTTGACTTTCTGTCATACTTTCAGTTTTTTTAAATCTCATGATATAACTTGGTATTTCATAGTTGACTTGTGTCGTAATTTTGAGTATCTCACAGTTCTGACTTAGCATGTCGGTTTCAACTTTATCTCATAATTTCGACTTTCTGTCATAATTTCAGTTTTTTAAATCTTATAATATAACTTAGTATTTCATAATTGACTTAGTTATGATGACATAATTTTGACTTTATCTCACAAAAATGAGTATGTCAATTTCAACTTTATTTCATAATTCTGACATTTCAAAATTCAAAATTATGTAATTCATAATGTTATTTTTTTATCTCATATATCTTAAAATGTCATAATTATGACTTAGTATGTCTCATAAGAATGAATTTATCCGATAATTATGACTTAGTATGTCGTAATTTTGACTTTATCTCACAATTATGACTTTATGTCATAATTTAGACTATCTCATAATTATGACATTTTGTCATAATGACAAAATAATGACTTAGTATGTCATAATTTCAACTTTAATCTCAAATTTAATCTCATATAACTTAGAATTTCATAATTATGCCTTAGTATATTGTAATGTTGACTTTTTTATCTCACAAAAATGACTTAGTATGTCAATTTCAACTTTATCTCGTAATATGGACTTTTTATCTCATAGTCAAGTCGCCTTTATTTATATAGCGCTTTTTACAATACAGATTGTTTCAAAGCAAGATCTAGAAGAAAATGGCGTCATAGTCTAGCTTAAGTAAATTCGGTGATTGTTCTGGAGAAAATAGTGATGTCCTCGTCCAGCTCAGTTCATTTCTCATATAATGGTATCAATGCAGGCAGATCAGTAATATTGTTGAATATTAAACGTCCCCAACTAGCAAGCCAAAAGCCAAAAGGCGACAGTGGCAAGGAACCAAAACTCCATCAGGTGACAGAATGGAGAAAAAAACTTTGGGAGAAACCAGGTTCTCCTCTGGCCAACGAGCGAACAGTGTGTGATTATGATTCAGGCAGCGTTACAGGTCAGAAGTCAGATTGGATCAGAACATTCAGAATATTATCCAGTTCCATCTGGTTGAAGATCAGATTCATCACACCGGTATGGAGACGAGTTGAGGATCAGTGCTGAAGGCAGTCGGCCATATATAGGCCTATATATATAACTAAAATAATAAAACACAGACAATCCTGTTACAGTGAATTCAGACTCTATTGATCCTCCTCATTTAACACACACTCACTCATGTACACGCACAGTTACATGCAATTACTCGTGATTTTCGCCTCCCAGCCTTTATTGCCATTCATTTTCGAGTGTGAGGGAGAGCGGGCTGTGTGTTACCCCAACACACTGTGATGTCATCAGCCGAGAGATTACACAGGGCCATATGGGTGACGGCCTGCCACAGTAATCCTCCAACTGCCTGCTCTTCCTGTCACACACACACACACACACACTCTCTCTCTCCTCGCTGTGGGATGCATTCTGGGAAATGTTGGGCCCTCGTATCGTGAAAACCATTACTCATAAGGTAATAAAACAATATTTTGCTTATGTTGCGTAATCTGATGCAGTGTACATGTACACAGTGAGTGAAAACAAAGGCCTGTTGTATATTTCTTTGGCTGGTGATGTATAATCGCATTAGTGTGGGATTATGAAGAACGAATATAGGCCAGGTGGATAGAGTGAAGCGGAAGTTTATTACATGTAATTTGCCATTCACCTGCGCTGCCAAGGAAATGTTTTTCACTGTATTGATGTCTGTTTTGATACTTAATTTAGTGTATATGGGTCAATGACTTGACGGGTCATTTTTTTTGTCCAAAGGCCTTAATAATAATAAAAAAACAAATATATCACATCCAAAGTATGTAAGGTAGTACAACTTGATCTCTTTTACTGAATCCAAAAGGTTTTAATTATATTTTACTACATGGTATTTTAAAGATTTTGAAGTGTCAAAAGGTCATTCGGTAAAACCGATATAGTAAATATTTAAATGGAATAATATTGTTTTTAATAACTAAAGGAACTACAATAATACAAATATAAAGCAGATAAGGCTATTTTTTACATTTCCCCTTTTCTCCTTTCCCTGTGCAATGTTTTACTTGAATATGTTGGAGTGTTTAGAGTAGTCCAATAAATTATTACATTTATGAGATCAGTGATAATTTGTTTTAATATTTCTTCTGTGGTACACACTATATACTATCTCAACATCAATGTCAAATCAGTTTTTAACTTTCAAATCAGTGGTTAAACCGAATGACCATCTTTTAAAAAATTGTTCCATCTTGTAAAAAATGACAAAAAACAGTGTTAATTGATTGTACAAACCACAAAATCTTCAACTAAAAAAACGAAGTAAACTAAAAAATGGTTTCAAATATAGTTATATCTCCATTCTATTTTTTTTACACTTTTAAAAACCTTATTCGTCAATGACCCATATACACAAACTGGTAGAGATCAAATACAAATGCAACCAATAAAGGCCCGAAAAGGACGATAAGGCTATAATTAAAGACAAGTTTTAATAAGCATTATGGGAATAGGAAAGTCCACCCCACAACTGTAACGATAACGACAAAGAATAATAATTGGATGTTGGAACGATTTTTTTTTCAATCAGAAATGATATTGTGCGCTGGTTTGGACGCTAATAGTTATTGTTAAAGGCAATTCACACCACGACGATAACTATAACCATAAAGTTTTATTAATCTTCTAATTCTTTGATAATACTGGATGTCCACACCACAGCTATATCAATAAAGACACAGAAGAACGATATCGGCGGAATCACTTCCAGAACGATTTATTCCCAGCTAATGAACGATAATCAGCCAATCAGAATCCATCCTGTTTCAAAGAGCTCGAGCGGCAGATGGAACAAACAGAACGTTATCATTACACTGTCAACTGATCAGTTGACTTAACTTAAGTAAATAAACTAAAATTAAGTTGTGGAGTTGTCAAGTTCACATAACTTATTTTTTTTCAATTATACATTAAGTTTTATTACTTAGGCTAATAATTTTAAGGCAACGGGTTTCCTCACATTTTTTAAGTTAATTCAACTGATCACTTTTTACAGTGTGGACGCTATACATATTGCTAAAGTTAGTCACTGTAAAAAAAAGTTGCTGCCTTAAATTTTTAAGTACAATCATCTTGGATGTTTAAGTAATTTCAACTTAAATTGCAAATACATTGGCTTTAACTTATTTAAAAAGTTAAAATTTGTTCAACTTATTTTGATGAGTTAAAGCAATGTAAAAACATATGTTGTCATAATTTATAGATCATATAGGCTCCTTTTTTAAGGTGTAGGCTAGTTAGTTAGTGTGAAGGGGCCATAAGCCAACACAGCTGACCGCTTTTAAATATTTTCAAGGATATTTAAAGGAAAATGGATTGGAATTACAAGAAAATGACACAGTGTGTGGAGAAGTGCCGTGATGAACTGATGATAAATGTTCAGGATTCGCTTCTATCACACTTTCGACTAAAAGGGCGGGTTTAGTCAACAGAACGTAGGCGCGCTCCCGTGTCGGTGTGTCCATATATGGTTCGTGACGTCAAGCGCCGGAGGTTCCATTCATATAAAACCGATCCGACGGAATCCCCTTGGAGGAAATGTAGACTCAGGCACA
This sequence comes from Squalius cephalus, assembly GCF_949319135.1. NCBI lineage: Eukaryota > Metazoa > Chordata > Actinopteri > Cypriniformes > Leuciscidae > Squalius > Squalius cephalus. Next base: position 12,649,025 of record NC_137134.1, read on the forward strand.
GTAAGCAGGGCTTAGTAGGCAACCTACACCCCTGTAACATCCACATCCCAAATAAAAGCGGTCCTCCACATTTCACATTATCGCTTCAACATGAAGGTCTCCAGCATAGACTGCCGACGCCTGAGGAAGATAATACGGAAGGAGAGTGGAAGTTGTCTTATTGTGGACTGTAGACCGTACTTCTCCTTCTCCAGCTCGAGCATCAGAGGATCCGTCAATGTCAACTTGAATTCGGTGGTGGTCCGGAGGTCCCGCGGCGGTCCGGTACCGCTACAGTTCGTCATCCCGGACGAGGAAGCTTTGTTTCGGCTCCGGGAGGGCAGCATCTCCGCGGTCGTGGCTCTGGATGACCGCACACCTCATTTACAAAAACTGAAGAAAGAAAGTATCGCTCAGATTGTCATTAATTCGTTGTCGCACTTGGCGAGTACCGCGAGCATCTGCTTCCTTAAAGGTGAGTGAAGAATGTTCGATGGTTCGACTGTTTTGTTTAAAGTTTTCTAAAGAGGACGTGTGTTAAAATATTTTAAACTTTCATTTAATTGTTATGCATACATTTAGACTGACGATGTCAGGGCAAAGCAAAACCAATCATAAAAAAAAAAAAAACTCAATACATTTTTATAATTCTTAAATATGCTCTGAATTGTACGGACATAATTACATTTTAATACCGAAACTAATAGGCTATGTACTTTTTGTATATATATATATATATATATATATATATATATATATATATATATACATATACACACACACACACACACACACACACACACACACACACATATATACACGTGTATATATAGCCTATAGGTAGCCTATACATATAATGTCATTTCTGATTCAAATGAAAGGTTTTAGATCAAATAAATCAATTTAGAAAACTGACATTCTAAAAGTAAATAAAGAATTACATATATATTTATATAGTAAAATTACAATAAATAATGATGAAAGTGAATGTGAAATTTAAATGATACATTTTTGTTATATAGGCTATATTATCATACAACACTTATCATTTTACATTAAAGTTCAACATTCACTGTGATGCTGTTGAATTAATAGGTAGTTTGATATAGCAGATCAAGCTTTTGTCTGGTTTTCAAGAGTTAAATTCTCGTTGTGCGTGAAAGGACGGATGAGTCAGAGAGGGAAGTATGAGAACCAATACATTAATATTTATAGCTATACCATACCATATTATTACTCCGTCCAGTGATTCAAACGTACTCGGATTTTCTAATTGGCTTATTAAACAATGTGCACAAACTAGGAGATTTTGAAGAATGAAAAGAGCTCATGAACACGCTTCCCTTTGTTGGTGGGATTTGCTTTTTGCCTCTCACACTCTGATCAGCTTTGATCTGCTACACGAGGAGCTCTTGATAAGGTGAACGACTCAACAATCCTTGAACGCTCATAATAACTGCGCATTTCTCATTGCAGGAGGCTACGAGAACTTCCATTCCCATTACCCCGAGCTTTGCACTGAAACCAAGTCTGTGGACCTGAGTGAAGACAAAAGCGAGAGAGGCGTCAGCAGTCACTGTGACAAATTGGCTTCTCACCACAAACCAGACTATGATCAGGTAAGAGAGAAGAAAGCAAACTGTTGTTTCCTCATTTTAACCCACTTCCACCGAAACCACTTCCCCTGAACTGTGGGAATTTCTGCAACAACTCCCCCTCAAATCTGAGTCGGAATACAAAGAACAGGCCATGCTGTCAATGATAATGCTTTATATAATATATAACACATATAAATGTGAGGTTATTATGGCTGTTGACAACCATCCGTCTATACCCAAGAGTCAAAGTTTCAAAGACACCCAGCGGACATCTGAGGTCCTTTTATGTCTGACCTTTGCTCATGCAATTCAAACAGTGCCTGTGCACCACCTGTTGGTCTTCCCTGAGAGTCTGAGTTCTGATATCTGTGTTTTATTGTCATTGTTCAGGGCCGGCCGGTGGAGATCTTGCCTTTCCTGTACCTGGGCAGTGCATATCACGCCTGTAGACAGGACTATCTCAGTGACCTCCGCATTACAGCGCTGCTGAACGTCTCACGCAGGGACTCTCGGCCCGCCAAAGGACAGTTCGACTACAAATGGATCCCGGTGGAGGACAGTCACACGGCAGACATCAGCTCACACTTCCAGGAAGCCATAGATTTTATTGGTAAATATTGTATATGTACTATTTTATATATATATATATATATATATATAGAGAGAGAGAGAGAGAGAGAGAGAGAGAGAGAGAGAGAGTCAACATCTTTAATGTTATGTAAACGTCACACGTAAAACCGTTCCCAGAACTCAGCACTGACCTTTAGATAGGACAGCTTATTTCAGGTCGTTTAAAAATAAGACTTCCTCTGCCTCACTAACACATAATTTCCATTATCTGACCTGAGTCCCTTTACTCACACCTACAAATTCCATGATAAACTTGTGTTCTGGGAAATGCAATTAAGAGCAACTCATGCAGAAACAAATAAGATGAAACATGTACAGTGATAAATGGACGCGTCACTCTGAGTCACGAGTTAGACTAATCCAAGATCTTTCGTATCATAGGCGTGGCCAGTGTGTCAGTGGATGAGTCGATGATTATTTGTTATAGGTGTGTGTGTGTGTGTTCTATATAAATGGACTGAAATGTGTTTTGAAGGTTGTGCACTGCTTTATTATCAAGTAAATGTGTTTACACAATGATTTGACAGCGTTTAAAGTCTGAAATGGAAGTTGCTATAGTCTTTCCTTCCCTTTGTGATGTATAAACGAGTAGAAAACATGTTCTCGAACAAGAAAAAATGTAGGACGGGACTTGATTTTGTCTGTTGGGAATTGGTTGGATGGTTGTGGTCTGCTATTGGTTGATCTCATGTGAGTGACAGGTAGCCCCGCCCTCACGCCAGTAAACGCATCATCAGTGAAGAAAAGAGATGTCGCTGAAAGTGGGAGGAGAAGATATTTTGATTGAAGATTATGAGGGCGCATGAATTAAAAAAATAATGATGCACGGATAAAACATTTACAATAAAAACTGCAATATTCCAATAAATACACAAGAATTGCCAATTTTGATTTCATGGGGACTTTAAGGCGATGTATGGGTGATTCTCAACCTGTCAAAAACATGTCCAGGTTCACCATGTATAATATATTAAATGAGATGCTTAAATTGTACTTAAAACAGTAAAAAAATAATATCATTATATAATATGCATAATTGTAATGATTCCTATACCGTCTTTCATTGATGCTGATTTGAATTTAAAAAATCATTGTATTACAGTTTTTTTTTACTGCATTGTAATAATTATAAAAATCAACTGTAGGAAGGCATTACAGTAATGAGGGAAATATTCGACACAATACAAAATATCTTAGTGGTCTTAAAATAAGCCTAATTTTCTTGTTGTAAAATATAAATATACACTGTAAATATAAATATACATTTTTTGTTCATTTTGATTTTGGGGTGAAATATACTCTACACGTTGGTTTTGTGAGACTAAAGCTCCCTGTGTGACCTGTATTCATATTGCAGTCATCCTGTCAGTCAGTGTCATATAGCAACATTTATTTTACATTTACCTGAATATAGACAATAATACGTAATCATTTGGTCTCTCGCAGGAAAGCGATAGCAGTGAAATGAAAGAATAATCCATGGAAAGTGTCGGCTAATGAGTGTGTGGTAATATTTAGGCGCATTAGCGAGTGTGATAGTCATTATGACGCCCACAGCTCGGCCCCGCTCCGCTCCAGATGGGCTTCAGGCGTGATTCACACCAGCAGGTTTTGCTTTAAAGAGACCAGCAGCGAGGGATCTCGCATGAACACGCGCAACACTTCCCCGTGTGTGTGTGTGTGTGTGTCGTTGAGAGAAATAAGTCTGATATCAGTATTGAATTACAAAGAAATACGCAATCTATGCTTTAATAGTGTGAGTGTGTGAATATATGGATTTATGAGTCAGAACCTTCGAGGTGGAAATGAAACTGATATGACATTATGATAAAAAAGGGTCAGGGAGGAAATGAGTTAGCGGAGCGATAATAGACTGTATATATCAGAAAATAACTGTGAAAAGATAACCAGATGATTATTTTACTCCATCGTGCTAACAAATATGCTCAGATATACTCAAAATAGGTGGTTTTCCCCCAAAAGTCTGAACATTTTTGTCTTTGGCGTATTCAAAACACTGTCTGCATCCGAAATCGTATTTTCTCTTGAGTAAGTACTTATTTTAACCGCTAAACCGCTACGTAAAAGTATGTTTTATATATAGTATGAATGTAATCTGGACGTACTACATTCGCTTTGTTGTCATTCTCACGTCCCTTTACTGCCATTCTTAAATCCTCTCCCGAGGCCTCATGGGATAGTAAAGTGTCCATCGAATGCACGCTTCAGAATCTCACAGGAAAGAGTAGGTCATCCGGGTATTTTTTGCCTACTCTTTTATGAGTACTGTGATACTTCTTTGGTCACATGTTGTTTTTCGCCTACTATATAGTAGGGAAGTATGCGATTCCGGATGCAGCCAATGAGTTGTTTGTTTGAGTGTTCTAACCAGCCCAGCATAGCAACACTGGCTCAACCAATGGCATATGTTTAGGGGCGTGGCTTAGTTGCTTGAGTGGCAGATGAGGGGCTTGATTTGGGAAACTTGTTTGAAAACAGTAACTGCTATTCTGCAATTAGCTCTTCTGACTTAAAAAAATTAAGTCTGACTTGAAGCTTGACTTAAAAACGTAGCTTTCATAATGAATTCATGTTCTTTTCTCTCCACAGAACGTGTGAAAGAAAAGGGAGGTAAAGTGCTGGTCCACTGCGAGGCTGGAATCTCTCGTTCTCCCACCATCTGCATGGCGTACATCATGAAAACCCAACGGTTGCAGCTGGAGCAGGCTTTTGAGGTCATCCGAAAGCGGCGTGCCATAATCTCGCCCAATTTTAGCTTCATGGGTCAACTACTGCAGTTCGAGTCGGAGGTGGTTTCTTCCACGCCTCCGACCATCACTCCTGCCGCTCAGGAGACGCCCACGTTCTTTAGTGGTGACTTCACACTCGAAACTGAGAGCTTCAAGTCCTCGGTTTTCACCTTCCCTACCTCCTTCCTGACACCAATGCCCATCCAACCATCGGTTCACCAGTTCAAACTGAGTCCAATAACTGCGCTGCCTTAAAATGGCTGCCGACTCACTGCAGTCTCAGTGTACTTGAAAAATAAAAGGATGAACAGAACAAAGCAATGGACTATCACAGGGAATAAAAATGTTTTCATATTTAAAAAAAAAAAATCATGGAAGACAGTGGTAGCTTTTTGATTTTTTTGCCTTAGAGAAAACCACTGCACAATGATTACACTGCAATACCTGCCTTAGCTTGATGATGTTCTGTCTATCAACAGCACCAATGGGCAAATTAAATTATTGTTTTTTTTAAACAGTTTCTTTTTTATGAATTGTGGATCTGTTAATAAACGTTTTTACAGTGTACATTTTGTTCATGGTGTTGGCTTATTACCAGCAGGTATGATTTACACTCCTCTACACACGTTTTAAACACATCCTGCAGATATTTCCCCAAAACCAGTGCCAGGTGTAAAAGACATACTATTAAATGTATTAAAAATGTACTTGAGTATGTTTTTAGTACAATAAAAATATACTATAATACATTTTTAATAAATGTAACAGTACTTCTTTTTCACCTGGGGAAAGTCAACAGTAATTCACAGAAACATGCTTTTGTCATGAAAGGAACAATATACCTATTATACTGACAGATAGGGCTAAAATACCCTCAAGAAAAAATATGAGCTTTAAAGGGTTAGTTCACCCAAAAATGAAAATTATCCCATAATTTACTCGCCCTCAAGCCATCCTAGGTGTACAATATGACTTTATTATTTCAGCCAAACACAATCGAAATTATATTAAGTAATATCCTGGCTCTTCCAAGCTTTGTAATGGAGTTTTTGAAGCTCAAAAAAATGCATCCATCCATCATAAAAGTAATCCATATGACTCCAGGCAGTTAATAAAGGCCTTCTGAAGCGAAGCGATGCGTTTTTGTAAGAAAAATATCAATTTTCATAGATTTATAAACTATAATCACTGGCTTCCGGTAACGGCCGTACAGGAGTCGAGTTCCTCTGACCCGAAGAGTGACCTTTGACCCGATGCATGACATATATGTAGGAGTAGTGTAAGCTTTGGTGAGAGTAGAGAGAGTGAACTATCCCTTTAAGGAGCCATAGTAAAAAAAAAAAAAAAGACACAACAGTGACCTCTGCTGTGATAAACACTGTATCAGTATAGATACTGTATATAGCCTACTAAAATATACATTTTAGTGGAACATAAGCCCCTTTTCACACCACACAAAAAAATAAGGCAAATTTAGGCCTATTTCAGTCCACATTTAAGATGCACGTCGTCAAAAGTAGTTTTGGCGCCTTAAAAACATTTTCCTCAACAAAAATCATTTGCATTAAAGGCTCTTGTGATGCATTATTAAAATGTAGCGCAAATAACTGGAAAAAAAGAAGAAAAAAAGAGACTTTTGGCTTCATAAAAGTTCTGCACGCAGGAACACAAACCAAATCTGACTGAATCCAGATCCAGATCAGACGAGAAGTAGTTTGGATTCTGTTCTTCTGTGTAGACTGACTGGATATTAATGTAAATATAATGTAAATAATGTGGATAATAATATAATAATAATAATGTGGATAAGATCATTCTAAAATAATGATCACCACTTCATTATCCGACTATTTTGAGAGAAATACTCAGTGTAGTAAACCAGAATTAATTGTGTGCTGCAGTTCAGTTATGCAGGAAAGTTTTGAGTGAAAGAAAGATTTTGAATTATTTCAAATTCATGTGACAGCTACTTAGCTAACTCATAAATATATAACAGCTTCTAAGTCAGAATTATGACATTAAAAGTGTCATAATATGAGATAAAAGTCGAAATTATGACGTCATAATTATGACTAAATCATAATTATGAGATTAAAAAGTAGAAAGGTTGAATTCTTTACCATAATTATGACTGTTCATGCCTAATGTAGACTTGTATGTAATAATACCTACTTAGTATGTCATACTTATGACTTTGAATGTCATAATTTTGACTTTTTATGTCATTACTGTATAACTGTACGATCAACTAGTTTATACAGTCTATGGATCATAATCAATAGTTGTTTTCTTATGTGGTGGAAATGGGTTTCCATACTTTTCTGTTAAATAAAGAAAATAAAGAAAAAATTAAAAATTAAAAAGGGAATATAAATAAATGAAACAATACACTAATATCAATAGTTTATTCTACAGCAGCTGTCTTGGCGCCCAATCTCTTCCACGACGGACTAATCTAACTTTACAAAATAGGGGTAACGTTATGGACGAACTAGATGTGATACTAAAGTAAAGCAATGAGTTAATTAAACATTCAAGTAGGACAGCTATAATTAATTTGTCTTGAAAATTTGAGGCTCGTTCCGTCCATTTACTTCTCCTTTAAACATTTATTTTAAATTATACTTATATGTCCCCCTAAAAAGTAAAATAGACTCGTCCGTTCGGCCCGCCTCTTTCGCCATTTTGATTGTTATGTCTGCTTCGTGAGGGGAGGGAAAATAAAATTTGATCGTACAGAAGAGTAAATATCGGACAAATTTATTCAGTGTGCAGACATATTTATCTTCACTCAAGCCCTTCTTCTCTCTGAGGAGGAGGGTGTTTAATTCAGCTTTGTTCGGCTGGTTCCTGAGGAGAGATTTGTGCATAAACCGCCATGTACATTAAACAGGTGAGTGAGTGAGATGCTACTCACGCGTTGCGTGTAAAATGATGATATATAGGTTGAATAATGCTATTAAACTACCTATTTACATTTTTAAATATCAAATGTGCACAAACATAAGTTTTTGTTAATTTTGAGCTCGATAGGTTGTAAGTTTTAGCGATTGTATGGCCTTCAATGAAGTTAGCATTAGCTTTAGCATTAGCTGTCAAACCCCCCCAAACATTGCAATAAAGTATTTAATATTTTTAAACCTCTCATATTGAAATTAACTTTAATTTGCTGCTGCCCATCATATGTGAGGATACTGCTAGTAGAAAATTAAGCTATTTCTCATGTAAATACTTGAACTCCGTTATGTATTGTGTAAGTTAATTCATAATACATAAAGTCTTGTATACACAAACATCTGTAAGTTTTTGTTTAGATTACACTCTTTATTTGAGAGCAGGTTTTACTTTCAGTATATTTGAAGGAAAAACATTCTAGCAGGTTGTATTGCTATAACACTATGTTGACGTTATTTAATATAATTGTCTTTCAGGTTATTATTCAGGGGTTTCGCAGCTACAGAGATCAGACTGTGGTTGACCCCTTCAGCTCCAAACACAATGTCATAGGTATGATTTTCATCAGATTTATACATTTTGAATCACATTGTTTGCTTTTTACATTTATAAACTTTCAACAACAACAAAAAAAATGTTTTAACATTTGTTTAAAAAAAATCACATATCAACAACATATTTTTTTTACAGTTGGAAGAAATGGATCAGGAAAGAGTAACTTCTTTTATGGTAAGTAATTATTTTTTATAAGGGTGCTCCGATCAGGATTTTTTGGGGAGCCATCATTTTTTTTCAACGACAATGTATTTTAAGTATATATATAAAAAATTAAGATTTAAGGCAGTGTCATGAATTGACAATAATCATGACAACTCTTTAATAATTGGCAAGCAACATATTCCATTCCCTCTCTTAGAGGAGATTAGGAACAGCTGAGAGATCGAATATAGCATTCCTATGAAGTAAATAATATTTAAACAACAGTTTCTATCAACAGAAAGTAAATGTTTAAAAAAAATTAAAACCACTGTAGTTTTCATTACATAAATTTAATTAGATTAAATCTACTAAATCTGCTTAAATGAGTGATTTTTCTCGTTGTCTTTTTGACTGAACACACATATCCAATATACTGTTATACATGCAACTTATTTTTATTAAACAACTGTTTATGTTCACTTAAGACATGACCGACGTTGTTTAAGCGAATACTCACTAAGCCGGGCATTTAGACACATTTCTGTGTGTATTTGACTCTGTAGGCGCGAACCCGAAGCTCAAAGTTCACTTTGCTTGTTTGTGTTACACTCCGTCTCAGAGCGCGCACACAGAAAGCCCCTTGGAGAACAGTATCTCTTCCGCGGCTTAATGTAATTTTAATAACTTTTTATTAAGGATATTGTCCTGCAGTTTAGCAGCAGTAGACTGTATTTTATGACAATCACTGATGTTAAGTTTGGGTGATGAAAAATTGTCTTGTGTGTTTTGCATCATCTGAATTAGACCACCGATCAAACTATATAAAACTATTATCGGCCGATAATGATCGGCGACTGATCAAACGGAGCACCCTTAGTAATTTAATACGTCAAAACACTGACAGTGCTGGTGAATAGTTTGTTATAAGCACTTTTCATTGTTTCCCCCATCAGCCATACAGTTTGTGCTCAGTGATGAGTTCAGTCATCTTCGACCAGAGCAACGTCTGGCTCTGCTTCACGTGAGTAACATTATATTTTGTTTCAGTAATTTAAAAACCCATAAAAACACCTTTGTTTGATAATTGATCAATTATTTTATGTAAAAACATTTTAAGTACATTAAGTAATTTTCAGTAACCATGCTAAACCATGTATTTTTTAGGAAGGCACTGGTCCTCGAGTCATTTCAGCCTTTGTGGAAATTATATTCGACAACTCTGACAACAGGCTGCCGGTAAGAAATGTATCTTAAAGGCCCTGATATACTCAACGGTGAAGCTCTTTTGCGTTCTTTGTTTAGGGGTAAAAAGAAGTTTTAAATACTTTTGCATAGATATACTGTTAGGCAACATCCCAACGCCGTCCACGCTGCGGAGAGCGATGTTTAGTTGAATATGTAAATATGTGATGTGCGAGAAAACCGCAGTGAAGAAAGCATCTGATCATAGCGACGTGGATATGTTTTCATGAGCTCTGCAATTCGACACACCTGTGAAGTATATCGCTTGAAGTATATCGTAGTGTTGTCACGATACCAAAATTATGACTTCGATACGATACCAGACCAAAATACCTCGATACTGAATCGATACCACGGCAAAAAAACGAAAACAGTAAAAGTAATTGAAAAATATGACAGAACTTACAAATCATTGTTTTATAAATTAATTTAAAAAAGCTAAAAACTCACATGACCAGCATGTTCCTGCCCTGCTTTATGACCATTCCCTCCCCTTTATTAAAAATAATAATAATAATAATAATAATAATAATTACATGTCAGTGTGAACGTCCTTACCGAGATGTTTGCAACAATCACATTATTATCAATCATGCTAACATTTACAAACCTTTCACAACTCTGAACAGGTTGGGATGACCAAAATCTTATTTCATGATACGAGTCATTTAATATTTTTTAAATGTAATTTTATAATTATAATATAGATATTTTATTTAATTGTATCTTTGTTATTAAAAATAAGCAAAAAAGCAAATTACAGACAATATGACAAATACTAGGCCATAAGAGACAAATATAATAAACAGTGCTTAATTAATTTTTTGAAAGCTAAATAGACCTTCTGTAGCTGAAAAAATAAGGTCTTCACTCTATAAATTAACTATAGACTGATTCTTAATAAATAGATTAAATTTATTCAGTCAACCATTGGGTGACTGTCTATTTTCTTTTGTTGTTGGATTAACATTAATCACACAGAATATTACGCTGCCGGTCCGGCCCTTTAAGACCTGCACGTATCCAATACATTGGAACATATACGATTTCTTTTTACAAACGGTTTACGTTCACTAAATACATACCCGACTGTGTTTACGTGAATACTCGCCCAGACGTGCATTTTTACATATCATTTTGACTATTCAAACGTAATAATCCGCGAAAGAGAACTGAAGTCGCGATCGTATGCTGTCTGAACGGCGTGTGCGCGCGCTTCAGGTCTGAGCCCGGCAGCGCGAGCACGTCCCGCGCTTTATTTTCTCATGCATGCAAGTTTCTTTGTCAAGTGCTGCGCACATATATTTTACTGTTCTGCTTCCGTTGTTTAGTGAATGTACACGTCCTGACTCCTGCTGTCACACAGCTACGCAAATTAAGAAATACTGCTCTTATTATTTAGAGTACTGTCACTCTTAAAGTACCGGTACTAATAAAAGTTAATATCGTATCGTTTTTAATAGCAGGGTATCGCGATACCTTTCTAGTACCGGTATATATCGTGCAACGCTAATCAGGGCCTTAAATGATGGGAAGTGCACTGAAGTAAAGGCAGGTGAATAACATAACCTCATTGCTCTCAGATCGATAAAGAGGAAGTGTCTCTGCGCCGTGTCATCGGAGCAAAGAAAGACCAGTACTTCTTGGACAAAAAGATGGTCACGTAAGTTTATTTCTCGTAACACATCAGAGAAGCAGCGGACTGCTAATGATTCAAGCTGTAACTGAATGCATTGTGTTCTGTGCGTTTCAGTAAGAACGACGTGATGAACCTGTTGGAGAGTGCTGGTTTCTCCCGCAGTAACCCTTATTACATCGTCAAGCAGGGAAAGGTATGTTAGTGTCTCTTGACATGACAAATGATTTTTACAGCTATTCATGATTTTTTTTGAAGCGCATTATCGCTTAAGATGCTGCTGCAACTGTGTTTTCCAGCCCTCTTGGATTGTAGCAAATAACAGCATCTCTCTCATTAACATTAATGGTGATTTACAAACAAGAATGTGGCTTTACTTGGGATTAAAGTGGTGCTAATGCTGTTGCTACTCGTTCTAAATTAATTTGCTCACTTTGTTTTTCCCTTTTGATTGTCTCCAACATGATAATAGATCAATCAGATGGCGACAGCGCCGGACTCTCAGCGTCTGAAGCTGCTCAGAGAGGTGGCAGGCACCAGAGTCTATGATGAGCGCAAGGAGGAGAGTATCTCGCTCATGAAGGAAACAGGTAGATCCTTCTCTGAGATTGTTCTGTTTAAATGTATGATTAGAGTGAAAATGCCATTTTTCTTTTCCGATCTGTATTTCTCTGCTTATTTTAATAAAAGGCAAAATATTTGCAGTTTACCTTTTTCTTACGTAATTGTAGAGCCGCACGAATAATAGTTAAAAGATCGCAATCTCGATTCAAACACCCATATGATCTTATTCCTAAATGAAAACGATTCAGATGTGTCTATTAAACCTTTGACAAGTATGATCAGCGAACATTCAAAGTCTGTGTTGGCACTGCCGCTGAGCCAGAGAGAGCAGTTGTCATGTAAGCTTATGAAACAGGTTATGATTTAATGGTCGAACATTAAGAAATTAAGACAGCCAGAAATATTAGCATTGCATTTTTACAGGTTTAATTTAATTTTTTATGTAAAATAAAAAAAATTTTGTAAAATTTTCTTAAATAATTTTTATAGTGAACTATTACAATAGTAATGTATTCTTGTTTTAATTTAGTAATTTTATTTTTTTTACTTGCTAATAATAATAATAATACTTTTATAGCCATTTTGATATATAATCACACAATTCTAGCCAAATTGTGCGGACCCTACAAATAAGGACAGCAAACTTGGTATTTATTTTAAACCGCAATTGCAATATTTATCAGAAAAATGGCAATTTGCTTTTTTCCCCTAAATCGTGCATCCAATGCAATATAAAAATGTGTTGTCTATTTATTATCTTTGTATTATTTAGTGGAGCCAAATCTTTTAAATGAATCACTAAAGCAGTGCAGAAAACACTGCAGTAGATTAGGGCTGGGCGATATATCGATATAAAAAATATATCAATATATTTTTAAATGTGATATGGAATTAGACCATATCGCATATATCGATATAGTTCAAATTTGTGCTGTGATCCTTGCTCCAAGCAAGCTGCTGACCCGGAGCTCTCAGCACTGCTCCCCGCGCCCCCACTCCTCCTTTTCCACTCTGCGTGCGTGTTTAGAGCATGTTATGTTATGAGAGGTGAATCATGACTACTTCAGAAAACCCAGCACAATAGGAACTACCAGGCAGTGACGTAAGTGTACGCTGAAATAAAGTCTTTCACTTCAGAAAAAACGACTTTCTCACACTCATCAATTGCATGCGCAAATGCGGTGGCGCATGCTGTGTATTGCCTCACTGTATGTAAAGTGCAAAAGAAACTACGAGCATGCAACGCCGTTACGTTGTAAATTACACGAAATAAAAGTAATGCAGTTATGATTTTCATTCTATTCACCAGGAGCAGTTTCCATGTTTCATTATCAGTTCTTGTTAGTATTGTGTATTCACCATGGTAACTGTCGTTTCCATATTAACCCCAAAATGCCACTTTATTTTTCTTTGTGTTATTTTTTATATTTTTAAATGACTGTAGTGGCTCATACCAACATGTATTAACAAAAACTAGTTTGGGACTGCTATTTAATAGCTTTAGCATAGGCCTAATGTTTATTTATTAGTACTAGTCTTTACTATTAGTCATATTCTTACAATTTATGTGTATGTTAAGTAAAGGGGGACAGTACTTTGGTGTGTGTTAACAAATTTTGTGTAAACATGCGTTATAATTTGCCTATATATATATATATATATATATATATATATATATATATATATATATATATATATATATATATAGAGGCAAAATCTAACACGTTTACACAAAATTTGTTAATATATATTCAATGTAAATTTTGATAATCATAATTAATAAATCGCAATTATAATTCCAAGGGAATAATCGGCAATTATGATTTTTGTCATAATCGTGCAGCCCTGGTGAAGAAACCTGTTTATTATTTATTCATTCGATTTTGCAACTGTTCATTGAAATAGGCGGTTTCAATAAAACTACTTGTAACGTCCTATTTGGCTTTGATTTTGACTGAACATTTGCTCTCACTTTGCGGAAAAAATATCGGGATATATATCGTATATCGATATTCAGCCAAAATATATCGGGATGTGACTTTTGGTCCATATCGCCCAGCCCTACAGTAGATGCTTTACTGTGTTTTTTTATAGTCAAAGGTTTGTGACATGCAGTTCTTTTGTGTGTGTGTGTGTGTGTGTGTGCAGAGGGAAAGCGAGAGAAGATTAATGAGCTGCTGAAGTACATCGAGGAGCGTCTGCACACTCTGGAGGATGAGAAAGAGGAACTGGCTCAGTACCAGAAATGGGACAAAATGAGGAGAGCTCTGGAGTACACCATCTACAACCAGGAGCTCAACGAGACCCGGGCCAAGATGGATGAGGTACACACACACCAAACCTTACTTGTCATCACCTTCTTGAGTTTAATTCGGTTGTGACTGTAAATAAATTAGTATTCAACACACTGTATTACTTTGTTGCTGATGTGTGATTAACATAATAATTTATTGAAGGTGTGATTCCCTCCTCTAGTTGTCCAGTAAGAGAGAGACCTGTGGAGACAAATCTAGACAGCTGCGAGATGCACAACAAGATGCTCGAGACAAAGTGGAGGTAAACTGAGCTTCTCTGTGCATTAATCACTGATGTTTATTCATGTTTCTTGTTCTGCAAAACCGTCCTCAACAGCCTAACATCATCATGAAATGTTTTGCATAAAAATTTGCCACAATTTCTTTAGAAAAATTAAAAAATCTTGTAGATTACAATTTATTTTTACCTGCCTCTGCAGTCACACATCAAAAGGAAGTATTATACAAAAAGAAAATTCTTTATACAAAAATAAACTCCTTTTTCCTTTAGATTAACATGCACTGATGAATCGAGCACAATAAACCAGGAACAATGATTGTAAATGGGGTCAATTTTGATTTCACGTTAACTTTTCTTCCAGTGTGTCGGCCTTAGTAATTTAAAATAAAGTAATGAAATGTGAAGATTCCCTAAAACGTGCTTTCACGCGTCATACAGCAGCTTACGTTGGGTCATCTTATCTAACCTCTCTCTCTGTGTCTCTGTAGGAGACGGAGCGTGTGGTGAGGGAGCTGAAGGCTCGAATCTCCGCCATGAAGGAGGAGAAAGAACAGCTGAGCGCCGAGCGACAGGAGCAGATCAAACAGAGGACCAAACTGGAACTCAAAGCCAAAGATCTGCAGGACGAGCTGGCAGGAAACAGCGAACAGAGGGTGCGACTAGCAGACGCACACACGCTAACACATGCACACGCTACAGGCACACATATGCACTCAACACACACATTTAGAAGAAGTGTGGTCTTAGAAAAGTGAAAGTTACTGTCTTTGAGTTGTATACGTTACTGTTCAGAAGTCTCTTACGCTCATCAAGGCTCATCAAAAATACAGTAAAACCAGAAATATTGTGAAATATTATTACAATCATTATTATTACAGCGTCATTACTCCAGTCTTCAGTGTGATCCTTCAGAAATCATTCTAATGTGATGATTTGCTGCTCAAGAAACATTATTATTATTATGTAAAAAAACAAAAAAATTATTTGAAACATTATAAATGTCTTTAATTTCACTTTTATTCATCATGGGCACATTAAATTGATCAAAAGTTTGAATTTCTTTCACACACACAAACAAAGTTGAGTTATATCAGCTCAATTACATGGAGTAAAGTGAGTTGACAAATTATCCAATGATGTTAATTATCACAGCTCTAGTTTAAAGAGCTACATTCAAAAACAATTTTTTTTTACTTTCCTTTACTTGTGTGGAGTACATATAAACATTCATAAGTATAAGCCCCATTTCCTCAAACAAATACCCACCTGCTTGTTCTTTTCTTATTGCTGCCGCTGAATTGAGGTGGCTGGTGCACAAACAAAGCGATGACTGAATTCACAGACACAAACACGCGGGTTTGATACACATGCTCGCAAATGCAAACACATTAATTATACACACTGAGAGCCAGAGATCTGCAGGAAATGCTGGCAGGCACTAGTGAACAGAGGGTCTGCAGTGTCTCCGTCTGCGTCACTAACTACACACGCTCACTCCAGCTCGGGCTCGCAGCCAGACACAAACACACACATAATGCTTGTGTATCCCTGTATGTGTGAAATACACACTTTTGGTCAGCCCCTCTTGCATCCCGGCTTGGCTTATAGAGGGATTAGCCCCACCTGGCCAAGTGTGTGTGTTTTCCTATGGAGGAGAGGCAGAAATGCGTCATTTGCCCTTTGATTGGTGAATGTAGGTTTGCTCAGACGGAGATCCCCTTTGTTCTGCTCATGACACTGAATCTACACACCTGTTTATGCGCATTTCATTCTTCTTCATTTAAATATGAACACCTCCTCACGCATCTGCTCAAAATGTATTTAGGCTTTCTATTAAAAGAGGCGAGAATCATGAATTGATGCCGCGACTTGTGATTAAATATGGTCTCACTTCCTTTCCAACAGAAACGGCTGCTCAAAGAGCGCCAGAAGCTTCTGGAGAAGATTGAAGAAAAACAGAAGGAGCTGCAGGAAACAGAACCCAAGTTTAACGCTGTGAAAGAAAAAGAGGAGCGAGGAATTGCCCGGTAAACTTTTTGAAGCATTGAAAGGGCCCATGAAGTAGGGAACATAGTTTTCTTTCCTGTGTTGATGTATTTCCTATTAAACGGGAAGTTGGGGTGGGACGTGTTTAGGGGTGTGCCGGTTTCAGAATTGGTTATGACGGTTAAGACGTGAGTCAAATGTGACGGTTCGTAACATAACCGTCGCCGCCGGGGTGGGGGGGGGGTGGGGGATGCGACGTTCGTCTGTTATAGGACAACTTAGTTTGAATAAAATTAATATTTGTGCAGTATTCAATGTTGTTATCAATAGAGATACGCGGATGGGGTATAAGTTCATCCGCAACCGCATCACATAACTCATCATCCGCACCAACGTTTTTTGACCAAATTTCAAAGCTGCACCCGCCCGCCATCCGCTGACTGTTTTGCGGTCTATGGACGATGCAATGCTCTGCTGATGCGAGCCGCAAGAAAGCCCTTGTCTGTTCTAGAAAGGATGCAGCAAAGATATTTAATGCTAATGTGTGAGGCATAGGCCTACGCTGAGTTTCATTCATTTACGATGAGATGCGCTCTAGTTCAACTTCACAATGCAATGCAAGTGAACGCGGTGCATCGGAGCCTCCATGTCACGGTTATCATATTGTCTCCTATATTTGCTTTTTATTTATTAAATACATGCAATTGGTTGATGAAACATTTATTAAAATTAAGATACAATTTGTACAAAACGAAATTTGCTTTAAAGAAAGGCTTTCTACAAAGCAAAACTTAATGAAGTGGTGAAAATCATGTCTGACGATTTACAAAACAAAACTTCATTAAGTGGTAAAAACCATGTCTCCCGATTGCAAATGTTCATTGCTAATGTTTGTTATTGCAAATGTTTTTCATTTGTTTAATAAATCTCATAATGATGGCACATCACTATATCATAGTCTTAGCTTTTATTTCTATCTCAAATGATTTGCGGTCGGTCAGGGGGTACTTGGCACAGAATCAAATACAGTTGGAAACGACGTAGACCATTAATAACACAGACTGTTAACAATTGTTTTTAATTAGTATTTAAACATTCTCTATGATAAAAAATGTTTGTAAAAAATATTTTAATAACACGGTTTTGCCGGTTATAGAGATCTAATGACGGTGTTCAACTATAACCGTCGGTCTCACGGTTATATACTAACCGTCACACCCCTAGACGTGTTAAAGTTATTCGTAGGCCATCTTAGCTGCGTTTGGGACTCAATTAATATTACGTTACATCACAAAACCATAATTTACTTATTGCTACTGCTACTACATTATCATTTTAGAGGTTTGTGATTGGATTATTCATCATCACTGTTATTTCATAAAAGAAGTAGTTTGTTTTCCTAATATTTTATCGAATTGTCAATATTTATTTCTTCAACATTTGGCTTAATAATATTGCCTGTTTTTCCATAATCAAATTTTTCTAGTCCCGCCCTTCGTTTTGTTCTCACAAATTATTTTGATTATTTTATTTAACAAAATGTCACATTAAGGAGGACATATGCATTACAAATGCTGTTTTGTGTCTTTAACCAATAGTTGAAGTATGATTCATTTGTTTGTGTGTTTTTTCAGACTGGCTCAAGCCACACAAGAGCGAACAGATCTGTATGCCAAGCAGGGTCGAGGCAGCCAGTTCACCTCTAAAGAAGAGAGGGACAAATGGATTAAGAAAGAGCTGAAGTCTCTGGATCAAGCCATCAACGACAAGAAACGGCAGATCGCCGCCATCCACAAAGATCTGGAGGACACAGAGGCCAATAAAGAGAGAAATCTGGAACAGTACACCGTAAGATTCGTTAAAAGCTTGTTTTGGTATTGAACAGTAGAGGACAGATTTTTTTTTTTTAGTTTTGCAAGATTTATGGATTGTTTTGAATGTATGACGCTTGACTTCGGTCACAGAAACTGGACCAAGACTTGAACGAAGTGAAGACTCGAGTGGAGGAGTTGGATAAGAAGTACTACGAGGTGAAGAACCGAAAGGACGAACTTCAGAGTGAGAGAAAGTAAGATCCTCCTGTTCTTATTCCCAATGCATCATGGGAAATTGTCTGGCTTTGGCCCATTTTCCAGCATCCCACCCTTTCTTGTTACCTGAACAAACCGTTCCTCTCCTCACCTGGCATTTTAGTTATTAATAATCCAGGAGTCATAGGTTTCCCAGCACGATGAGACTTGACGGATGGGCTATAGAATAGGGTCTCCTGCTGAACCCAGGCGTAGTGTTTGTGAGCCAGAGCTGATGGGTGTGTCTGTGTCCCTCCTCCTGCAGTTACCTGTGGCGGGAGGAGAACGCAGAACAGCAGGCGCTGGCAGCCAAACGAGAGGACCTGGAGAAGAAACAACAGCTACTGCGAGCAGCCACCGGAAAGGTTAGAAACCAAAACAGTCATCTGTACTTTATTTTCATTTTTTTATATATAATTTTTATTTATAATTATATGTAATATCTTTCTACATCCTGCTGTTGTTGATTTAAGCAAGCCTTTAATGAAACTTAAAATATGGCCTCGGGATTGTAGGGAAGCACGATTTGGAGAGAAAATGTATATTTTTTTAAATAAAAATAATATTACTAATGTAATATTTACTGTAAAAAAATTCATACACTTTATTTTACAGTACAACAGTAAATTATAATTTTAATATTCATGTCATGTCTAATTTTAAACATTAAACCATCAAGTCCACCTCAGAGTTCATTATATGTAACCAGCATACATGTGTATTTAAAACACATGCCGCCCACTCCAGTTCACTTTGTATCGGCTGAACTGAACCATATCTGCTAAGCTCAACTTGGCTGCTGGATCGTTTCTCATGGACTGAGTCAGTCACTAATTATAGCAACTCTCCCACGTTACAAAAATATACATCAGTATAGATGAACTCCGTTTATCGTCATCTGGGCTTGAAATGAAAATACGAACTTGGAAATGCAATGTTTTGAATGTTGTTTGCTTTTCCTCCAGGCTATCTTGAATGGTATTGACAGCATTAATAAAGTATTGGAACATTTCCGCCGGAAGGGCATCAACCAGCACGTCATCAACGGTTATCACGGCATCGTCATGAACAACTTTGAGTGCGAGCCTGCCTTCTACACCTGTGTGGAGGTGACCGCTGGCACCAGGTCAGACACACTGTGCTTTATTATTAGTGTTTCCTGCTTAATGTCATGTGTCACACAGATGTTTGTGGCCGTGTGTTGACAGTAATGGAGTTGTGTTTGTTCAGGCTGTTTTACCACATTGTGGAAACAGATGAAGTGAGCACCAAGATTCTGATGGAGTTTAATAAGATGAACTTGCCTGGAGAGGTCACATTCCTGCCTCTCACCAAACTGGACGTCAGGGACACCGCTTACCCTGAGACTAACGTAAGCTGGACACATGGTTACCTACACCACTGACATGACATTTAAAATGCACCCTTACTTAGTGTCAGCATGAAATGAACATTCAATCTGTTTTCTAAATGCATGTTATTGATCTTAATGTAAACGATTCATCCATGTACTTTTCACTTTTTTTAAAGCATTTTTTGAGCTTGTAATTTAATCAACTCAACCTTCCAATGAAGTGACAGACTTCTTTCTGTTGATGTATACCGGACTTCTCCAATCATGTAGTCTGTTTAAACTCCACCACTTTAGATCTGCCTCCATCTAATGAACATCCGATGGATAAAACCAAGTCCCCACCCCACTTTAGTTTCTCACTGATCCGTTTCACTCGGATGTACGTCACAATACGGAATAAAAGATCCGTTGCTATGTCTGTAAACATTGCGAAATGAAAGTGACTATTGACAATGAACCATTTTTGCATGCGAAATGTAGGTGAAATTATGCTAATATTTCCAAGAAAAAAGCCTGGCTTCATTCTGGAATACCCAATTTAAAACATACAATCACCTTCAGATGGATAAAACCAAGTCCTGTCCTTTTTTTTTTCTTTTTTCTTCACATTGTGGAAGTAATTAAAAAGGGTTTGACTTTAAAAATTAAGCTTATTCATCTTCTATTTCTTATTTATTAATTTATTGCTATGTTTTGCTATTATATTAAGTGGAAATATACTAATTTTCTGTAGGACGCAATCCCTATGATCAGCAAGCTTCGTTACAGTCAGAACTTCGATAAGGCCTTCAAACATGTGTTTGGGAAGACTCTGATCTGCCGCAGTATGGAAGTGTCCACTCAGCTGGCTCGAGCTTTCACCATGGACTGCATCACTCTGGAGGGTAAACAGATGTGTTCCTATACGTGTCATTTTTTGTTTTTCATTCAAATGATTTCTGAGCCCTTGTCGTTGTGTTGTTTTGGTATGTGTAACAGGTGATCAGGTGAGTCATCGTGGCGCTCTGACCGGTGGCTACTACGACACGCGGAAGTCCCGTCTGGAGCTGCAGAAGGACATGAGGAAGGCCGAGGAGGAGCTTGGAGAACTGGAGGCCAAACTCAACGAGAACCTGCGTAGAAACATTGAACATATCCTCCACATTTACACCTCACACACAGGGTTACTTGTGATGGAGTGGCATGAAATCGAATGGATTGTGAAATTCTACTTGTGTGTTTCTCGGCCAGCTGGGCTTGCTGGTGTAATCGGCCTAGATGACACAAGGTCACAGAAGGATCACTGTATGAGTCAGCTAGTCATTAACGTGTATGTGGTCATGTGTGAGCTGCACACCTGGTGTTATATTAGTAATGGAGGGATGATAATGTGTAGTTGGATTGGAGGATGTGATTCTGAAGGCCTCAAGTGAAATTCATTTCAATCCTTGATCGAATCACACTAGATTTGCGTGGCTCATACTCTGACTAATTCAGAACTAATATGATGACACAACCTCCTTTTCAGCTTCAGCAAAAACAGGCCAGATAAAAATATTTAAAAGCCCTTCAAAGAATGAGCACAGCTGAGAAGCATAAAAGCATTAAGAAAATATAAAAATAAAAGTTAATTAATACTATACAAATAATACTAAAATAACACTGTCCAGAAGCAGATTATCTAAAGTGATGCAGCTTTTCAGGATTAAACTGGATCACAAGTTCTTGTGGGCTCCTTAACTCAGTTCTTCACGTATCAATAATGAAATTGACCAGCTGATGAATCAGATGCAGCAAATCGAGACCCAGCAGAGGAAGTTCAAAGCATCCAGAGACAGTATACTGTCTGAGATGAAAATGCTGAAGGAGAAGAGACAGCAGTCAGAGAAAACATTCATGCCCAAGGTAATGCATAGTATATTTTCCAGCGCTAGTACTATAACTACCATTGTTTCTCTATCAGGTCTTTAATTTGGTTTCTCTCTACTGTTTCCCACAGCAACGCAGTCTTCAGAGTCTGGAGGCCAGCCTGCACGCCATGGAGAGCACGCGGGAGTCTCTCAAGGCAGAGCTGGGAACGGACCTGCTCTCTCAGCTCAGTTTAGAAGACCAACGCAGGGTGGACGACCTCAATGACGAGATCAGACAGCTGCAACAGGTTGGGCTGCTTGATTTATGGCAAAAGTCATGAACATTTATTTTGGGCTATATTGAGATGATGGAACCATTATATATCGTCGCTGTCGGGCGGAATCCTCGTATCTCCAAAACCATTATTTTTCAGGAAATTAAAAAAACGGCATATTTTTATATAAAAAACATATATATATATACACACGCACACATACACAAAAGTATATTAAAATATATTAGACCAATAATAATCATTTTATCGATAATATCTTGATTTCATAATCGATGGAAGCCAAAATCATAGAACAAAATCATGAAATTTGATTAATTGCCCAGCCGTAACAACAGCATGGCTGTTTTGTGCAAAGCGCAGTGTAAATGCCAGGGCCTCTGATTAGCAAAGTGATGTTTACAAGGTCCCAGGCCACAAGGAAGAACTAGTTGTTGTGACATTGTATGTGTATGACGACTCCATACAGAGGCTGTAATCTCATCTGAAAAGTTAGTCAATGTGAAGCTCTGTTAGATGTGTGCGAGAATAATCGCTGAAGCCTGAGGCCACAGCTGCAGCTCTTCACCACCTCCAGCCTGACACACGACACACACAGCAGACAATTAAAAAGCTACTTTAAATGTTGTATAACCGGCCCACATCATTAGCCTTTGTTTTTTTTGTATTGCCTTCCATTTGGTTTGCTAATTTTGTCTGCTTTTGAATTTCCAGGCAGGCTTGGCCTTTAAACATATGCATATGATTTTCACTTGTTCTTTTAGATGTACGTTCACATGGCCAAAAGCCACATCATCTTTTTTTTAGACTTAATAATAAACCATTAAAACCGATCATGTTTCTTTTGGCCCTTCAGTCTGGGGTTATTTATAGATGTTTGTGTTTCATGTGTGTAATGTTTTTTACTATAGGACAACAGACAGCTGCTGAATGAGCGAATTAAGCTGGAGGGAATCATGACCAGGGTGGAGACGTACCTCAACGAGAACCTGCGCAAGCGTCTCGACCAAGTCGAGCAGGTGAATATAGCAGTTTTCCCTTTTGGCAGTATAACCTGTATGAAATACAATGCCATATAGTGCACTAAAAAGTGTGTTTGTGTAGGAATTGAATGAACTGAGAGAAACTGAAGGAGGAACCGTCCTCACTGCGACAACGTCAGAGTTGGATGGCATTAATAAACGCATAAAGGACACTTTGGCTCGCTCTGAGGGTGAGTAAAGATTAAAATCAGTGGTTTTTTTTATTTTATTTTTTTTTATTAAATTTTGTTTCTCATTTTTCAGATTTGGACACCCTCATTGATAAGACGGAGGTGGAAATAAAGGATCATCAGAAGAGTATGGAGCGCTGGAAAAACATCGAGAAGGAGCAGAACGAAGCCATCAACCATGACACCAAGGAGCTGGAGAAGATGACCAACAGACAGGGCATGTTACTTAAAAAGAAAGAGGAATGTATGAAGAAGATCCGCGAGCTGGGCTCCTTGCCGCAGGAGGCCTTTGAGAAGTACCAAACGCTCACGCTCAAACAGGTACACAGCCGTTACAGAAAATGCAAGATTTATGGTCAAGTTGCTAAGAATTGCCCATATAATTTCCAGTGACACATTTAGAGTGGTGATATACCATTTTTTCCTTCTTGTCGTAAATGAGGTCATAAACGAGTATTACATAATGAAGACCACGATTTGTCCGGATACCCTTTTACCACCTCCTCGACTCATGTCTGGCATTAATTTTTCCTCTCGTCCCCCTCCAGTCTCGCAGCTCTCCCACCTGTCTCATATTCTTTCTCTTAGTTGATCTTCCTCCTCTCTCTCCACCTCTCCAGTCAGGGGCTCTATTGTGTGTCAGCCCTCCTACACTGAGGTGACTCATTCTTCATTACCCCATGCTTGCGCTCCTGTTTTTTCACCCTGTCTTGGTGAACTTGAGTGCGTGGAGTTGAGGAGGGAGGTTGAATTGTGCCATATCTGTCTTGTTTCTTTAGCTATCTTCTGGAATCTTCTCTTGTAGGTTCAGAAGTGGTAATAATGGCACAACGTTTATTCAAGTGATTTTGTTCTGGAAAAATTTACTTGCACATTTTTTTTACATTCCCTTGATGAACTACATTTGCTTGCAAAGAACGCTACTTTTCTTCGGTGAACGCAAAGCATTGAAATATAATTTTTCCTCCCATCTCAAATTGTTTTCCATCATGTCCCCTCGATACTATTTCATGCGTTACGTGTTGTGTAATGATTGTGTGTGTGTGTGTCTGTGTAGTTGTTCAGGAAGCTTGAGCAGTGCAACACCGAGCTGAAAAAGTACAGCCATGTGAATAAAAAGGCCTTGGACCAGTTCGTCAATTTCTCAGAGCAGAAAGAGAAGTTGATTAAGAGGCAGGAAGAGCTGGACAGAGGATACAAATCCATCATGGAGCTCATGAACGTCCTGGAGCTGCGCAAATACGAGGCTATCCAGCTCACCTTCAAACAGGTACGACCATCAGACAATCAGACTCGCTCAAACTCAAATATCTTCCGCTGACAGGATTCTTGTATGTTGATGATCTTGATAAGTTCCTGTAAAGTAGGGTTTACATTTCAATTTTTATTTATTTTTAAATTTTTTTACAAATCTAGCCACCGATAAAAATGTTGCTCTCTCAGCTTTCAGCTCTTGGCCTGCCGAAGATTTTTTTAGGGTTTCCGCGGGGCATTAAAAAGCATTTAAGTCATTAAATGGATTTTGCGAAAATTAAGGCCTTAAATGGCATAAAAAAGCATAAATTTTAATCCTACAGGCATTAAAAATGTAGATAGTTTTGAAGAAAATTTAATATTATCAATATATTTGAATATAGCCTTCATAATTAATAATTTTTATTTGCTGTCGCAAAATATGTAGGTTAGTGTTATAATAAACACGCTGAACCAGCATCCGGCCGGAGCAAAATTGCCGTGATGCGGAGGTGACGCGGGCATTTTGTACAGCCGTGGACAGGAATAAAACTTTGACCAGAAAAATGGGAATGTGCAAATTCCGGCAGAAGTGGCTGGAAGACGAACAATTTAGGACATGGTTGCAGCCCGTTGGTGGTCAAAATAAAGAAGGATTTTGCAGCGTTTGTTAAAAGGTATTTAAGTTGGGTAGCTACAACGGGAATCAATGCCATAAAATCTCATATGCAGTCTGACAGCCACAAATCGACGGTAAAAGGCAGACAGCAATTAACTGTGTGTAGTAACTTTCCCTCATCAGCTTGACATCCACTGTTAAAGCTCACTTTGCGTTTTTGTGCAGATGATTTGTTGACATGCAATGTTTTGTCACAGCACTGTCTCTTTTGACTGACTTGAGTGGTATAATTGTAGATTACTGTTTGTGTACGTGGCTTAAAATACTATATATATATATATATATATATATATATATATATATATATATATATATATATATATATATATATATATATATATATATATATATATATTAGTGGTGGGCATAGATTAATTTTTTTAATCTAATTAATCTCACTGTAATCTTGAAATTAATCTAGATTAATCTAGATTAAAATGGCTCATTTGAATTCTGCCGAAGGCATTCAGAGTATGTGTGCTACCCAAATAATGACTAAAGGGCACGTGTTTCTTAAATACAAAGTGACATTTAAAAGAACTTGTGAAGAAATGCCAGAGATTTTTTTTATTATTATTAAAACTAACATAATAAAGTATGATTTTTTTTTTTTTTTTTTTTTTTTACTTTGAGCAATGATGGAGCTATATAGACTCTTCTCTAGGAGCATATAAAACAAAACAGCTCCTTGGAAAAAAATGAAATGTAGCCTAATATTGTAGTAGTTATAAACAAAGGTCTATTTTTAGTTCAGATTAACATTTGAGGGCAGCAATTTTATTCATAATGTCAAAATAAAACCAACGTAATGTTACTTGAAAGCATTATAGCCTACTATTCCTGCCAGACTTCCATGGTTGCAGTGTTACTACAGTAAATCCATGGTAAATGTTGCAGATCTGTGGACACTGGATAGTTCATTCATGGCACAATGTAAATTCCTGGCTTCCACGCGCTGTTTGATCCGTTAATAACAGAGAAATGCAAATGTTTCTCACTAGATCTCGCAGCAATGTTATTACTTCTGTGGCGAATTCAAATGATTTCTTTACTGGATCTCTTATTAGCGCTGTGTAGTATCAGTGTCGCTTGATCACGATCGGCTCTCGCTGATAAACAACGGTCCGTCAACCACACAATAACGAGTAGCTCAGTTTCGTTCCGCTTACATTACGTTTGCCATTTGATGTCGGACAATGTTGTGGTCGCGCCAGCGTCTCTTACATTATGAGCGCGCTTGCCACGCGCGACCCGCCTACATTTGAAATAACGAAATTTTGGTCGGCAGGAAAAATGGTCCAACGAACCGTTCGGTTTGAAAATTCGCACCGAACACCGAACCGAATTCAGCTAAGTATACATCCGCGCTAAAATATCAAGGTGAAAGTCATCATAGCTTGCGTAGTAATAGACCCAGCTCCCAACCCAACTTTGAGAATAGATTAACGGCGATATTTTTTTTATCGCCCGATAAGAGTCTCACGTTAACTCCGATAACGGCCCACCACTAATATATATATATATATATATATATATATATATATATATATATATATATATAGGGGTGTAACGGTTCACAAAATTAATGGTTCGGTTCGATACGATACACTTGTGTCACGGTTCGGTACGGTTCAGTTCGGTATGTTTTCCATACAGCAAAAATAAATAAATGCCAGAGAAATTTCCTTGAATTTTTTTTTTATTATTATTATTTTATTTAATGAAACTAACATCATAAAGTATGATTTTTTTTTTTTTTTTTTTTTTTTTTTTTGTTGCTTTTTATACTGAGCAATAATGGAGCTATACTTGACTCTTCTTATGAGCATATAAAACAAAACAGCTCCTTGGACAAAATGAAATGTAATATTGTAGTAGTAGGCTAGTTATAAACAAAGGTTTATTTTAGTTCAGATTAACATTTGAGGGCAGCAATAATTGTATTCATAATGTCAAAATAAAACCGACGTAATGTTACTTGAAAGCATTATAGCCCACTATTCCTGACAAACTTCCATACCTTGCAGTTAGTGTTACTACAGCAAATCCATTCCACGGTGAATGTTGCTGATCTGACACCGGCCAGTTCATTCATGGCACGATGTTTCTTCCTGGTTTCCACGTCAGCGCTGTTTGATCCGTTAATAACAGAGAAATGTGCATGTTTCGCACTAGCTGTCGCAGCGATGTTATTACTTCAGTAATATTCAAATTCAAAAAGCATTTGAAATTCAAATGCTTTCTTTACTGGTCTGGATCTCTTAGCGCTGTTTGGTAGTGTTGCTTGATCAGGCTTGCGCATAGGGCTCGCGAGTCCCGCTTCACAGGTCAAAACTGATAAACGGTACACACAAACACAATAAGAGTAGCTCAGTGTCGTTCCTTACATTGCATTTGCCAGTTGATGTTGTGGTCGCGCCGCGCTTGCCACCCGCGACGCGCCTTCATTTGAAATAACGGAATTTTTGTCGGCAGAAAAAATGGTCCAACGAACCGTTCGGTACGTAATGCGTACCGAAAACCGAACCGAAAGCCTCATACCGAACGGTTCGATACGAATACGCGTATCGTTACACCCCTAATATATATATATATATATATATATATATATATATATATATATATATATATATATATATATATATATATATATTAGGGCTGTCAACATTAACGCGTTAACGGCTGCGATTAATTTTTGTCCAGTTTAACGTGTTAAAATATTTAACGTAAAACGCAGCATCCATTAATTTTTTTCATCCTTTGTGTAGCGTTACATTATATGATCCCGCTCTTATTCGTGCAAATGCTTTTAAACGCGCTGCCTGTGAATGTCCTGTCTGTGACACACACACACACACACACACAGAGAAAGACGGGCGCCAGTATCGTGCGCAGAGACAGCGTGCCAGAAAACGGTTCTCTTTCGCGCTTGAACGAACAATAACACACACAATTATGCTCATAGTATCCTCATAACATAAGAGCAGTCTTAAATTAGTGAAATAAAGTCTTAAATGAATGCAAAGAGTTGTGAGAGAATGAGGCGTGTGAGATGTGTTGTGCAGCAGAGGCTGGTCTTAAAGGGACAGCAGCCAATAAAGCTTTCTGTCAGTAAAGTTAAACAAAGAACAAAGGGAACAGAGACCGTTACTCACTGCTTTTGACTGAAGAACTTTTGTAGCTTTAATAAGGATTAGTCTATATTTAATTTATAGTTTATGCGTGCAGGCTGTTTGATAACTTTATTCAATTTCTGTATACGTCCTACCTGTTAAATATGACATTTATTATAGGTTTATGTGAGGATTGTTTAAGTTAATTTAAATTAAGTTATATTTTTTTGAAGCCTAATGTTAAAAAATGGATAGCTTTCAATTACACTGTAATGTTGGATGGCTATAATTAATGTTTAAAATTAGAGGGGGGGAAATCATTTTTATCCAGACATCAATAGCTGTATTAGTGTCAGTGATACTGGCCTTTATGTTGTCTCTACATTAATTTGTAGATTAACTGTGAAATTATTACATTATAAAATATATAAACTAATAAACCTATAAAAATGTAAGTGTTTTTAATTGCGATTAATCACAGAAAAAATGTGTGATGAATCGAGTCAATCGATTGACAGCACTAATATATATATATATAATATCCGTGGTTAGTCATGAGTCGTGTATGGCATTAAAAATGTAAAAAATGGCATTAAAAAAGTCATTAAATTTAGCATTAAAAGATACCTGCAGAAACCCTTATATTTAAATCGGCAAGTTTAACCCTCTGGTGTTCCTGACATTGTCAAAAATGACAATTTGTTTTTATTTCAATAAAATGAATGTACTATGTATTAGTTTGATTAAAAAAAAAAAAAAAAAAAAAAAAGTATTTTAAGGTAATAGATTATATTTATGCAGCATTAATAATCCATTTATTACCTTGTTAACCACTGTTTGAGCATAGCCCTGAAAATGAAATTTCAAATATTGAATGCTTTGGAGCACAGACATAAGTTTGATCTCTTTTAAAGAAGAAAATTGGCAGATAATTAATAATAAATAAAAAAAGTTAACTTAAAGTTTAAGTTTTGTGTTATGAAAAATACATAAAAATACCATTTGAAATTTTTTATATATGAAATATATATTTTCCAAAACATGTTTTAAACATTTTTGACTGCGAGTCACGTCGAAATCGACCAGGCTCTGGATGCCCAGCACAGAAAAGCAGTGTGACTATTTTATTCACGACCATTCAACCGTTTTGATTGATTTATGTCCATGATTTTTTTTTGTTCACATAGCAAGTGCCAAGACCTTTACCAAGTTGAGGTCAAAAATGACTGAGCAGCAGAGGGTTAAAAACACGTGCTAATTATAAACTTAAGCCTGATTGTGATCTGATTCAGCCATCATCTGTCACCAGCACCTTTCAGTCCTTCTTCCCGAGCCCTGGCCCTGTTTAAAACCCATCATCAGTGATTCTCTTATTGAAATCAAACTCCCACCGCAGTGAGCACAAATAAAAACAAGCATTCTGTATCCTGTTTAATAATGTGCTCTGTCTCCCCGCAGGTGTCTAAGAATTTCAGCGAGGTGTTTCAGAAGCTGGTTCCCGGTGGTAAAGCCACTCTGGTGATGAAGAAGGGAGACACTGAGGGTGGACAGTCTCAGGACGAGGGCGAGGGAGGAGACAGCGAGAGGGGGTCTTCCTCTCAGAGCAGTGTGCCCAGTGTAGACCAGTTCACTGGCGTGGGCATCAGGGTAAGGACAGCATGGACAATCAAATGATTGTGTGCTTATGTACACGCAGTTATTACATGCTCAAACTTGACAAACCGTGTTTGTGCGTCAGGTGTCGTTCACAGGTAAACAGGGAGAGATGAGAGAGATGCAGCAGCTCTCTGGAGGGCAGAAGTCTCTGGTCGCTCTGGCTCTCATCTTTGCCATCCAGAAATGTGACCCTGCTCCTTTCTACCTGTTTGATGAAATCGACCAGGCTCTGGATGCCCAGCACAGAAAAGCAGTGTCAGGTACCATCAGCCAATGCAGTGTTGACATTAGAGATGCAGTGGAATTTCAGCCACTGAAAAGAGGATAAAAGGCAAAAATAAACCACTAGGCCTACATCAAAAAGAAGTGATCTGGGGCCGGTTTCACAAAGCTATTTTAGACCGGTCTATAGTGTTAGACAAGTCTAAAATTTGCTCATAGACTAGTCTAATGCAAGTTAGACTGTTTCA
This sequence comes from Squalius cephalus, assembly GCF_949319135.1. Lineage (NCBI taxonomy): Eukaryota > Metazoa > Chordata > Actinopteri > Cypriniformes > Leuciscidae > Squalius > Squalius cephalus. Next base: position 12,679,508 of record NC_137134.1, read on the forward strand.
CAAAAATAAAGACTGACTTAATTTAGACCAAAAAAAATAGACACCTTACCCCCAGGCTAACTTAGGTCTAAGACTCTATGTTACCTTGGCAACCAGCAGTAACAATCAGTTACATTACAAACTGCCAAAAGAAAAGGGGAAATGGCTCAAAATTTAAACATTTCTTCTTGTTACTACATTCTCAAGTAAAATGTCCTTGTAACTGTTAGGGCTGTTACATAGTCAACGCGAGCTCCCTTTCATACGCAAGTGTCACGCGCGATGCGTGAAATGCAATACACCGTGACTGCTCAAACAGGGGGTAGTAGAGTCATAGTGGAGTCATAGCTCTGAATGCCCGTCTATTTCGCTTCAAACGCTCGCTTTATACGCGCGTCCTAATCGCCTTGGACGAGCGAATGGATTTAAAATGTTCAAGCGGCGAACTAGACGCGAAATTGACGCTCTATTCGCGTTTGGTGTGAACGCTGCAGCATAATAACAGGCTGCGATGTCAAGATTGCAATGCTGGAATGTGTGTGTGTGTGTGTGTCAGAGAGAGAGAGAGGCACGGGCGCGATCGAACAGTGGAAACATAAAAACATTCTGCGTCATTTATACTCCTCCAACAAACACATATTTTCCGCTGGGGTAAACTGCACTGAGCGGTTGAATGTGCTTACTCGATCCGCCATGTTTTTTGTTTTGAAAAGTGTCTTATTTTACCCAGAATGCATTGCAGTGTAGTCCTACTTAAGATAGTCAGAGTCTTAAGTGCTTTGTGTAACGGTCTGATTTAGATGTCTATCTGAAGTCTGACTGTCTACTATATCTAAGCCATAGTCAAAGTCTATCTTTGTGAAACCGGCCCCAGGTTTTAATCAAAATAATGCTTTTTTTCTTTAATTCTACCATACCTGTCGTTTGTTTTATCTTTTCACTACACACAAAATGTTTGGTTTTGGGAGGTTACAAGCTTCCGCTTGGAGTGAATAAGTGGTTTTGCAGTGCGTCAGTGGTTTGTATTGCTGTCTTTCAGATATGATTGTGGAGCTGGCTGGACATGCTCAGTTCATCACTACGACCTTCAGACCTGAGCTTCTGGAGTCAGCAGACAAGTTCTACGGCGTCAAATTCAGAAACAAGGTAACAGCATTATTAACACCTTGATGCGTGAAGTAATTAGCAAATGCAAATGAGTCTTGTGCATAGAAAATAAATGAGCTATAAATGGAAGTCTTGTCAAGCTGTACAGATGATGATTTTCCTAAGCTCTCTCTCTCTGTGTGTGTGTGTTAGGTGAGTCACATCGATGTGATCTCAGCAGAGCAGGCCAAGGACTTTGTGGAGGACGACACCACTCACGGCTGAGAGAAACAATACCCCGCTATCACTCATTTTCCTTGTTTCTCACCACCATCTCAACTGGTGTGTTTTCCTTTTTAAAATCCCAGTTGGAATGAATGAATGAAAAGCAAAAGTTTGTTTTTCTTAATCTGCTTGGATTCAGAACAGGATATGCTGACTTGTTTTACAATTTTATATTTTCTTTCCTCTCTGTTGATTCTCGTATTTCAAGGATAAAACACTGAAAACATTTTTTTAATATTTGATGAAATGTGCCGTGCTCCACACTCGAGTTATTTAAAGATGAGGAAGTTCAGACACTCAGTTTCAAAGTTAAGCGCCAGTAAAGGAACAATTGTAGTATGCTAAGACTGAATACACAGGTAGGTGTATGTTAAAGAGCTGTGGTTTGCAGTCTGCCGTTTGACACCAGTTCTCTCTTCCTTTACTAATAAACCAGCATGAGCTATTTCATCATACTCTCCTTTTTAAGTGGTATATGAAAACGGCTCGTTTTGTAGGTTTTCCGAATGAGCCTACATGTTTTTTTATCATTGTTTTGTTGATGTTTCATTTATTCTTTAGGTCATTGTGATTATAGTCTTCTAATGTGTATTCTGTTACCCAAAAAGAATAAAATTACCCTGGTCTTTATCAAAGCTGATTCCACTGGTTTCTTGTCGCTAGAGGGCGCCGTGTCACACATTGTACAGTTTTGATATTATTACATCATGTGGTTGCAAAGAAATCAGCGATTTTGAGGCTGCTTTTGGCATGTGCAGTGCAAGTAAGTTCTTTTTATTCATAACTTAAGTAAATATATATATATATAATATGTGAATATATTTTATGTGAGTGTGTGTGTGTGTGTAAAATTAAAATATATATATATATTTTTTTATAGGTTTTTTGAGAAGTTGTTCCTTATTAAACAAATCTCAAGGTAAAATTTAAACACAGCCTACCATTTCAATAAATATTTATAATATGATAAATATTTCTGTTTTGTAATGCTTGTCATTGTTTTCATCCCAGTGTCTTTCAAACCTGAGCTTAAGCAGATCAGAGTTGAGTGAGGAGATCAGGCTTTGGAAATAATCATGCTTGTCTGTAATAGGTTTGTAGTCATTCTGTTGAAGGTGAGTCATGTTCACTGAAATAATCTGGGGATATTGGATCCTTTTTCCATCTGCCAACAACACAAACACAGTTTTATCTGCCAGATCCACTCAGCTGATCACTAAACTGATCCAAGAGTCCTTTGGGCCTGTCCATCTCTCTTCTCTAAACTGCTCACACGCTTCTCTCTGCCAGAATCGCTCTCTCGTGACCCTTAACGTAATCAACAGATGAAACCACCCCATAATCACGGGGAGGCCACGATAAACCTCGCATAAATCTGTCCCTGCTTTACAGTCGTTCACCACACAAGTTAATTTGTTGTCTGACAGGTGCCGTGTCAAACCTATAACCACCATGTGCCCTTGACTCTGTCTGTCTCTGTGAATAGTGTTAGTGTCCCATTAAACTTGTCAGTTTGGTGAGCGGTGTCCTGCTGGGAGAACAGATGCTGCTGTCTCAATGCACACAAGTCGCTTCACTCTCACGGGATGAACTTTCAGCTGCCTATACAATCGGCATCTTTTTTTTTTGGGTCATTTGTTAAAAAATGTTTAGGCTAAAATAATTAAACAACACAATAACTTGCTTTCTAAAGTAAAAGCAGCTTTTCTTAGTGGACAAACATTTAAATTCCCATTATGGACTTTTAAGTCGCAAATCACAATATGTGACCAGTTATTCAAAAATGCCCTACGTATTCTGTCATCATTTTATGTGGTTGTTTTTTGTACATCAGAACTGAACACAAAATTAAAGCGATATATCGATATTATTATTATTATTATTATTATTATATATATTTTTTAGCAGAATCCACCAGCAATCAAATAATATACTTTACAGAATGACTTTTATTCACTTCTTAACTTCCTCTCCGGTAATTGCAACAAGAACGTGTCTGCCCATAGACATAATAAATACATAGACGCCCTATTGGCCGCTGGATCGTACGTCAACGGCGCCTTCATATTGCGGAGGGCAACTTTCCCATAACTCATAACGGGAATTGAGAAAAATATCTGCTTTGTGTGCTACTTGGGGCTGTACAAATCACTGCACAATTGAAAACAGGTTGTTTTAATTTGTGTTCAAGACTGAACATTTGTTTCTGGTTTTATTTGGTCATTATATAATTAGTAATAGTAACGTTAGTTGGCCACCGGAGTCAGTCAGACTAAAATAGCCACCGATGTTGCTAGTTAACTTAGCTGTGAAAGTTGAGACATGAGTTGACATGATTTATACTATAGTTTTAGCTTATATTATATTTTATATTATAAAGTAAATTTCCTGAAATCTAAATATTCATCTATATTTTCTTAAAACCGACTTTTATGACAAGTACTCGTTTCGGGTAGGTACTTGTCACTTTTTCATTTACTGTTTTTATTATTGTCTATATTATTCTGCAGTTGATATTACATTGTATTTGCTATTATTATTATTATTATACCACTTGCGATTATCAATCTATTAGTTATGCTGTTAAATTATTTTACTATTCACTAGTCACTATTTAACTTATTATTTTGTATTGTCTATGTTCTGAAATTGATATTTCATATTCTATTGCTATTATTATAGTATTATACATAAACTTTATGCTGTTATCAATATATTATTATATTATTGTACTTATGATATTATATAATTATACTATTCATTACTATTTTATTTGCTGTATACTGTTTATTTTATTGACTATACACTAAACTATTTACTATTACTTCTCACTTTATCTTATATTTACTAATTAGATTGCACAGTAGTTGTACCATATCATATGTATTACCATAAAAGATCCATCAGTTATCTTTGTTATTGAATATTTGGAGTATCTATCTGTAAATATATATATATAATTTTAGTGCTATAAAAATACGGAAAGCACCTGCCGGTGTGATTTGTATTTGCTGATTTGTTTCATTTTCTCAATGACGGTCAATTCTAAGCACAAGAAAAGCTAAAATCGGGTTAAAGACAGAAAATGCTTTTTCCACAATAAGAAAACGTTATTTCATTGAATGAGAAAATTAAATTATATCTCAGTATGGGGGTCTTCACAATTCTTATCCAAGAATAAAAAGTAGGGCTGTCAAACGATTAATCGCGATTAATTGCATCCAAAATAAAAGTTTGTTTTTACATAATATATGTGTGTGTACGGTGTATAATTATTTTCTATATATAAATACACACACATGCATGTATATATTTAAGAAATATTTGCATGTATATACTGTGTATATATATTTATATTATATATCATTTGTATTATATTTAAATATTTTATATATAAATAACACATTTTTCTTAAATATATATGCATGTGTGTATTTATATATAGAAAATAATTATACTCCGTACACAGACACAAATTATGTAAACACAAACTTTTATTTTGGATGCGATTAATCGTTTGACAGCCCTAATAAAAAGCCAAATACATGACAAGCCTGAGCTTTGACAATTCCTCATTAAAATATATGTCTAATTATCGAGATTTTAAATAACTAGAGATGGAGCTTTTTGCACACCACGTACAAACCACTGAAATCAGTTGATAAATGTAAATGTTATTTTTGTTTTTATCCAGAGAAACCGCAGCTCACCCGTTTACTTGCATTTGTTTACAGCGCAGTCTTGCCCTCAGCAATATGGCGGAGGCGTTAACGTATCGCGGCCAATAGGGCGTCTATGTATTTATTATGTGTCTGCCAAATATGTCGTATATACTTTCACGTTGTTATTTGCGTATTTATTTGTTTCAGTTGTTGTATTTACTGGCTCGACTGTAAAAATGAGGTCACAAACACTTCTCAACCTGCAGATCCTTTAAATTTGACCCAGCAACTACGAGCTCTACATATAACCTCTCGCTGAGGCGTCATTGTGTCACTGCGGATCCATTTTTACCCTTGTAAACCATATGTGAAAAGGCATTTACAGCTTGCCGCTTCGAGTGGGAACTGCATTCGTTCCTTTTTTAAAGCAGTTTTATGAGGTCGTGCAAGAGGTTTATGGGAGCAACAGCAACAAACTGGAAGTTTTCATTATATTATATGCATATTCTAACCGTTATTGTTTTCCCGATGAGTGATGTTTGAGTGTTTAAATCCCGTGTGGTTTAAACATTGGGATGTATAGTGGCGAGTTAACGAGAATGGCATTCGCAGCTGTAGCTCAACCTTTTTCTGAGCAGCAATCTAGTGTAAAGGGGACGCGTTACGACTTAGCACAGGTCTCATTTAAATGGGGAGGATCGGCACATGGGTGCTGCTTTCGGCCCTTTTTAGAAAATATTCTCGTAAAATACTTACTAACAATGTCCATTTGTGCCATATTTTTTTGAAAGCCATTTCCACCAGAATGTCATTTTCAACACACCTCAAGTCATGTATGGTGTTTAATATCACTCTGACTCAAACATTTATAGAATAAAATGGCTGACTTCTTTGTCTTGCCATAGGGAAAAATTCACTGCTAAAATTTTATTTATCTGAATTGCAGTTAAATCATATTTTGACACTTTTTTATTATTATTGGGGGGGAAAACTTGTGGAAATTACGGTTGAGGGACAGGATTTTCATAGTTAAGATTGAAAGTCGTTTGAAAAGTCAATGTCGGCGTATCAAAAGGTTTCTGTGACTCTTGTGACTGAGGTGTTTGATGCGCGGCTCCACCTGTCGCTGTGGTCAGGGCCGTTTCCGAGGGTTTTCTGTGTGCAGTTGTCCTGCTGATGTGGAACATTTTGTCCAGCGCTTGCAGTTTCAGTGTCAGTCATTCTCTCAACGGTATCTGCTTTCCTACAAGTCAAGAATACTCTGGGTTTGTGACCGTGAATGTCACACATGTCTGCGGAGGGTTAATGAGGGGGTCCGCAAGAAACTAATCGATATTCTGTGCATTTGCTGTTCGTTATTTAAGAGTGGCAAATTAAAAATCTTTATGCTTACATGTATTTTTTATTTGTTTAAAATCTGTCTGTGTCTGTCTGTCACTATATATATATATATAGGTATATCTTGCTCTTATCTATCATTCTATCTGTCTGTCTATCGCTTTATTTATTATTCTATCACTTTATCACTATCTCTCGCTCTATCACTTATCTATTGCTCTGTCTATTGTCTATCACTTTATCTATTATTCTATCGCTCTATCACTATATTGTTCTATCACTATTTATTGCTCTATCTATTGTTTATCACTCTATCTCTATCTAGCGCTCTATCGCTCTATCACTTATCTATCGCTCTATCTGTCTATTGTCTGTCTATCACTTTATCTATCACTCTATCGCTCTATCACTATATTGTTCTATCACTATTTATTGCTCTATCTATTGTTTATCACTCTATCTCTATCTAGCGCTCTATCTCTATCGCTCTATCACTTATCTATCGCTCTATCTGTCTATTGTCTGTCTATCACTTTATCTATCACTCTATCGCTCTATCACTATATTGTTCTATCACTATTTATTGCTCTATCTATTGTTTATCACTCTATCTCTATCTAGCGCTCTATCTCTATCGCTCTATCACTTATCTATTGCTCTATCTGTCTATTGTCTGTCTATCACTTTATCTATCACTCTATCGCTCTATCACTTATCTATCGCTCTATCTGTCTATACACAAATCCGCCGCGATCTCTATGGGCGCCGCCATCTTGCCTGCCGCCATTACTGCGTGCCTGCGAAGTGACGGCGGTGTGACACTTGCCGGTGCCCTCTAATGACATTTCAATGAAAGCGGATCCTGGGGCTTAAATATTGTGATTGTCAAAACATTTTAGTTACTAAACTGAATTTTATTAGGTTTAGTGACAACATGTTGCAATGTTTATATTATATGGTACAATTTCTGGTAAGCTACGTTTTTTTATTATTGCTTGAAACAAATTTCAGGATTTCAATTCAGTTCACTTGTGATTTGATTTAATATTGACTAATTTGGATAAATATTACGTACACAAGATGGGCGTTAATTTTTCTCAAGAAAAAAAAAACTCACCTAATGCTGTAAACATACAGAGAGCCTTATCCGTATTATTTAAGGTTAAAAATAACTCAAATTAAATATAATGCGTTTTTTTTTTTTTTATAATAACAACTTATGATATAACATATAATGATATGAGTAAAAATATAATAAATATGTAATATACATATTTAGCAAAATACTCTCTATAGCTCTTTTTTTCTATGGTCATTAAATGGCTTTCCTTAGGTAAATGTTATATGACATAATTGTTCTCCAGCTGTTTTATTGACCCTTTCCGCGGTTAAAAAAACACTGATTGATCGATATTATGTATGAGGAATATACATTTCGGTAAGTTGTACTGTTTCTTTTAACATTGTTCATTCGTGTTTATTTACTATTAGCTAGAGATGATCGGTTCACGTGCCGCTAGAGATCTGTCACGTCACATTTAGGCCTACAAACGCCAAAACGGTATTTATTGTTTGAATTTCGTAATAAAATTGACAGAATCTGAGAGCTGATCTTTTTTTTATCTGTCGGTCTCCGTGTCCTCTTTGCCTCGCGATATTTCTGTGCGTGAGAAAATGGATGTGTGGCGTGAGAGCGTGTGAAAAGTTGGGTGTGTCTCACGGTGAAAGCGTGAGAGTTGGCAGCTTACAGGTATTCAAGATTATTTTATTAATCATCTGGCATGCGAGCTTCAGAACCTAAACTACAGGGCATTGATTGAAGGTCAGAATTACATGAGCTCCGGATGGATTGGCCAGATACTGCATACCTTCGCAGATGAGCTCATCATATTAAAAGGTGTCATGAGGTTTCCACAGGCAGTGAACTCGTACCATAATGTGTCAGTAACAATACAGAGAGAAAACTAAAGATGAATAGATAAAAATAACATTTCGTACAGCTATATCTGCTACAGCCGCCTACGGGACTAACACTCTACTTTAGCAGCAAGGCACGCAGTAATGGGGGCTTTACTTCCGTGTTTCGCCGGATTTGTCTATTGTCTGTCTATCACTTTATCTATTATTCTATCTCTCTACCACTCTAGTGCTCTATTTCTATCGCTCTATCACTTATCTATCACTCTATCTGTCTATTGTCTATCTATCACTTTATCTATTATTCTATCGCTCTATCTCTCTATCGCTCTATCACTATATTGTTCATCTATCACTCTATCGCTCTCACTATATTGTTCCATCTATCGCTCTATCACTATATTGTTCTATCATTCTATCTTATCACTCATCTATCGCTCTATCTATTGTCAATCACTCTATCTCTATCTATCGCTCTATCTATCTATTGTCAATCACTCTATCTCCATCTATCGCTCTATCTATCTATCACTATCGCTCTATCATTCTGTCTATTGTCTATCACTCTTATCTATCTGTTCACACTATCACGCTCTATCTATTGTCTATCGCTCTATCTGTCTATTGTCTCTCTATTATTCTATCTGTCTATTGTCTCTCTATTATTCTATCGCTCTATCACTATACTGTTCTATCTATCACTCTATCTGTCGCTTTATCTGTCTATTGTCTATTACTTCATCTATTATTCTATCGCTCTATCACTCTATCTCTATCGCTCTATCACTATGTTTTATCTATCACTCTATCTATCTATTGTCAATCACTCTATCTCCATCTATCGCTCTATCTATCTATCACTATCGCTCTATAATTCTGTCTATTGTCTATCACTCTTATCTATCTGTTCACACTATCACGCTCTATCTATTGTCTATCGCTCTATCTGTCTATTGTCTCTCTATTATTCTATCTGTCTATTGTCTCTCTATTATTCTATCTGTCTATTGTCTCTATTATTCTATCTGTCTATTGTCTCTCTATTATTCTATCGCTCTATCACTATACTGTTCTATCTATCACTCGATCTGTCGCTTTATCTGTCTATTGTCTATTACTTCATCTATTATTCTATCGCTCTATCACTCTATCTCTATCGCTCTATCACTATAATGTTTTATCTATCACTCTATCTATCGCTCTGTCTATTGTCTATCTATCACTTTATCTATTATTCTATTGCTCTATCTCTATCTAACGCTCTATATGTCTGTCACTATTGCTCTATCTATAATTCTGTCTTGTCTCTATCACTCTTATCTATCTGTTCACACTATCTATCACCCTATTGTTGCTGTGTCTCTCCATCTATATCCATCGCTCTATCGTTCTATCTGCCTATATATCATTCCATCTATCATGCTATTGCACTATATATGTGTATGTATATTAGGGCTGTCAAAAGATTAATCGCGATTAATCGCATCCAAAATAAAAGTTTGTGTTTACAATAATATATGTGTGTGTACTGTGTATAATTATTTTGTATATATAAATACACACACATGCATGTATATATTTAAGAAATATTTGCATACATATACTGTATATATATTTATATAGTTTATATTATATATAAATATAATTTTTTTATATATATAAATAACACATTTTTCTTAAATATATACATGCATGTGTGTGTATTTATATATACAAATTTAATTATACACAGTACACACACATATATTATTAAAAACAAACTTTTATTTTGGATGCGATTAATCGCGATTAATCTTTTGACAGCCCTAATATATATATATACACCCATCTCTACCCATCCGTCTTTCTATCTGTCATTCTATCTATGATGTGAAATGACAGATTGGTTCATTAGCTCCTTCACTGTAAAAAAAAATGACATCCCCAAGTCAAAAATTTCTAGTGACTGGTCTCATCTAAATTTTTCAATTAGTCTGACGTATTATTTCTCATTGAGCCAATGTTAACAGACTATTGCAACAAGAATTGCACTTGGGCCAATTTAAAAATTTAGATGTGACCAGTCACTAGAAAATGTTGATTTGGAGAGGTTAGATTTTTTTTACAGTGTTCTGTAGAGAGAATTAATTACTGCAAGTTTCATTATTATGTGCATTTCAAGTTTCACACAAATCCCGCTGACTCCCCAAAGTCTATTATCCAGGTTGAACTTTGAACACATCTTGGTTTCGTTGAGAAGATCTCGTGTCCAATTTTTAAAATCAAATTGTACCCGAACACAAAATCCTATACAGCCAGCATCCAGATCTCCAATAGATGCAGTAGAGTTGTGTGTGTGTGGGACAGAACCCCTTGCAGGAGACTCTCCGTCAACAGTTAATGCCCCAGAGCGTTACAGTGAGAGAATCAAAGGCTTTGCACGTAGACGTGCAACAGGGGCCTCTTTGTGCCCCGCAAAATGTTAATGGTCGGAAATGTTAATAATCTGCGCACGGGGGCCTGGCCTTTGATAATCTGTTGACGAAACTGATCCGGCACTTTTGGGTGACGGGCTAATGGCATTCCTCACACTTGCTCTATCATTGGCTGGAGAGAGAATGAAAGAGTCCGGCTGCCTTCGGGGACTCCCAAATGGTCAAACGTCCCTCTTCCTGTTGTATTCCTCCAGCCCTCATCCCAGCTTTACCCCCAGCCCCTTCCAGCACACTGTTTTATCTGCACTTTTTTTAGACTTTTGAAGGTCTGGCAGAAGCTCAGTGAGAGGGCGCGTGCGAGTGGGTTAACTTTCATTACCGCTGTTGATCCCGGATTCACTGGAGGCCGATTCGTAACTGCACGGAAAGACAGGACCTCAGTCGGGATTCACTGCAGTAAAACCTCCTGCAACTTTTCGGGGAGTGACTCATTGGATTTTCCTGTGGGTAGAAAGTTGTTTCTACCATGAACCAAACTTGGGACAAGGGTGTTTTTGAGAACGGACAGTCAAAAAATCTTGGGAAAGCTTGCGCCGAGCACCTCCAGAGGTAAGGAATGTGCCGCTGTGGGAAAAGTCGATTTGTGTTGCATGGAGATGTATGAAAAATCGATTTGTTAGCGAGCATTTCGTCCCTGTTTTGCGGGGATAAATCACGCTTAAGTAGCAAGTACAGTAAGAAATCATCTAAATGCTTGAACTGGCACGGGTCCTAAAGGCACAGGGATGATGGATGGGTTCGATGAGTGTAACTTTTGAGTTCTTTGCCAAAGTGCAATTCCACTGCGATTCTGAGCTGTATTATTGTAGCCACAGATCTCCAACATAAACCGTTATCATTCCTCCTGCTTATTCCGTCATGCTTTGTCTCATCACAAATGTAAACATGCATTTCTATAGATTTAAAGCAATATAAAATCAATTGATTTTGTGATTTTTATTTTTTTTTATTATAAATGTATTTTATTTTTGTAATACTCATTCTCATTTTACATTTTTAAACTTGCTAATTTTTATTCTTACTAATTTTACTAATACTGAAAATATATTTATTTGGTTCATGGGTAAACCGTTTGTTAAAACAGGACTGTTAAGTGTTGGGGAAAAAAAAAAGATCTATAAATAAAAGCAAACAATAAAGGTTGTTAAATGTGATTTATTGTTAGCACTCCTTACTGATATTTATAGCATAAATAATAGTATTTATTTATTTAAAAACTGACTGAGTTTGTGCTGAGAATAGCTACAGAATTTTTGTAAAATTAATTTTGCGATTTAGTTTAGGTGTCCCCAAAATTTACCTTTTCATACTCTGAACTTTTTAAATAGTCATTATATAAAACTATTATTTTAGCTGTAAATCATCTTAATAAATTAGTATTGTGGTAAACTAAACTTTTAAACTTTTTTTTGAAAATATTTAAACACTTAAACTCAAACTCTTGTTTATGAGTTGATAAATGATCCAAACTTAAATTACATGCTATTGCAACATTTTAAAACGTTTAAAACACTGCTAAAACACACAAGTGTTTTTTTTTAATGTTGTATAATGTAGGATATGACAGCAGAAAACTATTCCCTTCATGTTGAATCAATTATGAAGAAGAAAACAAATGGAAATTGGATAAAATGATGAACTTGGGTCTCCACAGTCAGTCAGCACATGCATTTGAATGTTTTCAGCAGATGTTACTGGTGACACTGCTATTTGTTTAGTGTTGACAAATGACAGGGCTTGATCAGTGCTGATGTGCACATAAGTGATGACCACATTCCTGCAACATGCCTCTCTATGAAATCACTTAACACTAGTCAAAATATAATGCTAATTATGCACACACAAAAAAAGAAGAAAAAAAAAACACTGTGCAGTTCATTTATATTTTTGATAATTAGTCTTGCAAAGTTTAGATGGTTGCATTGGCAAATCGTGTACAGAAAAGTTTATTTTGCAGATGTCTTGCACTTTCACTAGTGTTCGTCAGTTGAAGTGCTATGTAACTTGCTCTAGTACAGGCGAACAAAATTAGCCCTGTAAACGGGACGAACATGGCAGTGATCTTCAGTGACTGACGTATAGAATCAGGCCACTCTTCCGTGTGAGTTACTGACAGAAATGTGGATGCCAATTTTGTTGCAGCGTTACAAAGATGTCCAATTATGGACGTGGCGTCCACTGTTTCTATTTTAAAACATTCTCCGTTTTTGCACAACACTTCGTATGTGTATGTCCGGCAAAAATTGTGCGGACATAATTTCTTGCAAAAAATTATGAACAAATGCAAAGGCGAGAGAACCAATAAAATATTAATAATTGATTATTGTTACAAAAAAAAACTAAAACAAAAAAAGCCAGATAAATACCTTAACCAAGAGTTTCGTTCTACTTTAATATTTATATTTAAAAAGTTATTTAAATTTTTCTCATATTTTTATGGTTTCAAACTTCAAACTTGTATGGTCATTAAAAAATAAATATCCCTATATATATATATATATATATATATATATATATATATATATATATAAATAATTTAATATAATATATTTGTTGTTTGTGTGTGTTACAGTGGTTTGTTGTTTTGAAGAATAATAATGCAAAAATTGCTGTATATAATTTAAGTAAATTTTCATATACAGTCAAAAAATATTTAATAAGGAAATTAAGTGTTTTTGTGCAGTTTAGTTAATCTGTGCAGTCAAAGTGTATTTGTGAACACATTTAATCAAAAGTAAATCCTGCAGCATCAAGCCAATGCTGTTATGGTGTAATTTTAACGGTTACTATTATAACTTTGTGACTTTGAGAAATCTGTCATACGAAGTCAGCTTAATTGTTTTACAGTCCCTTGCACATTGGCTCCTGCATGTAACGGCGCAGTGCATGAAATCCTCAGCTGCCCGCGTGAAGCTTTTCACAGCCAGCGAAAGGTCGTGGGCTCTGACCGTGCGGTGAAAGATGGGGCATTTTTGATGGATTGTTTTTAAATAGCACTGTGGGCCACAGCATTATGACTGGTATTGTCAGGATGTGTCGGGGCTGTTGTGTTGTCCTTTTTTCCCCCTCTTGTCCGCCATGGTGTATCGCTCTCTCTTCTCCCATATATCGCTCGTCAGCTGCTCTCTCTATATCACTCTGCCAGCCCGACCCAGAGGGGGGAGTTTCCTCGTACCCCCGGGAACGTGAGGCTGATGGGAGTCCCAGACGCCATTCTGGGCTACAGCGCTTCTGTTTTTTCCCGGATACTTTGGTGTAAACAGCCGTGTGAATATGACCCTGGAAAGGTATATTGTGTTGTTAATTTTCATTGTGTAACTGAACTTTTTTCCCACAGCTGTCGTGGTCTTTGGTGTTGTTTGACCTTTGAACAGTTGGATCTAGATGTTTCAAACACCGTATAGAGCAGTAAAAGTTTTACACTTGTTTCTTAGTGAAGGCCTGAGCGCCGTGTTGACCTTGGTTCTTCATAGCATGCGTGTTTGCTGGTATTACCAGGGATGCTTAAATCACAGCTGGGAAATATGTTGTGAATGCCTTTGTCCCTTCAGCTCTTAAGACTACCGGCTATTCGGTTGCCTTTTGTCATTAGTTTCATGTCTATGCGCTCATGAATCAGTATGGTGAGACAGTGCTCTGTGGAAACACATGTGTTTTGTGCTGTTTGATGTGTAGATGCGGCAACAGAGGCCTGAGAAATGTCTTTGTTTTTAGTCCTGGAACAACAATTATGACAGAGTCCTAACTAACTATAAACTACCTGTAAAATCTGAGGCAACATTTTATAAATGGTGTGCTGACCCCTACCTTTGTTCAATTAAAAAGGGGATGTGGGATATCCAACTGGCCTATCCAATCGAAAACTTGGTAAGAGAACAGTATAGTTTTGGTTTTTTTGTACGCCATTGTACAAATGTCAAGCAACGCTTTATGGATGTTGGGAATGACTTCCAACCATAAATTTGCTCTTAACGTCCATAAAGTCTTGCCAGACAATTGAATGATTGGGTGTTAAGAAACAAAACAGCAAAACTACCATTAGCTTAGCAAGTTTTCAATTGTCAACAAGGATGTTAATTAGCAACCAAATAAGGGAGGATTTACACATCTGATGTTTGGGGAACAGAAAGGTTTTAGCATAAAATGCCCAGAAACAGAGCGGCAATGCTAACATTAGCTCTATATCGATTTGTAAAGTCATCAAGGAACCAGACTTTGAAAGAAAAACACTGCAATGCTAGCATCTTTATGACATTTAAGAACGTTGACCTTAATTAATTGTATTAGTTTTAAACTATCTACATGCCGCCACCTTTATGTGATGTTGGCAAACCTGAAAACCAGCAAAACTTCATGCTTTCATTCATTTAGTCATCTTCTGATATCCGAAATTTTTTTTTTTTTTTTTTTTTTACTTGTAAATGCCGGAGCCAAATGTTTCCTCCTATGGCTTGGGTCACATGACAGTTTATTTAGGAAGGTGTGATCTCTCAGATATCAACACTCGCCCTTTCAGCAACCATAGCACGTGTGCTGTCAGCTCCTTTGATCGATGGACGCTGGTAAAAACCGAATGGCCATTAATTATCAAAACAAGTTTGGTTGGTGAGGTTGGTTACATTTGGGAAGTGTCAATGTTTGGAATGACATAGGACACAAGTTGCTGTTTTCTTCACGTTCACACACACAAACGACTAATACAGTGTGAAAATATCTGTCTACGAGGCAAATGGCATTGGTGAGCCTGGTGAAGAAGTGCGAGGCTTGGCCCTCAGTGGGTGTCAACCACTATCAGCCTATTTGTGGTGACACTTATTTGTTTCCGTCTTTGTAGAATTGTGGGTTTCCTGCTGTGGTGTTCTGACCTCTCAGCATGTGTTCACTGCTTTGACATGTAGAAGTAAATGGGCTAATCTTTGTTGAAAGTATGACCGTCTTAAGGCACCAGCAACTTCTGCTATTTCACAGAAAGGGAATTTGTGTGTTAATTTTATCTGATTTTTTAAAAATGTATTTAGACTGTCCTGTGTCAAATGTACTTTTATAATTTTTATCATATTTAGTCAACCAAAAGGTTGCACAGAGGTTGCGCAACTGCATTCATTCAACATCAACAATCGCAAGTATTGTCTAGAATAGATCCATGTTTGGATTTATTACAGTTCATCACTGAGAAGGTTTGATTGTGAAGGAACACAGACTGACTGAACGACACCTTCATTTCAGCAGAAAATCTCAAATGGAGATTGCTAAACTCCAGCTTACTTGTTTGTCAGTGTTTTCAGATCACCTGTGTTTCTTCTTCTTGGTTGGCAGATTGCAAATATTAAGTCAATCGTTGGGTAGAAAATGTGTCCTTTTAACTGAACAATACTGTTTGGGGGATTTAAATTCTTGAAATCTGTCTAACACAAGCACGAAATCTCCTCTTTTATTCGACAAAAACAAACAATGATTTTGGTCAAGTTTTTGTTTTTTTAAACTACATTTTAGTCTCGTATTTTTCCGTCAACTATATTGCATGTTGATATAGTCACAGTTATTGCTTAATGACGCTGGCTTCGTCTCGTCATCGTCTCGTCTTGGTCATGGGAAAAAAAGATCATCAACGAACATTTTTCATCATAGATTTCATTAACGAAATAAAGCGTCGCTTCACTTCCATTCATAAATCCTGTCCCGTGGCCTCATGGGATAGTAAAGTGTCCATTGAATGTACACTTCAGAATCTCGCCAGAGAAAGTAGGTCATCCGGGGACTTTCGCCTGCTGTTTTTCGAATGCTATGTATTCTGACACACTACTCTTTGGCGTATAGTTTTTCACATACTATATTGTAGGAAAGCATTCAGTTGAATTATTGATGATTATCATCATCAATTATTTATTCAATAATTGATTTACTTTTTGACAAAAACTGAAAAGCCAGGTTCATGACCTTGCGGTTTGATGACTTCAGTGTATCAGAGCAATTTTTGCCTGCTTGTATATCCATTTATAGCTTAATCAAATAAATTGTGCCGTCTCATCTGCACGAGTTCATATTGGATGCAATTAGAAATGGGAAGTCAGCCCTATGACCACCGCTTCACACCAATCCCGATGCGGTTTCCCTTTTGAGAAAGTGCTCGATCTGACATCACTGACAGCTCTATATGTGTTTGATTGAATTATATGTAAGCACTGCTGTATCGGCACTGTAACGGCAGTCCTGCTGTGTGCAGAACATATGCTGAGAACACGTCGGCCAAGTGTAAAGGTCCCTGGGTAAACATGGTCTAAAATTAAAGAAGGTGTTTATCCGAGTTTAATTGGCTCTGTCCCTGAGCAGAGTCAAGGCATGAGGCAGATCTGCTTATAAACTAGATTTAGCCTTTATTTGATTGTTAAAGTACAAGGTCCTGGATTGGCCCTGGCACACACTAGCACGCCCGCTTTTGGCTCGACAGTGGGAACACGGCTAATGGCTGTATCTGTTTTTCCCTTAACATCCCAGTCAACATGCTCAAGTGCCCCTTTATTCAGTTCCAAATCATAGCTGTTCCTTTTAACTCCATTATATTATCCTCCTTTTAAAAAGGAAATTCAGTCATAATTTATGTTCATGCCAAAGCTGTATGCTGCTATTTTACCATAGAATACAAATATTGTATTAATTTTACTCTCATTTTATAGTGCTCAGCACCGTCTTAATGGATTATATCAAGTTTACCAATCCGTTCTGTAGAATTCCACAGAGTTTCTCCCAAAATTAGCAACTTTATACTTAAAACAAAAAATATTATACTGGATGTCATTATGATTAATATTATTAAAGTCACCCTTAAAGCTACACTGTGAGATATTTTCCCCCATCTAGCGGTGAAATTGTATATGACTACCCAGTGAATATTAGTTTCTGTTCCTTTCAATTTCGAGGGCGTTTTAACTCCTACGGTGGCCGTATTATTCCAAGATTAACATGGCTTCCAGTTCGACTTAGTCCAATTGCGCCTTTAAAACTATTCATCACCTGTGATCCGTCACAGCACAGATTTATGTTACAAGGTAAACAATACTTTTTCACCATTGACGCGAGGAAAAGTAACGCAAGTTATACTAGAGGTCGTTCTGG
Source organism: Squalius cephalus (assembly GCF_949319135.1). Classification (NCBI taxonomy): domain Eukaryota; kingdom Metazoa; phylum Chordata; class Actinopteri; order Cypriniformes; family Leuciscidae; genus Squalius; species Squalius cephalus. The sequence continues at coordinate 12,697,362 of NC_137134.1, forward strand.
CGTTATGCACAACCATGCTATGGTTAGACAAGCAACTATAAAACTTCGAATTTACACAAATAGGCTGGATTACCTGTCGAGAAGAAAGCAGACAACTTCGGCGTCCGTTTTAAAATCTTTGCTCCTCATGAGCTCTTTCCATCTGGGAAAAGTTACTCCAGTGTTGACTTTGGTCTTGCTGATTTGCCTGTCGCGTTGACGTTTTAATTCTCTCTTTCACTTCCTTGGCGACTCTGCTACATGTCCTCGAAAATAGGCGTGATCCTCCATCAGCAATCTTTCAAATCTGCCGGCAGTCGCGAGTAATCTCCCCCGCGCATTCGTCTCTGTGTCACTGAGTGTAAAGCGCGAAAGGCGAAGCTTGAATTTACAGGTATGTCCCTCTTTGGCTAATGTAGTTTCAAGATGGAGGGGCAACATGGCGACCGGCATTCGAACCCCTCACCCGTATGTACTTTCAATGGCAGATTATAAACTTACGAGAATACTTTATTACTTGAAAGAAGTCAATATACATTAATGAGCACATATATTTTTGAAAGAACTAAGTGTTTTTTGCTAAGAATCAACTAAAAAAATTACACAGTGTAGCTTTAAACAAAAAAAGTCAGTACTGATGGTAAAAAAAATATTGAGCCACCAAGTAATGCAAATTTAAAAAAAAAACTAGCCTGTACACATTATACAATTGTCTACACTGTTCTATACAGTTTTCTTTCTGTAAAAAGGAGCTCTAAAAACTATGTGATTAATCATGATTAGTTATTTAACCCACTGATTAAATATAAGTATACAAATTAGTATTTTTAAGTTGTATTGTCTGTATTTAGGTGCATAAACCCCTGGTTGGGAGTCAGTGCTCTAGAACGTGGCCTGTAGACACATTTATCTGAGATGTATAGTTACGCATTGGCATCCGTTGCCATCTTATCAAAATCTTCCAGCACTTAATGTGATAGGGACAACATTACTATCAACCAGTCAGATTTTAGGGTTAGTGCTCGAGGCATACATTGTTGTGAATGATTACTTTTTCTTTCTGTGTACTAATGAATCATGCACAACACCAGAAGCATGTATAAAGACAGTAAATAGGCTCAGTTTTGAGTTCATGTGTGGCGCTCCCCCTCTTTTCACCTAACTAACATATCACAGTCCTTTGACAACAGCCCTGTCATGCCTTAATGCCAGGAATGTGTACGGTTTCTCTCCAAAGACTTTGAAATCTCTTGCTTAAAGCTCAGGGTTGCACAGATGCTGCTGCTCAGTGTAGTGTGAGTAGTTTGTTGCATGTGTGTGCACCATAAAGGCATTTTGCTTTCGTCTACGGTCATCTCGCGTTTAACCATCTGGCATGTTTTTTTTTTTTACAACCTGTAGCTCAGTTGTTCATTTTGTGCCATTGTACCATGATGTCTGTAGTCATTTTATAGTATAGCACCAAGGCACAGATATAATGCCTTATATGAGTTTCTGTGTTGTAAAGCCAAAAATATTGAAACTTCAATGAGGAACCGTTTCTAATGTAGAATAGTTCTATGTTAAAATGGGTTTAAGAAAATATTTTAACATGGAAATATTATACATTAGGTACCGTTCTGTTCCTAATTTAAAGGGGGGGGGGGGGGTACAATGGTGTTTCATGTATTCAGAGTTGTTTACAGTGTTAAAGAGATGGATTCTCATGCTTAACATGGCCAAAGTTTTTTAAAAATATTTTGGACGAATAACGGAGAATTTCTGTGCCGAAAATCTTACTTCCGGGTTGGTACAAGTTTCGGCTGGTTTTTTTTCGACCGTGGATCTAATGACGTAGACCAGAGTGGAACTCCTTATATGAGCATTTCTCCCGGAAAAGCTCGCCCGCGCACACGTCGACTAGAGGAGAGCGAGACCGCGCACCTCAACGCGCTTCAACAGGAAATCATCGGCAGCGCTGCATAGTGTCTCCAAAGTGTGTTTTTGGATGTGAGGGAAAGCTTACCAAAGAACCCAGCGTTAGGAACAGTGGATGCTGTTTGTTCCCTGCATTTCGACGATGAATGTTTTATAAACAAAGCCCAGATCGGATTCTCTCTATGGCTCTGGCTTCGCCCACACGACCCGCCTCCAGACGCTCGTTTTTTTCCGGAAAGACTCGGTACAGCCTATCTTTTCTGTTATAAATATAATAAAACTAAAGACTTTTTGGAGATATGAAGGATGCAATACTACTCTATAGGTACTCAAGATTAACAGGAGATTGAGTGAAAATGAGCATTTCACCCCCCCTTTAAGTTTCAATATTTGTCAGAGACAATAAACAAGCCAATTGTGGGTAAAGTGTTGTTTGTTTGTTTTTTTTTTGTTTGTTTTTTTGAGGAGTCCAATCAGCCCAAAATAGCAACGCTACAGCCAATAGCATGAGTTTGGGGCGGGGCTATCTCTGTTTCCCTAACTAACCAATGCCAGACAGAGTCTTTGAGGAAAACCCTGTTTGAAAACAATTATTGTGATTCCATTACATTAAACATTTCAACGTTTAAATTATACAATATAAGTTATATATTTTTAAATTTTATATTTAATTACATTTAATAATTAAAACTATTAATATAGAAACTCAAATTCTCAAGCTTGTCTGAGATTCAGGGTGATTGTGACTCATCTCAGTTAAATATGATTGTGACAGTTTTAATCACAATTATCAGTAGGTTCTCTGATAAATATACTTGGCACCATCACAGGTTGAGAATAACTGTAAGCCATTTTGTTTCTGCTTGAGGTAGATTGAATTCGCAGTAGGTAGCGGTAGGGATTTCTCAATGAAATCTTTATAGGGTATCATGTAGGCTTGTAAGTGTTCAGGGTGCTAAGTACTCTGGTAAATAATCCTTTCATTGATTTCAGCTTTATGGCGTTTTCACACATTCTTTCTTCTCAGGTCTTCAGTATACCATAAAATAGTACTTTAGGTCCAGCTTAAACACATGTGGCCTGTTCAAAGAAAGTTCAGGGGTCACAAATGTGCTTTTTTTCAGCAAACAACCCAGGGGAAAAAAAGAAGAGAAATCTGTCAAGGTTTTAGGGAATCTATCAAGTAAAGCTTTTGAATGAGCATCAATGGAGGAAGATGCTTTTTAAGCCCAGATAGTGTAGTTATAAAAAGAAGAATTTGGTAGAGTTTGGTATCACTAATTGGCACATTTAAAGGGACACCTGTCTAAATATCTACATAATTCTCCACCTGTTTCCATATGTTCATATATGATGCACAATCACACTTCTTAAAAAAGCTAAGATGTTGTATAAGGCCCTAAATTCACGGCTTATCAATCATCTTTCCTTCAAATCGTGACGTCGAGAGTGATCTGTGGTGTATTAAGATACAGATCAACATACTATATTGGATGAGTAGCCTTCTTTTTCCATTTTGAGCCAGTATAAGGTTCAATCACATCTGAAACGGAGACGAGTCTGCTAGCTGGTTGCACTGTGGGGTCTCGTGGTCTGGCCAGGTGCTCGGTGTATAAATTACCAGGCACGGCAATGCCCGCATTTCACCAGCAGGTGTGCTGAAGGGAATAGAACAGCAGGGGTCAATATATAATTTTACTACTCACCATTTGTAATTTTAGATGCTAACTGCTGCCGATGTTAATGGATAGTAATGCCTGATATTCCTCATGGACTAACAGCGGTGTTCGTCTCTGATCATGTGACCTGGCCCGGCCTATAGTGTGTGTACTGTGTGACCGACATTTTGTTGACTTGCTGACAGTTGAAAATAGGTCGCCTTTCGATCGCTGCCAAGACTGCAGTTGCCGGTAACTATTGTTCAGCAAGTTAGATAAATGAGGAGGATCGAAATACCAGGAATAATTGACCCATAATCTACTGGTGTCGGCACCTAGAAGTTTTTTTTTTTCGAAGATCACAAAATAAATGTCCAAGCCATATTTCTATCTATAGGGAAAGAGGGAGAAAAAAGAGACAAAATTAGGACTTTAAAGTCTTTTGCATTGTGATTTTTAAACACATTTTTCAAATGATCATTTTTTGTAATTAAAAAAATGTATATTAATAAGCAATATGGCTGATAAGCAATAGTTACTAAGATAGGATTGATCAGTAACATTTTTAAGTGTCAGTTGTCTTCACAATGCAGAAAGCTTAATTGTATTAAAGCCTAATTTTATTTAAGCAAAATATCTTATTCTGGAGTGACATTTATTTTTTCAAGTTAATTGCTAACACAAACACAAAACCAGTTGCCTCACATACGTATAGCCTCTGAGGGCTCCAAGGTTAATTTATAGGGCACGGTGGCAACAGGCAAGGCATGTTTTACAGACGTTTTACAGACCCTGTAACAGCTTGTCTTTCTCTAAGACTCCATATGATCTTCCTCGTAACACAAACCCATCCAGCCATGCCAAAAAAAACTCCTCACCATATTAGCAACAAAATTAATAGATGAAGGGATGTAGTAATGCTCTGAAAAATAGCGGACACAACATACTTGTCAGCTCTGCTCAAGAATATTATTTACTTGGACTTAATCTTGGACTTCACCCAGTTATCATAACTGATTGTTAAACAGGCATTATAGTTTAGTTTAGTGTTAGTTTAGTTTTAGTCTATGAAAGTTACAACAAGGTTCTACATACAAATACCACAATGACACAAGTTTATGTGCTTGGCAAAGTAGCATTAGCATAGTTGCATTAATGTTTACATGTTTTATTATTATCCGCTGCACACATTGCTAACAAGGTTCTACATATTAAGGACTCCAAATACGACAAGGACGCATGTTTATGTGCTTGGCGAAGTAGCATTAGCATAGTAGTGTTAATGTTTACGTGTTTGTTTAGTCCACTCTGTAACAAGGTTCTAGATAAGGACTCCAAATACCACAAGGACTTGAGTTCATGTGCATGGCAAAGTAGCATTATCGTTCGTGTGTTTTAGGCCTGGTTTCACAGAAGCCAGGATTAGGCTTTAGTTCAATTATGACATTTAAGTATCTTTTATAAACATGCCTTGAAGGAGTTACCAAGGCATACCGCACTCACGATCACCAAGGTGCCAGACAAACAAGACTGAAGATCTCAAAAAATAAACTGTCTGCACACTTAAATCCTTTAAGCAAATTTAATCACCAAGCTTTCGGTCAAACGACCATCCTCGGGGCCTGATTGCTACATTTATTGTCTGTATGCCCTGAGGATAAACATGCCTTAGAAAAAAAAAACATACTGATGTGCATCTTGAGACAAAACAAAGGCACTGAAATATTTTAAGATATCTCTGTGCAAGTTGCTTTCAGTTAAACATGTTCAAACATGCATTTTAGTCTGGGACTAGGCTTAAGCCTTGTCTTTGTAACATACTCGGTTACTTGCGTATCGCCAATATGGGCGCGGCATCTGGCTATAAAAGCAGGCGATCTGGCATGCATGGGATACTCAGATTAAATTCGACTGAAGCGATGAACTGAGAGTCATGCAGCAATATAGCACGGCCTGAAACGCAGTACTCATTCCCGTATCTCAGGGAACGGAGGTTACGTAAGTAACCGAGTACGTTCCCTTTTGATACATTACTCGTGCTGCGTCGCTAGATGCTGTAATTGGGAACCAATACAATCATGCCGTGCTCTGGCTGCGGAACGACTATAATGATATACTTGGCCTTAAGCCCAGGACACACCAAACCGACGCCAAAGAACTAGTGCTGATGAAAGCCGACTGTGTGTCGCCTCGCGAGAAAAAGCTGCACCTGAACACACCTAGAGAACTACTGCCGACTGTCAGCTAGAATGTGTGTTCTGTGCCTGCGTGTAAAAGAGACAACTGTCTATTTCTGAAGATATATTCATCTATATTCCTCATTCAAAAAGGGAAACCGACGTTGCAGATACACAAACCATAAACAAAGCAGTGCGTGCTTACCGTTTTGAATATCAATCCTGCCAAAAACTTTCTTTATTCCACTCCGCTCATGTTAATATTGACATATTCGCCAAGGAACACTCGAACGACCTAACATTAAAACGGCCTTCTATCTGTACCGTTTTGACTTCTTTGCTCGCTGTTTTGCTATTATTCTTGTGCAGTGACTCGTTCACTAAGCTGAACGGCCAATCAGAGTTCTCTCTCTCACCGACGGCCCGACGCCGATTCAACATGTCGAATCGGCCGAAAAAAAGCAGACGAGGACCAATTTCAGCCGACTGTGCGGAGCCGTGCAGAACACACTGAGAAAACTTAGTCGGCCGACGCACAAAAACTGCCCGACAGCCGACCGTCGGCTTGGTGTGTCCCGGGCTTTAAGCCCTAACAGAGCCTAGAGGAACCAAGACATAATAGGGAATACTCATTTCGCTAGGGGGTCAGATGTAAGTCAGAGCCGCCTAGGAACGTAAACCAGGAAGAACTCCTAGAGGTCGGTCCTGCCCTGGACAATCGTTCCAGGAAACCTGTATGGCCTAGGCACTAGAAGGGCCGAGAGCTGGTTAGGTAAGAGAAGACAATAGCCTGTTACCTTGTTACCCTGTTAGTTTATGTGCTTGACGAATCAGGCGACTATTGTAGTCTTTATGTAGAAGCTTGTTAGCAGCTATTGTAAAAAGGGGAACACATGGAGAATTTTGATTTCCAGATTGGCCTGAAATTGTTGCTGTACTAATTGATGCTATTTTTATTTTATAGAATAGTGTACTTGTTTTTAGGTGACATTCATGTTTAAAAGCCTGAATTTACATTCCCAAACTGTTTCCTACAGGTCTCTACCGCAGTATTTTGTGACAGATCCTTTCTATGACACGTCTTTCTGACTCAAACTCAGTGGGCACCCGCCAAACATTGTTTGTTTCGTTTAACTCGGTGGGGAAGCCAACCCTGTGGTTCTGGTGTCATTAGCTGAACTTGATGAGATGACAAAAAACACTAAAGTTTCCCTCTGGAGGCAGTCTGAATGGATGAACCAGCTGCAGGTTGGCGTTGATTGTCTGTGGGGTGGGACGTGTGAAGGTGCGGGCTATTTGTGTTCATTCACAATGTAAATATCAGGCAGATTTATGAAGAGTGAGTCATGTAGACATTTTAAGGGTCGAGGTGACTCATGTCCACCCACGGTCCGTCTTACATAACACCCAAAACGTCACAAACGCAGGTAGACCTGCCGTTCCTTTCAAACACCACAGCAATGATACAACAGCAAAAGTTATGCTAAGGGTTTTTTTTTTACTTTTATACCATTTTTAAACAAAAGTTTTGAATTTATGTCTCTAGTTAAGTGGTAAACATCAGACGTCAAATTAAGTTGTTTAGGGTTAGGGTTGTTTCATATTTTTAATTTTAGAATCATGAACACAGGAAGCCAGGCTTCTCTTCTCTTCTCTTCTCTTCTCTTCTCTTCTCTTCTCTTCTCTTCTCTTCTCTTCTCTTCTCTTCTCTTCTCTTCTCTTCTCTTCTCTTCTCTTCTCTTCTCTTCTCTTCTCTTCTCTTCTCTTCTCTTCTCTTCTCTTCTCTTCTCTTCTCTTCTCTTCTCTTCCAGTTTACATATTTTACCTGTACTAAAACTATCTGTAATGCTGCAAACTATTTTTTTATCATATTTTAATTCATTATCATAATCATGAACTCAATGGTTTGTAGCGCAAATAGTTTTACAGTTTACTGTACTTTGTTATTATTAGTTATTTACTAATGCATATAAAAATATACTAATGAATAAAAATATATAGCTAATGAATCTGAAGTCTTACACATTAAACACACACACAACTTATTTGTTGCAAAATAAGGCACCTGGTGCATGTTTGTTCATCCTTGGCAGTATCACCAAGACTTTATATTACTATATCTAATATTTATATTATCTTAAAACATCAATACTTCTCTGCTTTTTATATTTATAAAGAAACAATGTACAAAATAATATGCCAAGAATTTCAGCCTATTACGTCGTCTATTTTTGTTTTCTTGATTTAAAGGGGTCGTAAACTGCATTTTTTAAAATGATTTTATAATGTTTCCTGAGGTGCGCTTATGTTAGCAAGTTATCGCTTCAATAAAAAAAAGCTGTGAGTTTTAGTGCGAGCACATACAGGCACGTCTGCTTCAAAATATGGCATTAAAAAGCTATCTTTGGCAAACGGGTTGCTCTCGACCTGCGGTGGTTCGGAATCGCAAGGGGAATTGGATATACGTGTTTAGACGTAGGTCAGAGTCTTTTAATATTTACTTTAGTAGTTAGTAATTAATCCGCAATCAAGTTTGTTGTCAAGATAATCTCGGAGATGTTACAACTAAAATGTCAACCATTTAAAAATGAAATAAAAAGCTTTTAACATATTAATTAAAAACATTTATATAATTAAGATCTTCAATATATTGTGCTGATTTGGCTAATTCTCCACGTGCCTTTTTTTGTCAAGTTTTGTCTCCTGAAATCACTGCGTTTTGAATGAAAATGTATTCAATACCATATTATACTTGTCAGAATGTGCGATTCAAATGAAATCCGCATAAACGCCCCCCGCATAAACCAGAACCGAAAATTGTTTGTATATTACATCTAGACTGGGTAAACCCAGCCCGATCTGTCGGCGATTTGATTTCGCCCTGTAGCTCAGGCTGGAAACCTGTACATTCTTCTATCCTGCTTCTGTTACAAATCTGCAGGGACCAATCACAAACTGCCTGGCTTATCCACCTGGCGTGCTATTGGGGTTTAATCCAATCCATTTCCTTTTAACCTCTCCACCATGCTCAATGGCTTCTTTAGTTTAGCAAACAAATCACTCGAGTGGGTGTAAATACCACTCACTTTCATGTATTTTTTTTTTTTGCACAACCTGCAAAAATCGCTCGATGCCATTGCTGCTTCTGCAAACCACTGATCAATGCTCCACACCAACACGTTTGTTGACACGTTTCCTGCCTGGAGTTTTCGCTGCAAATTACGTCACCTGGATCGTTGGTCTGATTGGTTGAAGGACTATCCAATTGCGTTGTCACAGAGCTACCCTCATTTCTTTGTCAAGGGATGTAATCTTGGCTCGATACTTCCTGATGACATACCTTCTCCGGTTGGCACTGGGCTTGCAGCTGTAGACGCGGCCTGACTTTCCCTTTGGTCCCCTCCAGCCTGGATCTGGATCACCTGATGCTGTATTTGCTGGAATTGGTACTGCATATTTCGCCAACGCTGGTCTTGCTTCACCATTACTTGCTCCATTCGATCATCCCGGGCGGCTTGGGACTGCAGGAGAACTTTAACCAGGCCAGCCAGTTCTGAGACAATTCCCTCTGTCGGGCCCGCTGTTTCTTGTAACTCCGTAGAGCTGGGCGGCTCCTGATCCATTCCCAACTGCTCATCTGCACCTGCACCTCGGTCTTGTCTGGTCTTGGGTTTCATAACGATCCCACTTCTGACACCACTTGTCACAGAGACATCCAGAGTTCTTCAAAATAACACATGGAGGACGTTAAATGCCAGTTTTTATATTTATTTAAGTTCTCCCAAGCCAGTAAAGTGCAGGGTGCTCACAGGTGCCAAAGCATGAAAAATTCAAAAAGAAAAAAAAACAACTTCAATATACAAAAAACAATAACCTTGCATCAGGTCTAATACTTCAGTCAGAGTACTCAGCTGATACAGCATTCACTACCACCAGTCTTAGCCCTCCTGATCACTTCATTATGTGAGAATTTATACACCTGGGTACAACCATTTCTCAGTAATAATCACATGGGGAAGTAATAAAGACCATGAACATGTAATAAATATCAAGTAAAAGTATTATGTGATCAAGTAACTCCATTTCCTTCACCACACAAATTTAAATAACAGTACAAACTTCAATAAATAAACTTCAGCAATAATTAGAGGAAGGAAACATTAACATCAAACAATTCCCCCTTTCGCACCATACTTGGTATCTCCCACTCCCCATGATGCAACACAGCACAGGTATAAAAAGCATGAGAAAAGTCCATTCCAGTCTTTTACCCAAATCAAGATGGCCACCACCATGTATGCTGATCCAGGTGACAATCAACAGTCTGTAGCAACTTCAAATGTCCTCTGGGCTAGTGCTCAGGTGGCCAGTCTGAGACACAACAGTATAGTTGTAGATATATTTGTGTGGTTAATCCATCTCTCCTGTCGCTGGTACATCAAGGTAAATAAAGAGTCTTTTAAAAACCAAGTATGTGTTCATGTGTTTTGTGAAAGGGCAAACAAGGGGTCACAAAGAAATGAGGGTAGCTCTGTGACATGCGTACAGAGTCATTTGAACTATGCCCGTTGATGCAGTAGAAAATTGTGCAGTAGAAAATACAGAGCAGACTCACCAGACTAATGTTCAATCTTAAAAGATTAAGCTTGGTCTGGTGATAGCCAGACTACATTACATCAATGTCTGAGCTGTCATCTGGGGTGGCAAATAAGGTGGCAAATCTCAGTTTTAGAGTGGCAGCTGCCACCCTTGTGGCCACGCCCCTGGGTCAGATGTCAGATTTGATTCGGAATTTCCAATTCCAAATTTGGAAGTGGCTCAGAATGGATGCGAAAATCTTGTGTGAATTTTTGTGTTTTACACATGTGCAACAAATTCCGATCACTGTCAGATTGGCCAAAAAAAATCTGATTTTTTACTCTCGTGTAAACCGCCTAACACCGTGTTTACACCGGACGTGACAACAGCTAGAAGCTGTCTACACTGGATGCAACAAAGCGACCTTTGCAAATCCATTTGTCCTTCCTATGAGAAGTATCGCCAGTGCTCGGAATACGGAGGCATCAATTTACTGTTGGAAATTTGTTGTCAAGTCGCACCACATCCAGTGTAGATATGGTGCAAGTCAATAGATCCTATTAACAAACAGTGCATGCATACGCACATATTTTATTATCATCAAAATTTAACGCACAAACCACCCATTCAACAATACATAGGCTACTTACATTTTTTTCTAAATCTGGGATAAAAGTCAAAACTGAAAAGTTTTAAAAAAAATATATGTTTTCTATCTGTTTTATCTGGTCTTGATTATAGCGTGTCACTTCGCTTGAGGTTTTTGATGCGCATGTGCTCACGCAAGAGCCCGCCGGAAAAGAGCCATGGGTGGAGCATGAAGTCCAGCTCCCCGTCTCGGGTTGAGCTTGACCTGGTCCAATGACGTCCAGAGAAGGGGGACGTCTCTGGAGTAGGCATCTGTTAAGTGCATGAGGATAAGTTTGATAAGTGGCGTGTGGTTGCACAGGTACGTTGTGCGGAAGCCCTTATTTGGAGATGGTTTGACTGTGTATTATACACTACCTGATTTGTTTACTATCATCCGTTTTTATCAACATTACGTGCTTCTGCACCTGCCGTGAGTCATTTTGCGTGAAAATCATGCTTTAGTCAACTTAAGGCTAGAGTTTCATTAGAAATGGAGCTAACCTGATGTTGTCGATTATCATTATATCTTCTGTACTCCTTTGTTTCTTTAACCACTGGCCCAGTGTTATCTATGGAAACAAACAAGCCGTCACTGCTCTATTCTCAGCTGCTGCTATCAGTACAGCTCAGCCCACGGTTATCTCATAAGAGCATTCACGGAGACATGGACAGACAGTTGGAAGGACGTGTGTCTAAGATAGGGTGTCCAATTTCATTAGCCTTTGTTGCCTGCTTGTGTCCTCCTCTGATAAATGGGAAGAATCTCTGTCTTTGCAATTTTGTGGATGATGGGAATGATGTGTGTGAATGGGACAGAATGTGTTGTGTGATCTTCAAAGGCGTATTAATAACATCTCATAACCCGGGTGGCCGTAGCACAGTGAGGTCTGGAAAGTGTACAGCTGTCGTCGACTGTAACCTCTCATCGGATGATCTTGCCTTATCAATGGGCCCAGTGGGGAAGAAGTGATGTCGGGGCTTCTCTTAATGGCCGGTCGTAATTAAATGACTGCAAATGGGCCCCAGATGCAAAGTTAGTGTCGCCCCTCGACTGTGATGCTAAATTAAATGCATTAGTTGAGCACAAGGGATCACGGTTGGATTAGCATGGACAAGTTTGCCCCTGCTGGTAGATATGATAACAACACCGTATGGCTGCAAAAAGCATCTTTATTCATTGATGACAATTCAAAAGTAGCTACATGCTACAAAAGGAGGTTCCCAAATGGGGTTTTAACAGCAGTGCCATTAAAGAAACATTTTTTGCTTCCCCCAAAGAACCTTTCAGTGAGCAGTTCTTTAAAGAACCGTGTTTTCTCAATGTGAAGAACATTAACCCCTTTCCACTATAAATGGAAAGTTATTCATGGTTCTGTTGATGCCAACAAAGAACCATTATTTTTAACAGTGTAGTTAACAATTAACTGTAGGCATGTACGATGCGCACTGCACAAAACCAGGGACATCCTCATTTTGTAAAACAATATATAGAAAGTAAATCATGTTTTTTACATGTTCTATTTTATATACATCTAAAAACAAATAAATGTGTTTTCCTTTTTCCTTTTCTATTTGGGTTTAGAAGTGAATGTGTTTGTTTGTGTGTGTGTGCGACTGTGGGATGATTCAGATATGGCTGTTACTGGACTGAAGCGGGCGGCCTGCCAACCAGTGATATTTTCAGGCTTTACTGCTGCACTAACTTTATTTTAATAGGGCTTATTTAAAGAAGTGCAAAGTGCAAGCTCATTGTGTGTGTATGTGTGAACTTCACCAGCAATATGCCTTAAAGGAATAGTTTATCTAAAAACTAAAATAATCCAATAATTTACTTGCCCTCAAGCCGTCCTCCCAGCTTTATAATGGCATTGAATAGTGCCCAAGTTTTTGAAGCTCTATAAAGTGCATCCATCCATCCATGCCATAAATGTAATCCAACTAGCTTCTGGCAATGTCCGTACACAGAATGAATTGAGAGTTGAGCTCACGAGAGATCTGAGCTCTGGCGGAAGGGTGACCTCTGACCTGACATATGATGTAGCTCTTCTCTAATATCGAAGTCCTCTTTAAAACTTCTCGTTTTAGAGTTATATTTCATGACCGGCATTTTATGTTGCTCTATCCTCTGTGCTTCAGTGTTCGTCAGTTCTCACCTAAGCTTGCACTATGCCTATGTCATACGTCGGGTCATACAACTCGATTATCTTGTGATTGTGCGTATGGCTGTTGCCGGAAGCCAGTGATCACAGTTTATAAAGTTATAAATATGGATATTTATAACTATTTTTCTTACAAAAATGCATCTCTTTGCTTCAGAAGGCCTTTATTATGACCCACTGGAGTCATATGTATTACTTTTATGATGGATGGATGGATGCACTTTTTTGGGCTTCAAAAACTCTGGCACTATTCACTCCCATTATAAAGCTTTGAAGAGCCAGGATATTATTTAATATAACTCCGATTGTGTTTGGCTGAAAGAAGAAAGTCATATACACCTAGGAGGTGTATAATGTTCATTTTTGGTTGAACTATTTTTTAAAAACTTAATAAAGGCATTTCATAAGCCAAAACTTTAGAAACTCTACTTTTCCATCTAAATTTAAAGCAATATGCTTTAAAACAATAAAAAGGCATTTAATAAGATTAAACTTTTATTTAATTTTCTATTTAATTATATGCACAAATTATCAGATTAAGTCACACTTCAGATCAAGAAATAATAACTATAATGATAACAATATTAACGTCCACACCAATGCACAATATCATTCTGTTTATTATAAGCACACTGCAGTTTTGTCGTCTGCCATTTTAAATGCTCATGCTTAAAGCAGGATGGATTCTGATTGGCTGTCAGTGTTTTTATCATTCATCAGCTAGAAAAATCATTCTGAAAGAGATTCCAGTGATCTCATTCCTCTGCTGTTATCGTTATAGCTGTGGCGTGAAATCGGCTATTCTTTTAAATGTACAACTATTTTTAAAACCATAACCAACCATGAACGGACCTTTTAAAGGGATAGTTCACCCGAACATATTACTCACCCTCATGTCATTCCAACCCTGTCCAACAGACTTATTCTGCATAACTCAAAAGAAGATATTTTGAAAAATGTCTTTTTGTCCATATAATGAAAGCCAATGAAGTCACCGAGACATTTTTCAAAATATCTTCTTGTGTTTGTCGGAAGAAACGAGCTCTTGAAGTATATTCTTGGTAATATGAAGTCTGAACAATCTCTGTCCCGGCTGCTTACAGCTGTGGTGTCTTGTCTTTTTGCCAGTGTTTAATGGCTCAACAGCGGAAAAGTCACAGTAGTTTCATCCTCCGCTTCCTCATTTGTCTTCTCTGATAGTCTGCATGTCTTTATTAAATCCAGTTGGGATATAACACTAATGCGGCTCCTTCTTACTTGTGATTTTCACACAGATCATCCAACTTCCTTGAGTATGTGGCAGCTGTTCACAGCTTTTCTGGAATCTTCTGTATTTGCAGTCATTAATGTAATGGCTATTTGATAAACTGTTTCCGTTCTGTGGAGCTCACATGTGGCCACATGCTTCGTTATTTTTATTTTTTTCATAATTGCATCTAGCTGTAGCTGAGAGAAATTATAGAATAGATATTCTGTTTTGGATTTGCCTTTAATGCATCCAGCTTTATCTTTAATGTTTAGAGTTTGAAATAAAGCCAGTATCTTTCCATTTTGTCTTCACTGACAAAATTTAAACAATTACGTCAATTACAATTACTATGCCAACAATTTAAAGCTAACTTCCACCATCCCAGCCATCAAACTGCTACCCGTAAGGCCAAAAAGTTTGCTCAATTTAAAAATATATATATATTTTTTAATTCTCTGATTCAGTAAGGATGCATTAAAGCAGGGCTCTTCAACTTCGGTCCTGGAGGGCCACTGTCCTGCACAGTTTAGCTCCAACCCTGATCAAACACACCTGAGCAAGCTAATCAATGTCTTCAGGATCACTAGAAACTCACAGCTAGGTGTGTTTGATCAGGGTTGGAGCTAAACTGTGCAGGACAGTGGCCCTCCAGGACCGAGTTGGAGGAACCCTGCTTTAAAGTAATCAAAAGTGACAGGAAATACATTTATAATGTTACAACATACTTCAAATAAATGTTTTTCACTTTCACTTACTCATAAAATGTTTTCAACATTGATAATAATAATAAGAAGAAATGTTTCTTGAGTATCAAATCATCATATTAGAATGATTTCTGAAGGATCATGTGAGACTAAATTACATTTTACAATATATTCACATAGAACAGTTATTTGAAATTGTAGTAATATTCCAAAATATTACTGGATTTGATCAAATAAATACAGCTATTGTGAGCATTAGAGACATCATACAAAAACATAAGAAATGGTAATGAATATTTATACATGCATTGCAATATTTTATATACTATGTTCATAACGGACTCTGCGGGGGCGGGAGATAAGCTGAAAAAAATAATAATTAACAGAAAACAGCTGTTGCAAAAAGTTTGAGAACGACTGGGTTGGAGCATGATGGCGATGTACCTTTTCTACATAAATTTGATCATATAATTTCAAAGTTTGTTTAATGAAACAACATTTGTGATGAAGTGTCAGTGAATCGTTGTAATTTGGTGCGTTTAAGTCCTCTGGGAAAGGATGTATTTTTGGATATTTGTAAAGTCGTAATCACTGATAAAAATGATTCTGTTGTGAAGTAAATACTGAAAAAAACAAATGTAATTTCTACCTGAATAAGTTAGTTAAGTTAGCAATAATTAAAAAAAAAAAAAAAAAAAAAAAGTAAATTCTACAATAGTACTCTATTTAAACTGTTAGAAATGAAAGCGAAAATATCAACGTTATAAAAGTAAAGTAAAACCTACTCAACTTTCTGATACTGGTGTTCCCATCATGCATTGGATATAAATAATTAAGGTTGCACTTTACACTGTATTTACACTGTTTTATCATTGCTTTTGTTTTTCGGTTTAGTAACTTGCTGTTTTGTGACATCTGGAGTTCATTTTACACACAGAATGACATTAATACTCAAAAGTGATCCAACGAATGTTACCGTTATTATGTATTGTGTACTAAGTATTGAGATCGTTCTGGTGTTTACCATATCACTTCTATCATGTAGATATGTTGCCTTCACAGTATTATTTACTAAGGTGTTCTAAGTAAAGCATACACTTTTAATTCAGTTTGATATTAAGTTAAATGTACTTGAAACAGAGTTTTGCAAAGTAAACTTCAACTGCGACTTTGTAGTGGCGTTAATGTGCGATCGAATCATAAATACGATCTTTCTGACATGACTTGAGCACACCATTTGATTTTAATTATTTATTTATTTTAATTCAAGCTCAAAAGATATCCGAAGAGGAACTTGCGTCTCTGCATGTGCGTGTGAGTGCATTTGGGCAGGCATAGATTTCCATGTGAGGACAGAGACAGGTGGATGAGGCACAGGATCCTGATTGGTGGGAGAGGACCTGTTTCTAGGTAGTGCTTGGCAGCGATTGGCTGAGGAAGGCGATGTCACTGGGGAGTGACAGGGCGTGATTGGCATCCACAGGCTGGTGGTGCTGACAGATGGTAAAATGCTACGCAAGCTCGGGACAGATCTCACTCACAGGGTGGTGGTAGTTGGGGGTGGTCAGGGGGCGCAGTGTTGGGTGGCGGTGGTCAAAGAATGCTGGAATGGATGCCTTGAGTATGTTGCCCTAAACTCGGATGAAATCTGTTTATGTTTGGAAACATCACCCAAGGCTTGTGAAAGTCATAGTTGTGAAGTCCACTTTATGAAGACAGAGATGAAAATGCTCTCTTATGCCAACTTGATTCACTGTGACATTGCAATGAGCTGCATTTCAAAACCGGTTAGCCTGCAAATCGGCCAATTAATCTATTTTGGTTCTGCCTAGTCAACACGAAAATTTAAACCCTGCCTCAGGGACCTCCTTTAAAGGAATCGCTCACCTAACAATTTAAATATTATTTATTAATATTGAAAAAGTCAGGTGGTTTGACCAGCATGCGTAGAGCATGAGACCGTTATGACTGTGTGTCAGGGTCACTGAGTCTCTTAAAATATCAGATAATTTTACCTTTTTATAACAAAGCAAAGTTGATCCAGTGTATATAAAATGCCAAGGGTTCTATGAAATCCCTTTTATTTTGTCCTGAATTCTGTTGTATTATTATTATTTTTTTTAATTCAGGTTTTCTTTCTAAATTAATTATTTTTTTTTCCTGTTTAAATTTTTTTAAACATGTTTTAAGTACTGTCACATTAAATTTCAGTAGTCAAAAAGCATGTCTAATAAATTAAAATCATGAAGCTTATACAGTTTAACAACACTTTAAACAAAAGTTTTAACTTTAAACATTAAACAAAGATAACATTTCTGAACCCAATTAAATATTTTTTATTTTTTATGGATTCTGTTTCAATGTTTTAATTTTAATAATCAAAAAGAATGTCTAATCAATTGAATTCATAAATCTTTAACATTCTAGTAACAATTAATTCATAATGTTTACAATAATAGGGCTCTATGAAATTTTTTCATAAAATCTGTTGTCTTCTAATTTCTCTCTCTCTCTCTCTCTCTCTCTCTCTCTCTCTCTCTCTCTCTCTCTCCATATATATATACAATTTTAAATGTATTATTAAAAATGGTGCACTGTAAAAATCCTACGGTGACAAAAAACTGTTAATTGGTTAACAGAAGGTTTCCGTACTATATACAGTGAATAACTGTAATATGCAAACATTTTTGTGAGGGGAACAGAGTTTCTTGGGGGAATGCAAAGTTTCGCTGGGGAACGCAACATTTTTGAAAGCGAAAGCAAAGAATGAACTATCAATCAGACAAAATGCAGTAGATTTTGTGCAACTGTTTTTAATAGCGTTGATAATTTAGAGGCCAAATATCAAATATGATACAGTAGGCTTTATAGGGTTAAATTTCTGTCTGTTTCAGATTTGGTCACCATGCAACATGTTCTTTTAAAAAAAAATGTCTAAGGTGATGGAAGTGCACATCCTAAAAAGTCTATCTTTCCATTCTTTGAACTAAGAGTGTGTGTGTGTGTGTGTGTGGTGGACTTCAGACTGTGCTGAACAGATTGAAGGCCGTCTATGTTGGCCTGAGTGTGTGAATGTTGAATGTAGTCCACATGATGATGTGCTGAGCTGGCTGGACTTAGAATATTCTTTGCCTGGTGGTCCCAGAGCCAGACGCTCTGCAATCATCTGGCCTCTGGCCTCGACACGTGCTATAACGTGTACTGTCAGCAGCCTGCAGGTAGGTGAGCGTCTTTTTCCAGTGGCTGTCAGCACAGGGGTCAGAGCCAGACCTAAACCGGTGTAGTGTGTCCAAGAACACTCAGAACTCCAGTCCAAAACCTAGTGAGTAGCCGCGGCGCCTACAGTATATAGGCAGCGTCCTGAACTGGAACCTCGCAAGTGACTGATTTAAAACCGCCTCACAATTAACAATCTCGTATCTGATTCCAGTGGATGCTACTATGTTGCGAAGCTAAACAACATTATAATCAAATTAGAACCAGGATTTCCACAATATTCTAAACATGGACGGAATCGCAGAATCCACTCATAAAAATGGAATTTATCGTATATCACGGACTGCCGCAAAATTTGGATGAAGAAATCAAAAGTATATCTGTACACTTTTTTTTTCTTTAGATTTTTTTTTGGCATTTTTCCTTTCATTGGATAGGACAGTAGCTAGACAGGAAGTGAGATGGGAGAGAGAGAGGGGGGGATGGGATCGGGAAAGGTCCACGAGCCGGGACTCGAACTCGGGTCGACTGAAGCGCAACGGCGCTACATGTCGACGTACTTGCCCACGAGGCTATTACCGCTGACAGTATATCTGTATACTTAATCAAATCCAAATATAGACTAGTGTTTGTGAACGTAGAGTCACTTCACTAGCATTTCACCATTTCTTTTGGTAAAACTATCATCAAATACACACATTTGATACACAAATACAAACAAAGACCAGATTTACTAAACAGGGCAAATTAGCATGAGAGCGCAATTTTACAAAAGCGCCGATGGGAGTGGAAAGTTCTGAGCATGATCTCCTGACAACACGCACATATTAAAGAGCACAGACACAGCCGGATCATTTCCATAATGACCAACACAATCTACCAAGAGCAGCGCAAATTGGCATCTGGTTTTAAGATGTTTTTTTTGTGTGTGTATGGTAAATAATGGCGCAAACACCAGTAAATTGACTAGCGCAAAAAAATCACTGCATGATTCATTTAACAACAGAACCTCATGTCAATTCGTAACTATTTTACTCTTTGCCGAATTGGTGGCGCATTCGTATTTATACGCTTTTAAACAGTCTGCTTGTTATGCCCCACTGAAGGTTCGGTTACATGTTTGGACCTTCAATGTTTGCTTTTTTCCAAAAAATTATAAACTGTTTCCTTTTCCATATGAATCACATTGTACAAATTCATACAAAATCGCCACTTCTTAAAGTTAAAGTGGATCTCAGAGCTGGTGCAAGTGAGTGGAGGCGGGGCTCATTTGCATATTCATAGAACCGTGTATACTAAATAAGACAAGGGTGTAGAGTTATATTCAAGCTATTTCAAGGAAAAAAACTTTTAAATGTCATTTTGGTGATCAAAGATTAGTTTTAAGGGATACAATTGTTGACTACAGGGGGACTTTAAAATAATTGGTTTTGTCTTGAGATCCCCTTGGTTTTGGAACACAGCCTGTGTTTCTTGTCCAAAGGCCGAAAGATATAACTCTGAGAATTTATTAGGGACTAAACCAGTCTTAAAGTTTTATTTCTGTGCTGACACAGTGACAATTGCTAGGCTGTTTGCTTTGCGTGAACACACTAACACATTTGACGCACAATCTTAACACTTTTTTAGCTGTCTGATCATGTTCAAATTTGTAGTTTACATTTATAGCTTGGTATTATTATAGAATTAGAATTTGAATGTGTGAATTACGTGATTATCTGTGTGACACAATGCCCTATTTGTTCACATCTGTTTTCTTCCTTAGGAAAAGCTTGTAAAAGTCACCATATGGTATGACTAAATGTGGACCTTTTAACAAATGCTCCGTCGGGTGGTTGTGACGCTACAGCAGCACATGAATCACATTCCAGATGCCTGTGATATGGTGCGCTCTTGCACTAGACTGTGGTTTGGGTCACACCAGACCAGAACACCGTAAATCACTCTCTCCTCAACTGGGTTTGGCTCAGACACTCCCTACAGCTCGACCAGCCAATCCAGACACACACTATGACTTGGCTTGGCTTGACTAGGTTGTTAATGTCAGAGTGATTTATTGAAAGCTATACTTTGAAATTATTTGCGTACTTCATTTCCATTTACTACATTTGTATTTCATGCAATGGTTGTGCGTTTAATATAATGTATGCACAATAAATGTCAATTTAGATTTAGTAGAGAAAACTAAAAACCTTTAGGCAACTTTAGGCAGTCCGGTTCAGCTCTTAGAGAAATTAAAGTCGTCTGTGCTTTCATCAAACGTTCTATAAACTTAATAAATAATAATCTTTTTCCTTGTGGATCAATAATCTTGCATTACATAATAGCAATATAGAATTTGTCTAACTTGTGTAGCAGTTTGTTTGCAGCAAACTGAAAGGTTTTAGTTATCTTATACAGCATAAGTTATATGTACTTATTTAAATGGAAGACATTTCATGACTTTTACAACAATATATAATCAAAAACACTACACCAGCATTGTTATCATTTACTAAAATGCCTAACTTTTTTTGTTTATTAAAAAAAAGCTGAAATAAATATAAATATTAGATGAAAAATTTGAAAACTAGAAATTTTGCCTTTGCAACTAGCCGAAATAATTTTAAGTTGAAGCAATTAAATTGAAATAAATAACTGAAACTGAATAAAAACAAATTACACAAAAGCACAGCATTATTAATTAAAATGAAAACTGAAAATAAAACCTTCAAAATGTCATCATAAGCCCAATGCTTTGACCACAAACAAATCAACCCGTGATCAAACTGAGTTGCTCATACAGAATGGCCTAAAAATGTAATTGAATTTATGTAATGTCCACCTTTTCTGTTTTCGATAGTTCAATCAACCTTTAAAATAGTGGCAAAAAAATAATAATAACAAAATAAATATTGTGCTACGGACACCTTAAAAATGACCCCTCAAAATGAGGAGAGATGTGCTGTTACTTTTCTAAGCAAACAGATTTGTGATTTTAGCGATGAAGCTAAAAATCCATAGACTTGCATTGTAAAGAGGAACCTGAGCTATATAGAAGCCAGTCAGTTGAAGTGTGAGATTTCTCTCTGTGTGCAGCCAGCAGATTTATCTTCCAGTACACACTGCCCTCATTAGGCCGTATGAGGATCCTAGTTCACAATTAATGTCTCTGATGCTTTGGTGACAGTGAGAAATCTGTCAGCACCATCTAGTGGATTTGCCTTTTTTATCTGCTTACGGCAAAGAATGAAATCAATCATTTGAAGTGACACTTTGTCAGGGATCAACTTCAACCTTGATGAATGACTCTTGCTATTTTTATCACATGATCAACTCATTAAACACACTGATCATAAACTTTTATTGAAACACGTTTGTTGCACAACTTTTTTAATTGCAGTACTATAAATGTAATGTACGTGATGAATGAATAATAGCCTGAACTAGAGATGTGTGTGTGTGTGTGCGCTTTAATTTCCCTTATTCACTTATTTTTGTCAAAGCATGTTGCTTTAAATCCAGTTTAGTCAACAATGGGTGGCTGGTTTACCTCCACTCCATTGTTTTGGCATCAGAGTGAAGGTCTAGTTTTATATCAGTCATGTTATTCCCTGTCAGAAGGTTTTGGGAGTCACTGTGGCCCTGTGTGGCTAAAAAAGGGGAAAGAATCTGAAATGCTGGTTGTTGTGCCGTCCGTACTCAATGCCAACAGATGGCTGGTTGTAAATCTGTCACATTGGCACCTCGCTGGGAATTGGATGCTGGGCCGCTTGTGTACAACAGGCTGTTTATGGCAGGCCATGAAGAGCATTACAAAACTACCACATAATATTATAGTGGAAAATAAGAAATAAGTGAGTTGTGAGATTTTCAAAATCACCTGTAGTTTTATTTTTTTAAGAAAGTGTTTTAGTTGTCATATAAAAGTCTCCCTGAAGTCAATAATTGTATCCCTTAAAACTAATCTTTGAACACCAAAATGAAAGTTTATTTCCTGAGACATTCTTTTTTTCATGCCTTAAAATAGCTTGAATGTAACTGCACCCTTGCTTCATTTAGTACACAAGTAGCCATGAATATGCTAATTAGCCCCGCCTCCACTCACGCCAGCTCACAGATTCACTCGGCCAACTTACTGAGGTAAACTCTGCACAATGGTGTCGCTATTTGCTATGTTATCAAACAGCTAATAATGTGTTGCTAATGTTACACAAACTATGTTCCCGTTCGCCTTCTAACAATCATCAGAAACGCTTTGAATAACTCAGAACGTCAGTGGAGAAAGGCATATAGTTCATCATAACATCATACAACATACTCCCGCCATTTTCTAAGTAAACAACACACACTAGATGAACGTGTATGACTGTTGCGCTCACGTCTTGCGTCTTTTGCAGCGTCTCGCGCATGGGCGATCGCGTAAACGATCTCTTACATATTTTCTAATTTCACTAAACATTTCATTAAGTTTCGTGAACATTTTTATTAAACATGGACCTTTATGTTCATTAAAAATACTTTTTATGCTATTGTATGCTCATTTTTTAAATGTGAGCAACTCAAAGACGTGTGGTGAGAAGTTCGAGCTCGGCCAGATTCGGCTCGAAGTCGTTCATCTTCGGATGCGGCGCCGCGCGCGTTGTTACAAAAAAATGTCGCGCACACCGCCAGGCGAAATTGGGTCTTGCGAACCCAACGCGCACGACCGCCCCCTCCGCAATGACGTTATTTTTGCCGCGCGCACCTTCGCGCTCGCGCTCGTGCTGACGCGTCGTGTATAAACAAGGCTTGATTCGTACAGAACACATTTTTCCATTTCACTAACTTAAAATAAGTTAAACTTTTTAAAAAACACATCTTGAGACCTTACGCTTACTCTTTTTTTCTTTCCGCATTTAACCGCAAAAATGTGTTCTGTGTGAACCGGCCCTAAAGAAAAGGTTCTAATCTTCAAAGGTTCTGTCAGGAGCTTCATAGATAGAACCTTTCAGGGGTTTCCATCATGGGATCATTTATGGATTCAGGTCTTCAGGTTAAAATTAATCATCAATTCACCAGCTCGTAAACACTTGATTACAATTATTATTATTTTTAAACCCGTTAAACATGAAAGTATATTATGCAGTAATTTAAGACATTTCTCCTCATATAGAGCCTTTTGGCATAAAGGGTTCTTTAAAATTAAGTCAAGAACTGTCTAGAGTCAAGAAGTGTTCTGTATAGTAACCCCATTGAACCTTTTTTCTAAGTTTGATGACATTTTAATGTAAATTAAATACAAATCTATTAAGTAATGCGATAATCTTTGTTGATGCTATTAGAAAATTAATGAGAATTAAAGAATTATGAAGTGTCATCTGATTTATATGCCCTCTAGTGGGGCATGTTGTCACATTATACAAGGTTTTCACAGTGCGAACATGCTGTTGACTCTGTTTTGAGAATAATTCTGGTAACACTTTACAATAGGGTTTCATTTGTTAACATTAGTTCAAGAATGAACTAACATGAAGAATATATTCGTACAGCATTTATTAACCATTGTTACTACTAGTTAATAAAACTCTTCGTTAGTTCACAGTGCATTTACTAATGTTAACACACACAACTTTTGTGTAGAGACAGAGTACACCCAGAGTTTTGTCATGACGGAGGGAACCTTTGAGCTGTGTTTATGATCACTAGTTGTTTCTACAGTGACTGTAAAATACGTATTTGAGTTTTGGGAATGGCATATCTTGAGTTTTGATATTTGGGATATGGAAATTGGGCTAGTTGCAGAGCTGGCAACCCTGAGTCAACATATTTGAAACTGCTGAGTTTAAAGTTTCACTGGTCTTGAATTCAGATGAATTAATTCTATTTTATTAGTAATTAAATATTGTTGAATTTAAATCAGTAATTTCGGATGGAATATCTTCATAGAGTGCTTACATGAACCAGGATTGTACTCTATTCAGAAATGTAGTGAGACCGCACTTAAAACTCAAAATTTGCTGCTGGGTTTGAATTTAATTCAAAATGAAGCCGTAAGCAAGATTAAATTTTATTTCATTTTATTAGAATTAATTAAAATTTGAAATGTAGAAACTACAAATTAGTTACAAATTTAACTACAGTTATGCCACCAATAGAAATTTAAATTTCATTCATATAAAAATGAAACTCAAATTTCTATTGGTGGTAAGTGTGACATCTTGTTAATGGGTAATTCAAGCATAAACTGAAATAGAATGTTTATGTTTATTTTATGGACCATGTTGGAAGAACATTTCATTTTAAATGTTCTTTATGCGTGTGTGTGTGTGTGTGTGTGTGTGTGTGTGTGTGTTAGCTGTTGCCTTAATACTACTACTATATATATAAGCCTACATTATATAAAATACAATACATGTGTATTAGTGGGAAATTCACTAATTGAATTGAATTTTTGCAGCAATAAGATAAACTATATTCATAAGAAACATTTCCTAAACAAAAACTAAACAAATTCTGTTAAATCATCTATAAAGTTATCTGAAATCAATTTGGTGCACAATTATACCAAAATTACAATATATTTTGATGGCGTACATTTTTGACAATATTAAATTTGATATAAACCGTAATATTTATATTATTGTATAATATAACAAAAGTATTTGTTTCGTCACTAAGTTTAATGAAATTCTATTTGATGAATGTTGAATTTCTCTGAATGGCAAAACAGTAAATTCCTCTGTGTGTTCATTCTTGACAGCGATAACAAGATTTATGGCAAATTCAAGACCTGTATGTCACGTAACATGGTGTAGTGAAAAGCACGATGAAGACGGAGAATAGGAATAAACAGGATTTAATACAAAACTCAGGAGAACACTCACTTTAACACAGTGTAACATAGCATTAACGAGAACGGACGAAGACTGAGGGAGAACACAGGGACTAAATACATGTAGCAAACAAAGGAGCTTAATCAGATCATGAAAAGGACACAGGTGAAAGAAGTGACTAATCAAACAGACCGGGGAAAACTGGGTCACAGGACTAAACCAAAAACATAATCAAGGGGGGAACACAGAACATACATGTTACACTGTAGAGACCTGCATCATTTTGAAAGAGTGTTTTTGTTTAGGAAATGTTTCTTATGAATCTTTCTGAAATTCAATTCAATGTTTCTTATGAAATGTTTCTTATGAAATTCAATTCAATTAGTGAATTTCCCACTAATACACATGTATTGTATTTTATATAATGTAGGCTTATATATATATATATATATCTATATATATATATATATATATATATATATATATATATATATATATATATATATATATATATATATATATACATACATACATACATACATACATACATACACACACACACACACACACACACACACACACACACACACACACACACACACACACACACACACACACACACACACACACACACACACACACACACACACACACATATATACTACTATATATATATATATATATATATATATATAGTAGTATTAAGGCAACAGCTAACACACACACACGCATAAAGAACATTTAAAATCTTAAAAAATAAAATGATAAACAAATGTTTTTTTGCCTACAGGTATTTGTAATATCCTTACAGTAGTTACAAAGTCTATTACAAATAGCAAACTAAAAGACTAAAATTTTGCTCACAAAAAAACAACCTTTTTCAACAAACGCAATTAAGCAAATGAAATAATGTATTTTTTGTTATTATTGCATGATCATATATTATTTATTTTAAGATTTTGTCAGTAATTCTGTCCAATATTTGTGGCCAAAGGTGCGACATGTTTGTGGTTCGTAATGACGTTCTGTTCTCTGTTAATATTCCCAATAGTTTCGCAGATCTGTCAGGGCGTTGTGTTTTATCCCACATGCTGTCAGCGCTTCAGTTTATCATGATAAGCAGGTGAGACCACTCATCTGTCATTACAGCTCACTGATGTTGCTAATTAAAAATGTGAAAACTAGGACAGAGAAACTGGACATATGAAGTTCAGAGCCAGGTGGGCGTCTTGGCAAAGACTGTCAATGCTGTCAAACAAGGATCACATTTAGGATTTAATACTCGCACATTATCCCACAAACTCCTACGTGACTCCTGCAGGACATTTTTTCTGGATTTGGGTTGCTCATGTTTCACTTCGACTTAAATTTTATTCTGTTTCAAAGGTCCTACTATTAACACGCTTGTGTTCTACTTAAACTTGCGTGGTTTGCATTTTTGTCGGGCAATCTAAAAATGAACTCTGTGTGATATGTACATTTTAACTTTTTAATTTATGTAAATTAAATTAACCTTTTAAGTAAAAAAAAAAAAAAAGAAGCTTTTTAATATGAATATTTCAACCTGACTAAATTACTTTACACCAATAAAGGTCATTACAGAGTCAGAACAGATAAAAAAAAATCCCCTTTATAACAATTAAAGATATAAAGAAAGTTTTATTACACAATCCGCAAGTTCAAATAGAAGTTAAAATTAAGAGTTAACTTTAAGTTTCGCTCTTGTACATAAAGCTTTTGTACATGATAAATAGTTTTGTGTTGGGTTAGTTACTCTAAAATAATAATTAATTACTAGCTACTAATTATATCTTCAACAGTGCAATTAGATTACTGTACTAATTACTCTACTGTAGTATTGGATTACTTATTACTAATTTCTAAATCCTATATCAACTTTGACCAGTTCAACAATACAAGGATAGACATGAAACTGCTCTTTTAATTCTTTCAAATAAATCATATAAAATTGCATAAATCATTCTTGAACTGATCAGAATATGTTAAAGGAAAAACTTACATAAACATTTCTTCTATTTACATGTGTGAATGTGATATTTCGCACACCAACATTACCATATTCACGAAGTCAGAAAACTGGGGATTTAATATATTCTTTAAAAACAGGGTATTTCTCAAAATTAAGGAATAAATATTATTTTTCACTACAGCCCTTAAAAACATTCACCCAAAATTTAGAGGTAAAATAAAAAAAGGCTGAAAACTGAAAACTCTTCTATAAAAGTTCCACTATGGAGGCAGTATTTCCTAAACAGGATTTTGTAACAATCGTGAGCTTAGAATTATAAGGTTCTATCTCCACTTTTGGTCGAAATTGAGTTTTTGACATAATCTGATCCATTAGGTGTTTATTAATGCCTGTGTGGTGTTATTTTTGTAAAAACATATTTTGTTAGTAGTTATTAATAAAATAAAAAGGTTCCATCTCTCCATTGCCAGCTGGGATGTAAAAACTTTGATGCTCAATATCTCAGAACTACCCTAAACGGAGATAGAACCTTATAATTCTAAGCTCACTTAGTGTCTTTGGAGCAACAGGGTCAGTCTAGACACTTCAGCATCGCCAAAGTCTACAACACTGAAAATCAACAATACTATTGATAAAAAATTGTAAATCAATTTCTTAGTTATTGTCGAGTCAATTTAATGGATCCTTGCTGAATGAAAGTGTCCGTTTTTGTTCAAATAGAATTGTACTCTCCCCAAACATTTGAATGTAATAAGAGGCCTAATTATAAAAAAAAAAAAAGTATTGTTTTTCAAAAATTATTTGAATCTATTTTAAATCAGCATACCAAAATTTCAAATCTTTGGTTTATTTTTTCTGCTATACCTAAATACCAAAATAGGCAATGCATATTAAAAATCAAATCTTTGTTACATTTTTTCTCTCCTACCTTATATAACTACAAAGTTAAGAGTTAAAAATAAGTGTCGTATTGGTTAAGTTTTTCGTTCGGACATCTGGTAAACAATTACGCCTAATGAAAGTATATTTGATGCGTCGGATGAGGAGGCACATCCCATTTGGGAATGGTTTCATCCATAAGGTGTTAGTTCACATAACATCGCCCTCCCTGTTTTCCCTTCACTCACTTTTGCGCAGCACATGTGACGCTGAACTATTCCAGGCCGAATGGAGCAGCACACATTGGTGGCAAAGGGAACTGGAAGCGGCTAGTGTACACAGAGTCCTGGATCTGAGCAGAGAGAGGGAAGGGATTGAGCGAGGTAAGAGTCAGCGGCCTGATAATGTGGTGACAGTGTGTTCTGATAGATTATGAAGTTGCCGCCAAATTTTTGTGATTTGAATCTGTGGGTCATACATCTCAGGAGGCTAACTTATTGTTTCCTCTCTGAATGCATATGTAGTATGTGTGAGGAGAATAGGAGCTTCGATATTTGTGGTGTGACATTACAGGAGACTGGCGCGGTTGATGTGCTGTTGTACGGCGAGACAAAGACGCATGATAAAGTGATTATTAGAAATGTAACTTTGAGAAGTTGTTGAGCAGTCTTAGAGCCAAGGTTGTTGCAGTTTTTTCTTTTGCATTTAGTTGTGTTTTAAAGATTTGGATTTTTGGAAAACTCAATTAACCTGAAAAAATAAGTACTTGATGTGGTAAATCTAAAGTATCTGATTTAATTGAAGTAAAAAAATCGTATTTATTATAACTGAATTAACCTCACTAAACAGAGTTGTAAATAAAACAAAGGTTCCTGGCATATGCTTTAATATTTCACTTTTTCTACTTCAAAATTTCATCTTTTATTCAAAGTATTAATTTATTTGGGGGAAATTTAAAAGCAATTTCTGAGTGAAAATTGTTTCTACACCAAGTGTTTTTCATTTATTTATTTTAGTTACACCAGTTAATACAAAGACCAGACCATTATGAAACAGGTCCGTAATTGAACAATTGCACGTTTCCACTTTTATAGAGTAGTTTAACATAATTAATAGTAAAATATAATAATTTCAGTTGAATGCTTGAAAAAGGATTCTTATATGGTCTTAGAAAAAACAAACAAATCTTTTTTGGTAGTTTTGTTTTGTAATTTTTAGTAATCAAAGCTAAAAATTGCATTTGAAATACACACTGTAAAAAAAAAGTTGCTGCCTTAAACTTAAGTACAATCAACGTGGTTGTTTAAGTTATTTGAACTTAAATTACATTAAACTGACTTAAAAAATGAGTTCAATCTTGTATGAATTGTATATTGATGATTTAAAGCAATGCAAAAACAAATGTTGTCATAACTTATTGATCATATCATTTTTTACAGTGATATTTATATACTTACAATTTAATAATTGATTATGTCTAAACAGAATAAATAAGAGTCTTCATATAAACACCTTTTTTTCTCTGAGAAAAACTACACTCAATTGTGGTCTTATAGGTAGGACATTCTGCATTTGCAGATAATTTGTAAATTTACACTTTGTACATTTAAATCCGATGGGAAAAGAAACCTTGTGCATACAGTACGTTACATGTGAGACACCAGATGCCCGTGTAAGCAGTAACTGAATATGGTATATGCGCTCCTTACATTTGTTGGGATAGACAGCCTCTGATTTCCTCTCAAAATGTTCATTAGTAATTAATGTTCAGGAGTATATTTAATGCACTTTCGGTAACACTTGATTTTAAGGTGATGTTGTTACACATTACTACATGTACTTACATAGTAATAACAGTAAATGATGCATAATTACAATTAACTAACCCTAAAACAAACCTTTACCCTAAATACTCTACAGTAAGTACATGTAGGTTAATTAATATTATTCAGTGCTTATTTGAGTAAGTACAATGCAACTACGTCACCTTAAAATGTAAAGTGTAACTGCACTTTATATTGTAGTTTGGACATTTTATTTCTACAGCAGGTTTTTATTATATAACTAGATTATATAATCTATCTATAAATTGATTAAAAGTGGAAATTGTTCCACTATTATTTTAGCATTAAATCACAATAATAGCCGAAAAGAGCAATAAATCAGTGTAAAGTTGCCACTTTAAAATGAGAACGTTTAGTCTTCGCAGCAGTAGAACATGGTCACACACACACTACAACATTTAATACATAAACCCTATGATAAATAAAATTAATTAATTCAGTAAATATCATACAACATCTCATTCTCTTAAATTAAAACACTAGCAATAAACCCATTTTATATGCTTGCTACATGAATATATGAAACTATTTAACATACATGGTTATGTTTAAATATATTTGCAGGTGTTGTAGTTTCTCAGTGGCTTTTCTAAATTCTCTGTGCTGTTTAAAGCGGTTTTGGTAATATTATGAATGCAAATGTTTTTGTATAGGCACAAAAGTGCAGGGTTAGAATTTAGCGGATGTTAATTAGAAATAATTAATGGATTTGACAGATTTATTTTATGATGGATGGATGGATGGATGGATGGATAGATAGAGACGGATAGATAGACAGACAGAGAAACATTGATATGGATGGATGGATGGATGGATGGATGGATGGATGGATGGATGGATGGATGGATGGATGGATGGATGGATAGATAGACTTTTGTTTAATTTAATCAATGAATCCTTGTTGAATGCAAGTATTACTTACATTTTTACAAAAAAATATTATTGTGTGTATATATATTTCCATAATTTTCATAAAATTTTTGTTCTATTTGAATTTTGTGTAAACGATTATAAAACTATTTCAGCCACTGTGCTGTTTGAATGCGTCGATAGGTGTTGCGTAGTTCGATAGACGCTGCTCTGTCTCTGAGGCATGATGTCATGCATTTCCAGCCAATAAGGCTCAGCCCTTATAAACTCGAACAGTTGCTTTCAGGACATAGTTTGTCCCATCATGAGGTCGGGGGGCGTGACCTCTGTACTCTTGCCAATTTATCCGTGGATTAGCTAGAAATACACAAAGCTTGATCCTTCCCACGGATCAGATTGGTGCAAAGACATTGTACATCCACAATAGAGTATAATTATACTCTGCACATTTCCTGTCGTAAGACGGGCTTGTATTAAGTGGTGAAGGGCGTTTGACACCTGGATCCTCTGCTTATGCGAGACGACTCGAGTGCAGAAGCGAGCAGGCAGCTGTGAGAGCCATACTGGTTTTCGGTGGTAGCTGAGCGTGCTGTGTTGTGTGTCACTGGTGTATTTTAGGCTTTCGAGTCATGCCGGTGTGACGATACTGGCGTAATGTCCAACAGTCCTCTTTTATATCACAGCCATGCAAACGAAATAGCTGACGAAAAGGTTTGTTTACACAGGTTTTCGTCAATGATAATCAAGACAAACAATTTTGTTTAAAAAATTGTCGACACAACAACAACAGAAAAGTTGCACTGCAACATATTAGCAATGCGCTAATGAAGATAAAATATCGAACAAATGTCTGGGCAAATGTGCTACTTAGGTGCTACTAACGTTACAGTATTTTTGAAACCTAACCTCATTATGTTTGCGTGCACTTACAGTGTGTAAGATCATTTTATAGCATGCCAACCATTAAACTATACTTTTTAAATCCATTGTTGGCTCAATTTCTGCACTCTTAATTGTGGTATGCTACAGTTGACCAGCTGTTGGGTCTCAAAGGCCAGTTGTACCATAAAATCTAATTTATGTATGTTGTGTCTTTGCCCAAGATTTCCATTACAGTTTTGCATGCCGTTTCACATGCCAGGTTATATTGTGGCGAATGTCTAGTAATGTGGTAATATACACCCATATTTAAGTACCAGTTTACTGCTCTTATACTGCTGCTACTGCTTATAATAATAAAAGAAAAGTATGTATGTACATCTTGTCCACAAAGATATAAAGTGCCTTTCAATTTCAAGGCATAGAAGCCAATGGCTACATGCTAATGCGCTAACAACAATCCATTATTGAAACTAACATCTCTATGTTTATTTGTGATCTGAGAAATAATACAAATTAATAACTAATTAAGCTTTTAGTGCATTTCTTGACAAAGATACAAAGTGCCTTTCGAAGGATAAGATGCCCTTGGCTACATATGCTAACGTGCTAACAACAATGACACTAATATCTGTATATTTATTTGTGGTCTGAGAAATATTAAAGTCAAATTTAAATAAAACTTGACACTGTTTAGTTTCTAAAAACACATTGTTCTCCCAAATAAATGTTTAGTCTTTTTAAAGGTTCATCAGAAAACGGATCAGAAAGAAATCACTGGAAACTAGCTAATGATAAAAGCGGCTGTTTGTCAGCATTTTTGTAGTTTACTTATTTTTTTACAGTCTATGGTTTTACCACAGTTTTACAACAATAAGTGATACTTTGATCATAATTAATTCACTTGTGTCAAGATTGCACATTAGTCGCACAGATAATAAAGTGGTATTTTACCGTTATTTCACAAAAGAAAGAGGATGCACTTATTCAGTCGCTTCTTTCTTTCTCAGACAGAATGATACTTTCTACAAATTTTCCACCAAAAATACGACCTGAGGAGCTTTAGCACTCTCTCCAGTGACAGTCCCAATACAGTTATGTTTTCAGTCAGAGAAACAGAGGAAGCTCCCGTAAAACCGGAGTTGCTTTATTTTATGATGTATGCGGAGCTAGATATGGATATCAGACCGTCCGTTATAAAGAGACGAGACGTACTGACAGATCAAATAAATAAACGATTGTGATAGCTTAACTTATATGATTTGTCTGGTTTTTTTTTCAAGCGGTCGTATTTACCATGTTTACTATCTAGTGCGCATAGACTTTTGCATCGCATATAAATATTTCTGCCTTATAGCCTATACCATGATCAGAGTCCCCATCGGATCACAAACTGAAGTTATTTCAAACACTCGCTGCTGTCTGAAAGTGAGTTTTGAGCTAACATCATTTTTAAAGTCTTCAATGTTGATGTATGAAATCATCCGAGTCTGGAGAGGGAACTCTGCCTCTATTCATGACCACTCCTCAAGCCCGAGCTGCACCGCTTTGGACCAAGGTACAGTAGGCTACAGGTCAAAAGTTTGGAAACATTAGGTTTTTTTATATTTCGTTTAGCCTCATAGCATAATTGCCTAAGTATTTTTTTTTAAATATAACTTGGGCAATTATGCTATGAGGCTAACGATTTTTGAAAGAAGTCTCTGCTTATCAAGGCTGCGTTTATTTGATCAAAAATACAGAAAAAAATATTGTGAAATATTATTACAACTTAAAAGAATAGTTTTCTATTTGAATATACTTTAAAAAATAATTTATTCCTGTGATGCAAAGCTGAATTTTCAGCATCATTACTCCAGTCTTCAGTGTCACATGTGACATCCAGTCTATCACATGATCCTTTAGAAATCATTCCAATATTCTGATTTATTATGAGTGTTGGAAACAGTTCTGCTGCCTAATATATTTGATGAATAAAAGGTTAAAAAGAACTGCATTTATTCAAAATAAAAAAATATTTTCTAATAATATAAATCATCTTTACTATCACTTTTTATCAATTTAACACATCCTTGCTGAATAAAAGTATTGATTTATTTCAAAAAAAGAAAGAAAAAAATTACTGACCCCAAATTACTGACCTGGGGCCGTATTCACAAAGCATTTTATCTTACCACTAGGAGTACTCCTAAATCGCACTAAAAGATTTTAGCTAGGAGTTTTCTCTTAAAAGTTATTCACAACACCTTTCAGACCTACTCTTAGTAAAGAAAAATGACAACTCCTAAACTAAGAGCGAGTCTTCGTTGCTATGGATGACGTCATTACTCATGCACGAGCTTTACTGAAGTGACCACCTTGATTGGCTGATGATTGTAACGCGGGAATGATTCCAAACACCTCCCCTACGATGATGAGTGACAGGTCTGAGAATGCGTGCGCTACACAAGTAGTGCGAAGGACGGAAGATGATGAATAACTGAATAAATAGCCTAAATGAATAAAGAGTAAGGCAAAACAAATAGCCTAGTAGCCTAATGAAACATATGGATTGATGCAATATCTTTGCAACATTATTGAATTAATCTGTCACTGTATGCCTCTGCCTACGTTTGCAAAGAGAAGAACATTTTAATTTGATTCACAATGAAACGTTACAATTAGTTTACATGCAATGAGTAGCCTAGTTTTGGTTGTTGTTGGTGGCGTTATTGCATCCCTAGTTATGCCTACAATGCAAAATTGTTCCCTCGCGATTGGAAGCTCCTGTAGCCGCCGCATACGCATTTCAAAACATCGCAACGTGAAATGCCACAAAAAGCGGTTTGTGAATAGGTCCTAGTGAGTTAGGAGTCCTCTCGACTTCTTTTAAGCTGTCCCAGGCTTAGGTGCTACTTTTAGGGCTAAAATGCTTCGTGAATTACTCTGTCAAAAAAATTAGGAGTCCTAAAGTTACGACTGACACGCCCATTATTTTTAGGAGTTGCTCCTAAATTCGCCAATTAGGAGCTACTTTTAGCCTTAAAATTCTTTGTGAATACGGCCCCTGAAGTGTATATTGTTGTTACAAAAGATTTCTATTTTTAAAAACTTTTTTTTTTTTTTTTTACTTTTTATTCATCAAAGTATCCTAAAAAAGTATCACAGGTTATGAAAAAATATCAAGCAGCAGAACTGTTTCCAACTTTGATAATGAATCATCATATTAGAATGATTTCTAAAGGATCATGTGATAGACTGGAGTAATGATCCTGAAAATTCAGCTTTGCATCACAGAAATAAATGATAATTTAAAGTATAATAAATTGAAAATAGGGCTGTCAAACGATTAATCGCGATTAATCACATCCAAAATAAAAGTTTGTGTTTACATAATATATGTGTGTGTACGGTGTATAATTATTTTCTATATATAAATACACACACATGCATGTATATATTTAAGAAATATTTGCATACTGTGTATATATATTTATATTATATATAATTTATATTATATATAAATATTTTATATATAGCCTAAATAACACATTTTTCTTAAATATATATGCATGTGTGTGTATTTATATATAGAAAATAATTATACTCCATACACACACATATATTATGTAAACACAAACTTTTATTTTGGATACGATTAATCGTTTGACAACCAATTATTTTAAATTGTAATAATATATCACAATATTACATTTTTTTCTGTATTTTGGATCAAATAAATGCAGGCTTGATGAGCTGAAGAAACTTCTTTCAAAAACATTAAAAATAGTAATGTGTCCAAACTTTTGACCTGTACTGTATTTGCCAGGCCAAAAAACCCAGGCCGTTGGCCCCGAAAAAGCCCCGATGAGGCCGATCAAGCCCCGGAAGTGACAGTGGAAACGCGACTGACCCTGGCACTCACTAGCATGGCTGGAAACAAAATGGAAACGCGGATATTGACAGATGACAGTCACTGTAACCCTCCATGAATATCAGGAGTGCTTGAAACAGAGGTGGCCTGGTTGCCAATTTCTCGCTGCAACTCTATATTCATTAGACTAATGCTTGAAATACTGATGTATCCATGTGCGTTGGGTATAGATATTTTGGTTTGTTCTTACACATCCACTCTAGAGGTGTGTTACAGTTGCCTAGAGTGCCCTACTAAGGACTTCAAAGTGTATTCAGCCAAATTAGGTGAAACTCAAAATCAGGGTCAGAGTCACCTCAAACCACAAATGGAAGAAATCCATATCACTTCACGGGAAGTGGAGAGCTAAATTAACCCACAAGTCATCGAACACCGTGAACTGGAACACAGCAATGGACTGTTGCTTAAATGCAAATCCTTTGATTAAATGTGGGTTGTAAATATGAACATTTGTGTAATGAGTAGAAAAAACAGCCTATTATCTGATTATTTTGTGGTCTAAAGAAAGAAGGGATAACTTATTTAGAGCTGGTATTGATGTGTGAACTTTACGATCTGGAAAGGCTCCTGTAAGACCATGGCATAATCTTAAATGACTCCAGCACTACTCTGGAGAGGTGTTAATCCACTCAAAAGATTCAGTTGCACAAATTCAGATTTGAGAGGATCTGAGGGCCTCCCCTTGTTCCAGTTGTTTCTTGACTGCTCATGCATGACATTGGTCCGTATTTGAAACACCAGAAGACATGGAAAGTACCTCATGAAAGAATCCCCTTATTAGGGCCTGTACCTTTGAGAAAAATAGTTGTTCCCTATTTCTCTACTATTACAACTCTTCCTTGGGGCTTTGGCACTTATGTCAGCTCTTGGACTGGAGGGTGTGTGCTCAGCGAGAGTGCTATCAGGCTCGCACAGATATTTTGATTGATAGTAGTGCTTGCTAAATTTAGCAAGCATGTGAGCGCATTAATCAGTTCACTCAAACAGGGACAGGGAGTTCACAGTTTCTGTACTCATGTCTAGTCAGGAAGAATGTTTCTGAGCAAGTTTGAGTTTCTTGAGGTTTTGCAAAACAAAAAATTCCATTTCAAAAGCTTTCGCTAAAATAGTGACCCATGTAACCATTTTTGGTTCCTGTAATGTTCCTGGGAACATTTAGTTTTGGGGTTTTAGAAAGTTCCTAGAACAGAACTTTTCGAGGGGTTTTTTGAGTAGCCAGAAAAGTTTTATGGAAATATTAACCAATTCTACCCTCTACGGATACACTGAAGCTTGAGATGCCATTGGCTAGTACATTTTTACATTGAATGCAAGAACAATACAAATGAAAAAATAAATAAATAAAAATAGAAAAATATAATATAAATATACATTTCAAACACTATTAAAGTCAAGTAAACAGTCTGTAATAAAATAAGAACAAATAATCAAACTACAAGCAATAGCACAAATAAACAATATAACAAATATGTAAATGAAATAAACAGTGCTTTTCAGGTAGACCTAACAGTAGTTGGATACAAATTAGGTATAGATTATGTACAGAAATTGAATAAAGTAATCAAATGAAAAATAACACTGAATTGTCTTCACTGTATAAAATAAATATATATGAATACTTATTAAAGTTACAGAAGTTATTCAGTCAAGAGCATTGAGTGATTTTTTGCAGTAACAGACAGCAGCAGGAATATTAGGCTACTGTCACTTTAAGATAAAATGCACAGATCCAATACACAGATACTGTACACATGCATTTTATTTCTCGACTGTTTACGTTCACTTAACACATAACCGACTATGTTTGCTAGGATCATTCAAGTGAAAGAAGACATGAAAGAGAGCTCATTTCGGTATGCTCTGCACACTGTGCGCAGGAGTTATCTTTCGCATCATCTTGTGCTTAAATGGTTAAATTGACAAGGCTTAAATGATAAACTTTCATGATGACCCAACACTGGTCCGATAGGGACAGTAGCCGTGTTTCCATTACCCTTCAGATTGCACAAATTGAAAATACGGCCAATGGAAACACGTCAATTTCGCAAAAACTCCCATTTATCGCAAAAAAAGTGTTTATGCTCGCATGAGGTGGTTTTTCAAGCAATTCCAAAAAGAAATATTTCGCAAAACTGCAATGGAAACAGTTTTTGTGCATTTAGGTCGCCTGACATAGATGACGTGGTATGTTTGGACAGAATACGAAACAGAGTTCTTTATTAAATTCATGGAATACTGAATTTAACAGGAATACTGGATTCTAAACCTCAAAGAAATGCCACTATCAAGACTTCGAAGCAGAAATGAGTGAGAAACACCCAGAAACATCTCATATGTGCCTCTCTCAAGTATAAGGGTCTTTCCTTGCCATTAATGATTGGATAACACACATGCGTCTCCTTTGATTAATAATAACGGCCAGTGCAGTAGCTGAGATATACATAAAGCTACCAACGTCCGTTGCTATGATTTTTTAAATGACTTATCGCAAGAGGAAAAAAATTAGTTTTAGTCGCATAACATCGGTTAATGGAAACGGCGTCATTCCGCAATTGGCTTTTGTCGACATTTAGAAAAAAATCACAAATGTTTTGCGCAAATCTGTAATGGAAACGCGCCTACTTATAGTTCTGTCAACGATCCCTGCATGTGTTCTCTCTTTCTCTCACTGTGAGCGCGCATGTGTGAGAGAAAGCGACAGAGCAGGGCGCTCTCAACCAAGCGACGATGCATAAAGCTCAGCAGGCAATGAAATTATATCTCTGCTAAACTTATTTGTTTTGCCTCTAACTTAATTACAGGCGACTATAATCGTATAATTTACTAGCCATTGGCTATTTAAAAAGAAATTTTTTTTAGTCGCCTCTTATGAAATTTGGTTGTAGAGGGTTGCAATTACTTGCTTACTATATCAGAATCAAATGGGAACCATACACTAATGTGGGGTGTTTGCTAATGCCTAGTTTTTACTGTGTACATTTTCTGTGGCACATGATCATTTAATTGACTAAATGTTATGTGTGTCTCCACAGTACCTCAGGAGAAAAGCTTGATAATAAGTCTGCTCCTCTGGGAGGTGCTCATGGTGGAGTGGGTCAGAACCTGCTGCTGAGTCCTGCAGGTCTTCAGCTGGCTCAGCTTCAGGCCCAGCTCACCCTTCACCGCCTCAAACTCGCCCAGACCACTAATACTGCTGCCGCAGCCTCTGTCCTAAATCAGGTCCTTTCCAATGTGGCCATGTCCCAGCCTCTCTTCAACCATCTTCAGGGTTCAAGTATGGCCCACGGCAGAGCCTTTCCGCCTCCACCAATAGCCTTCCCACCCCCAAATGCTGCCCTAGGACAACTGGTTGGGGGAGGCTTTAACCCAAATCCCACTGGGATCAGGCCCACTGCCTACAGAGGGGTGTCCAACCAAAAAGCTAGTCAGCACAATGATTTCGGCAAAAAGGCTGGAACATATTCGTCAGACACGGACCGGCGCTTGCAATTTGGATATCTGGGAGGTACATCAGTGGTCGCTAATAAACCATGTGATGGAGGACAGTATGGTGGAGCCCCTACACAACCCAGAAACAATGTCCACAACAATTTTCAGAGAGACTTCTACTCCACAGAAACCCCAGTACAACAAACTTGTTTCACGGGAGGAAGCAACGATCAGAATCTAGGATCTGTTTCTTCATCAGCCA
This sequence comes from Squalius cephalus, assembly GCF_949319135.1. Taxonomy (NCBI): domain Eukaryota; kingdom Metazoa; phylum Chordata; class Actinopteri; order Cypriniformes; family Leuciscidae; genus Squalius; species Squalius cephalus. Next base: position 12,736,489 of record NC_137134.1, read on the forward strand.
CTAAGGAGCAATGGAAAGGTCCGATCAACTTGGGGAAGATGGATATGGGTACAGGACCAGGTCCTGGTGGTTGGGTACCACCCGGACCAGGGTTTGTGGGTCAGAGGGCAGAGTTGTATAACCCTGAGGAACCCACAGCAGATCCTAAGTTTAACTCTACATGTGGACCAGGGACTGGCCCACCCATCGGGCAGCAAGGGGGGTTTCAACAGCAGCCACAGGTTTCCCAGGGGGAAGAAGGGGTGACCTTGTCGTTACAACCCCACCAGTTCAATGACTATCATGGGACGACACCTTCACACCTACCCCATCAGTGCACCATTTGTGAAAAGAAAGTTTACAACTTGAAGGTGAGTAGATCTGACTTGTTGTTTGAGATCAAAGTAAATGGACCATTCACACCAACTTCAAAAATGGATTAGCATTTGCACTGCAAATTCAATGTGGTCACATTTGTTTATGACTACTCTGAATGTTGATTGGATAAGAAACCATTTAGAATTCAGTTTACACCTGTATTCAGCACTGTCCACTTGAGATCGGATCAACCGAGATTGGATCAAAAACTGTTTTGGACCCGCTGGACCCTGTTTAATGCAGAATACTTGTGATCGGATCACAAAGATAGATCTTAATACTAGGTGTAAACGCCGGTATCAAATATTTGTAAGAATACAAATCTCACAAGAATTTGCTACATGTGCCGAATGTATGCAAGGCTTTGAATTCTGCTTATGAACTCTGTACCGTACCTACATAAGTCTATCCAGATGTCTCAGCTGCAGCATCCAGTATCCAGAATTGGAGTTGGATCCAGTTGGTCTCGACTCCAGCAACTGTTTTCCCCAGCTATTTCTGCAGAACTGAGAGGGTTTTCGTGATACTTGAATAAAATGGGCTCATTTGTTACACTAGGGTGTAAATGCTTTTGTGGCAGCTGGCATGTGTCGAGTGGAGGCAGGTTTAGAAGGGGGGGAGGGCGCAGTTGTTCTGCAGGAGTTTGTCGTAATCACATTCGTTCTAAACTCTTGCTCGCCCTTTCTCTGCGGTGAACTACTAGATCTCTAATTGGCCCAGATTGTGGCAACGCCAGGGGAATCTTTCTCTTTCATAGAGAAGGATCATAGCGAAGTCTATCTGACAGGCGTATCATGTTTGTGTGTGAATTTGTGTGTGTGTGTGCTGTTTTCAGGACTGGGACCAGCATGTGAAGGGCAAGTTACATCTGCAAAACTGTTCGCTTTATACTGAAAGGTGAGTACTGACGAAAATACCATTTGTACCATGTTACAACCTTCATCAATTGATGTACAGGGCTGTTTTAAGTGTCTATCATGTTGATAAACCACCAACTCTGATGCATGGGCGGCTAATCGTTGCTAACTTGGTGTAGAAGCAAGATATTTTTAAAGGGCTTGTTTGTATGTGGTTTATTTTGATCCTTATTACCTACAGGTCATCGCCTGTGATACTCTTGTTAAGCATTTTATGAGTACAACCAATCTCCGTATTAAACACAGAGTTATTTTATAAAGAGTCTTCTTCCATATAGAGAGAGTTATGACTTGTATTTGAGCGGTGTCATAAGATATAGTCAGACCAGATGCACTGGGATTTAGGATCTAAATGCAGTGCTGTCCCCCTCGCAGCCCGCCGCTCGGAGCTGTGCACTTTCCAGTGTCGTCTGAAGGATGTCTCAACATGGCATTGAGTAACACTATGGCATACACATCAGCTGCCAGTCAAGGTAAGTCAAATCTCCCAATTTGTCCCTCAATGTAAGCGCTGAAAATTCAGGAGACAGAAAACTCTGGGACGTGATTTTAGAGAGGACTCTATTTTTAGGGGCTGTCACTTCAGTTGCGGGGGAGTGGAGTGTCTACAGTCTGGCACACACTTGAGTGACGTGTGTTAACACCACAATTTTTGTTTTTGTCAGAAACAACTGGGGAAAAAAAAACTATTCGCTGATCAGTTTTTGTTTAACAAACTTTCTTTCTAAAAATATTGATTAATCATCTTGTACTCAAGGGGTGTAATCACAGTTTTGTCCAATATGTTGATCGTCTAGCCATTGGCTAGCATTAGCAAGAAGCAAAACGTGCTTGTTACGGTCACGTGACTTACCTGCGTAGCTTCACTTCCATTAATCCTCTCCCGTAGCTTCATGGGATAGTAAAGTGACCATCGAATGCCCACACCAGAATCTCGCCGGAAGTAGTATGTCATCCGGGGACTTTTTGCATGATTTTTTTCCCAATACTATGTATTCGGACATACTACTATGTTGGCGTACTGTTTATCGCATACTATAGGGAAGTAATCCATTTTGGACGCAGCGATGGTTAGTCTTCGGTTATGCTAGCGCACTTTTATTTTATTCAATGTCACAATTTATTACTTCACATCCTTTTCCAAAAATGATTTGGTTGCAAATGAAGTGGCTTTTATTTGGTTTTGTAGGCTGGTATGTAAACTAAAGGCTATTGGCGAAAAACTACAAGCCCTAAATAAACTAAAATATTCCCTGCCTTTATTTCCTGTTTCAATTGTAAATACATCAACACACATACAAAAATGTCAAAAAAAATGTCTTTTGTCAAATTATTTCATGGGGTCTGACTTTTTAGTGGGTCCTCAAGGACAGTGACGTGAACAATTTGCAACTTGGTTGTTAAAAATAGATGTATTCCTCAAAATCTATTATTTATACTTATATTTGGATATCTGTCCTGTTTTCGACAGATGTTTCAACTGGAAGTGCTTCATATCTGCCTGCCACAGCCATGTCATTTCCTCTCTCAGGGCCGGGATTTACATCAGGAGCAAAGGTTAGTAATGGGGAAAGACCATTAAAAAGATATGAATTAAGGAATAAATAGTTTGTTAAAAATTAAAATTCACATGATATTTGGCGTTTGACTGGTGTGGATTTGTAATCCTGAAAAATTCACCCAGCTTTTTTTTTGTTTGATGAGGTCTTTAATTCTGAGTGTTTGTTGGCTTATCTCATAGCATTGTTCTTTTAGCTCACGGGGTTTGTAAAGAAGCCAAGAGTGTTGAGATACAGAGCATGCTATATTTTGGTCACACTATTTCAATGACTGACAGATTACTTAGTGCGTATTATCACAGTCTAACGGTTATTATTCAAAGGACAACTGAGCCGTCTTCACAACTAGAGCTCTTTGAGAACAGGTGGAAGCGATCAGTATTGTACAGCTCAGTCATTGCTTACTAGGAAAGGGTTTCATGTATAAGTGTGGTTCATTTTCATCGATAGGGGATTGTTTCAGTTGTGAATATACAGCTCTGCAAACTTTCGAGCACAACAGTATTTTTCAGTTAAATGAGCAGGGTCGACTCAGCAGTTGTTATGCTATCATGCTGTTGTAATGAGGTGGGAATGCACCAGGCTAGACTGATCTGGTTTCAGTGTAAAAACTGAACACTTGTTTTTGTTGTGCAGGGACTTTATTTAGCTGTGGGATCAGCCTCCAAAATTCACTTTTTGCCAGACCTGCCAGTGCTGAGTGATTTGGAAAAAATCTACCACCCATAATACAAAGCACAGTTTAACTATGTTTCTTAAACACTATTATATGTTATTGCTAGCAATTACATTTTTTTTTTTTCTGTGCATATATGCAAAAAACGTTCTGTCATTTGTAGCAACACACAGTCTCTCAGTAAATTACCACTGGAACCACACGTTTTTTTGTGACTTATTTTGGTCGCTCAATGGAAGAACGTCTCATCACTTAAAAGATTAATTTTTTTGATTGGCATTTTAGCAAAAAAACACAACTAGAATAATAGTTACTTGTATACGTGAGTTCAATGTAGTAAACCAAAGCAGGGCCATTTTGAGGTCAAGGACTGAGAAGAGACTGAGATAAACAGAAACAGAAAGCAAGTTGCCAAGAGAGAAATGCTGTTACAGCATTTGCAGATGACAAAAGCATATGACTTATGCGCCTTATAATCACAGTTTACATTATCATCGAAACGAAATTTTTTAATCATTCCTTGGTTAATAATAAGTGTTTTTGGACTAAGTGCAATGCATTATAACACCTCTATTAATTTATCATGTGTTTAATGTGTCTTACGCATTTTACTCTTTGAAGATGTACAGTTATTCGATCATTTTGGGTCGGTAGGATTTTTACATGTTTTTGAAATAAGTCTCACCAAGGCTGCATTTATTTGACCAAAAATACAGCAAAATTGTGTGAAATATTATTATTTATTTTCTATTTGAATATATTTTAAAATGTAATTTATTCCTGTGATGTCAAAGCTGAATTTTCAGCATCATTACTCCAGTCTTCAGTGTCACATGATCCTTCAGAAATCACTCTGATATGATGATTTGCATTTATTATCACTGTTGAAAACAGTTGTGATGCTTCATATTTTTGTGGAAACCGTGCTACATTTTTTCAGGTTTCTTTGATAAATAGGAAGTTCAAAAGAACAGCATTTATTTGAAATAGAAATCTTTTGTTTCAAATTGACTTTCAAATTGAAAGTCTTTACTGGCACTTTTGATCAATTTAAGGCAATCTTGTTGAATAAAAGTATTCATTTCTTTTTTTTTTAATCTTACTGACCCCAAACTTTTGAACGGTAGTGTATCCATGATAGGTAGGCTACATATTATAATGGATTATATTATATTATATTATATTATATTATATTATATTATATTATATTATATTATATTATATTATATTATATTATATTATATTATATTATATTATATTTCATTCGTTGTTATGCATTTCTTCTACATTACTCTTGTCATCGGTTATCTTCTGACAGTCTATTTTTCATTTCTTCTCTCATGCTCATTCTTTGTTTGCGTGGTGTGTAGTAATGCGAGTAGCGCTCCGACAGGCGGCTGTTTGCGTGTCCCAAGTGCGACTGATGGATCCTCGCATATGGACGGTGTGAAGCATTGTTTTGGATTAGATGCTCTGACCTTGCGCAGACGTCAAACCACCTATAATTGAAACCATGTCCTGTGCAGGATGGTATTTTATGCAGTTGCCAGCTTGTGGATTCAGAGACTTGCACAAAGATTCTTTATGGTGGTCTTTTTAGCCAAGTTATTTATGATTTAGTCCACTGGAGAAGTGAAGGCACGGGCTAATGTTAGCTCCAATAAAACCCACCTGTTATACTGCAGCTGTACGTTGGCGGCGCTTTAATAACTCTTTTAGTTTTTTTAGTTTAGGATGCAAAAACTCTGTTTCGGTTTAAAAAATCAGTCCAGAAAGAAAGGGTGTTGTATTTTCGTCATCGACAGATCAAACCGTCTGTCCAAGTAATCAAGATGTGTGTGCTGTTCCAGGATTCTTTGGAGGCTCTGAGGCTGGGAATTCAGTTTCAGCCCACAGAATCGTAACCTGATCCTTGGGGATAAAGGCTTCCTGACGGGAGGAATGCCAGGAGATCTATGAAATTCAGAAAGTGCATGCTATAGGTTTCAGATGAACCTGTTTCAGGGCTTGTGTAAAGCAGTTTAAACCCTCTCTAGATAAGCAAACAGATGTGAATGCATTTGTAGCATGATATGGTGCCGGTCATCACTAGATCTCCAAAGAGATTGTCTTTCGTTCTCCTAATTTATGATGTGTTCATGACAAATCTCATCGTGTCTCAGTTGACATTCGTATTACAGCACTACGTGTTCCACTGCAATCTGTTATAGTTACATAAAAATATGTAATCAGATTGCCAATACATTTTTGTTTGTTTTCAAACCATTGCGATGACAACAGCTGAAAAATATTTTTGCTTTATGGAAACTTCATTGTCATTTTACTGGTAACACTGAACACATCATAAATGTTGCATATTGCAACATTAATCTGGTGTCTCTCTTTTTTTTTTTTTTTTTTTTTTTTTTTTTTTTGCCATACAGAAGACATTTAATTAATGGTTATCTAGTTTATAATTCATTTCTATTGTCTTTATTTGCATATGTGACTTTAACCCTTAAATGCATGAACGTTTTGCCAATCATTAATATTACATATTCGGGTCTTTAGCCATATCGGGTTTTATTCCATCATCACTGTCCTCATCAGAGCTCATTTCCCAGTACATTCAGCATCTGGCTCATATTCACAATCTCAAACATATTCTCAAAACTATCATTTTCAACATCTTCAAAATCAATATTTTGATCACTGACAGCTTCTTCACCAGATCCACCATCAAGTGACAGTGACACTAATATCTGATTGCGTTCAGTTCTTGCTCTGCAGTAAATCTCTGAGCCACTTCAAGTTTTGCTGATGATTCTTCCTATTCTTTTGTTTTCTGCCTGCGGTAACTATGAGTGAAACGTCACTTCATCATTGTGTATCAGACATTGCCACCTTGAGGAATAAAAGTGAACTGCACTTCAAATACTTACACTATTTCATATTTTGAGTCGCAAGTGACCCTATACACTTTTTAATTTTTTTTTTTTATTAAAACAGATAACTTTTATAATTTTTTTCTTATGTTGTTTATAATGAATTGATTGGGGAATACTAAGAAGGTTGATTTGTAACTTTCCAAAATGAATGAGTAGCAGGGTAGTGAATGACGTCCCGGGTCACTAAAGACCCGAGGTATGAGTTTAAGGGTTAAGATACTCCAGAAGACTTGCTTGAGATTTTTGCTCATCCAGCTTTCGTGCTGGAAAATATTTTCAAAGCTAAAGAGTGTCATGGGACGGGGGAATCAAAGACAGCAGACAGAGATGAGGGATCCAAATGCAGGGAGATTTTAATGAAAATAAACATAAGTTAGGAACAAAATAACACTGAGAAAAAACAAAGAAAACACGGGGGAACTGGAGACACCTGCATGACATCAAACAACGACCGACAGAGAACCAGAGAAAACAAGGACTATTTAAACAGAGGGGTAAACGAGCTCAACAAGGGAAAATGACACACCTGGAGCAGATTAATGAAAATGGAAAAAAACTACAAAACTACAACCTGGCCACAGGAAACAGGACACAGGAAAGAACACAGAAACTAGACACAGAGAAACTACAACATAAAAGTAGTTAACAGTATTTAACTAAAACTAAAATATAAAAAGCACTGTGAAAACTTTACAATAAGGTTGCATTTATTAACAATGATAAAACAGCAATTATTAATAATTCTTAAAAGCATTTATTAATCTTAGTTGATACCAATTTCAATATTTGAATAAAAGTTGTATAATATTATTTAATGAACCTGAGCTAGCATGAACTAACAACAGTTGTATTTGTATTTCCTACGTTAACAAAGATTATTAAAGACTGTAACAAATGTTTTGCTCATTGTTAGGCTACTAATGGTAACTTATTGTAAAGTGTTACCAAAGCATTTTTGTTACTTGAAATAAAAACAAACTTTATTTTATTTCAGCTAGTTGTCAAGGCAACATTTCTCATTTTCATTTAGTTTAACTTGATTTACTAAAATAACCAAAACTAAAACTGAAACAGCAAAAATACTAAAACTAACTAAACTTGAAATAAAAATGTAAAACATCTAAATAAAATGAATTCAAAATATTAATATAAACCCACAATAATAATAATAATAATAATATTTCGATACTAAAATAAATATGCAAATTAATATGCGGAGACAACTTTATGCCATTAGTAGGTTGATTTTATGTTAAAATGTGGCTTTGTAGCCACTGTTTATATGCTTTCAAAACATTGCTGGATTTGTTTGAGAATCCTGACCAGACCAGCCCACGCATGGCAACACTGACTCGACCAATGGCGTGACTTTGGGGCGGAGCTAACTGTTTGGCCAACCAATGACAGATAGGAGGAGGTGTTTTGAAGAAGTTCTTCTTTTTTGCATATCTCTCTAATGACCAGATTCTGTCAAACAAGCACATACTTTGAATTTCACTTGCTTTGGTAGACCAATCATAAAAAAAAAAAAAATTTTTTTTTGAGGGTAGTCCTTGCCAGCCAATCAGCAGCAGCCACTGCTATGCCAGTTATGCTTTACCCAGTGTTTCAACATAATCACCTTGATCATTGCCAGAACCTCGAGCTTCGACTGCTTACAACAAGCTGAATGAGCTCCAAAACACTGGTGTTGCATTTTACTGTCCCGGCACATAGAAGCCATTCAGTGTTACATTCTGACTTGTATAGCATATATAGCAGAGGCATAAACAGCCTGTTTGGGGGGCTATTTTGGTATGTGTTTATGGAGGTAGAACTAATGTGACCTTTTTGGCACATTTGGGCAAAGGGGAAGTCTGACAGGATGCCATTCATAGAATGATCACAAGCTCTGCTCAAATTGTTAGAGTCGGCGGCCGCGGATAAACCCAGAAATCAACCGTGACCAGATTAACATTGATTTAAGGCCTTTTTGGCTCTACTTTGAGATCCGGTCTGAGGAAGATGGTTGAATCATTTACAGGAACTTCACAAGTTTTACTACTTTGATTCTCACAGTCGGCAATCATGATTATTCATTGTTTCTCACGCACTCTGCAGATCTCTGTGGTCCTTCCAGTATAATACTGTTCGTATGGTGTGTAAATTGCAGTGTAAACACTGACCCCGGCCCCTCACACTTGCTGCTGTCAATCAAACACCCTGTACACATCACACCTCACTGTAGCTTATATTAAAATAATATACTAATAGACAAAATGTAAATAATATAAGACATAATTTTAACCTAATTATTTTTAGACATTTTTAGAGTGTTTAGATTGTGCTATACATACAGGTATAACAAGATCATGTGAAAATGGAATTTTTCAATTTTATTGTTTGTAGAATGTGACGAGCATAATATATGATTATTTATGTATATTTTTATTTTAGATTTTTGTAGTATATGCTACTGTAAAATTTTGGCATTAGTATTTTTTTAAGAAATACAGTTTTTTTTACACAACAATATTAAGCAGCAAAACTGTTTTCAACAATGATTGTAATCAGAAATGTTTCTTGTGCATCAAATCATCATATTAGACTGATTTCTGAAGGATCATGTGACACTGAAGACTGGAGTAATGACGCTGAAAATTCAGCTTTGATCACAGGAATAAATTACATTTTAAAATATATTCAAATAGAAAACTGTTTTCAAATCATAATAATATTTAACATTTTTTATTGTTTTTACTTCATTTTTGGTCAAATAAATGCAGCCGTATAGTGAGCATAAGAGACTTAAAAAACCTAACCGGCCCCAAACCTTTAATCGTGGATTTTTTAGATCCCTTCTAGAATCTTTAAATTATGGTATAATAATATATATTTTAGATCTTTTTTTTTTTTTTTGTACTAGGTTTAATTTCTTTCTTTCTTTTTTTTTTTTTACATATTAGAAAGACTTTCTGTAGTTTTTTATATATGGAATGTAATATCGATTATCCAAATTTCTATTTTTTTTACAAATCTTTATAATTTTTAAAGTTAATTATAGATTTTTTTGGTATTTTATATGGATTAATTTGCTAAATGTATTAGTTTATTTATTTCATTTCAAAGAATAAATTTATCATGGGTTAATTTTTATGAGGCATTTATGATATCCCTCATTGATATCTCTCGTTTTCTGATCAGGTTTAAGTTTTCAGTGCGCTTATGCTTTTAAATGATAAATCACATCCTGGTGGTGTAGTATGTTAATGTACATGCAGGCCCTCAGCTGCTCCACCAGTATTACAGCACCAGTAGGGGGCATTAGTGAGCACAGCAGGGGCCAGCTGTTTTTTAATAAACTCTTTCAGGTATAAAAAGATCACACATTAACTGCTAGCCACAAATATGTTCACATATATTTAACTGATGTATTCAAATGCCCTTAAACATTTCCCACCATTGTTGATCAGATGAAAAAGTGTGTATAATCTGAGGAGTGTATGTTTAATTGTGTCCCGTCCTCTCTCAGTTTCTTCAGCGTAAGGCGTGTCCCGGGCGTGTGGTCCACATCTGTAATCTCCCAGAGGGCAGCTGCACGGAGAATGATGTCATCAATTTGGGGCTGCCCTTCGGCAAAGTGACCAACTACATCCTCATGCGCTCGACGCACCAGGTATAATTCAGCCTTCGAGTTGGGCAGAACCTGATTTCACCAAGTACAACATTTTCCTGCATCAACGTCTTTGTTGTTCCTGGAACAACATTCCAATCAACCGATCAGATTTGATGGACGAGTTTACAGTTAATGCCAAGTTTAGGCTTACAAGCCGTGACAAAGGCTACTTGTTGTGCCGAAACGTTGGTAATAATTAAAGGTGTGCATATTAAGAGTGTGTGCAGTTATATTCTCTCTGCATTATGTTTAGGCTTACAACCAGGGTTAGGTGCTTCCACATCAGTATTATTCATCTACCATTTCCCTATGATTTTAGAAATAGGCTTAGGTTTAGAGGTAGGGATATGGCTTGGATTATATTCCCGGACAGGAATGTTGTTCCAGGATCAAAACAATAAATATGTTGACCTAGGAAAGCGTCAAACTCGACAAAATCAGGATCCTGATATTTTGTTGAAAGGATAGTCTTTTCTTCCCTTTTGTATGGAAGCTTGTTTACGCCACAGAATAAAAAATAAAAAAGTAATTGTGACTTTTTCTCTTCACAATTCTGGCTTTTTTCTCTGAATTGCGTGATATAAACTTACAATTGTGAGTTATAAAGTCGGAATTGCTAGCCTGGAAAAACCCTGACGAACTTCCGGAAAATTTGAGATTTGCTCTGCAAGTCCATCTGGCCAAAAGCCCATTCAAGCCCGTTTCCAATTTTTCCAAATCGAGGCACCAATCACAAACGTTGACATGATGACGATCGCTCTGACTGGTTTTAGGTCTATCCAATTGCGCCCAGAGGCATTTGAGCGACGTCAGTTGGTGACGCCCCTTTGTAAATGGGCTGTGAATGAACCTTCCCAGACCCACTCTCAGTTACAACTGAGAAGGGTCTGGTGTCAGCCAGGCTACAGAATTGCGAGATATAGTCAAATTCTAAGGGTAATTTTTTTTTTCCTCAGAATTGTGAGTTTATATCTCTATTATAATTGCGAGTATATATCTTATAATTCTGACTTTATAATATGCAATTTTGTGAGTTATAAAGTCAGAATTGTGAGCTATGAACTCGTATTTCTGAGAAAAAAGTCAGAATTGCGAGATAAACTAGCAATTGCAAGGAAAAAAAGTCAGAATTGCGAGTTTATATCTTGCAATTCTGACTTTATAACTCACAATTGCAATTTTTATCACGCATTTCTGAGAAAAAGAATTGCAAGATGTAAACATCGCAATTGCTAGAAAAAGTCAGAATTGTGAGATATAAAGTCGCAATTACCTTTTTTTATTTTTTTTTTATTCAGTGGTGGAAACAAGCTTCCATACTTTTGTGAGTGAAACGGCTTCTCGAACAAGAACAAATGCAGGGCGGGACTTGATTTTGTCAATGGGGAATTGGTTGGATGGTTGTGGTTTGCTATTGGTGGATCTCATGTGAGTGACAGGTAGCCCCGCCCTCACGCCAGTAAACGCATTATCAAAGAAAAGAGATGAGCTGCAAGAGGGAGGAGAAGATATTTTTATAAAGATTATGAGGGCACGTTAATATATTCCATAATAAATTTGAAGTTTAAGTTTTTATTTCATGGTGACTTCAAATTTATACAAGCTGTATTATTCAGTTAAATAACTGTTTTACCTAATTTGAAACTAAGATAGCAGTGTCCTAAGATGATTTATCGTACAGTTTGTTGTAAATCGTGCCAGGCTGGAGGAGTACTGCAGAAATAGATTTAGGCAAGCACAACCCTGACAACGATGATGTCTCCATCACCACGATTCGTTAATCACATTTGATTGACTTTTTGATTGGTGCTGTTAGTACCAACTGGATCACATTCTGGGTCCAGTGCCAAGTTTGACATGTGCCTGAAATGCCTGGCGTTGAATCGATCTTGTAACTGTCTTAAAGATTTATTACCTAATTAAAAAGAATATCTGTTCGGATCCCATTTGACAGATTTTATGTTTCATGCATGCTTTCTGTCAGGCTTTTCTTGAAATGGCGTACGTAGAGGCGGCTCAGGCCATGGTTCAGTATTACCAGCTGCAGCCGGCCACTATCAACTCACACAAACTCCTGATCCGCATGTCCAAGAGATACAAGGAGCTGCAGCTGAAGGTATGTGTCGTCTCGGCTCATCGTCGTCACGTGACTTGAGCAAACCCAACTCAGAGTGTTTTGCTTTCTGATCCAGAAACCAGGTAAAGATGTCGATTCAATCATCCATGACATCAATTCCCAGAGAGAGCGAGATGAGATGCAGGAGACTGACAGGTGAGGATGTTTTATAAGGGACTCTTCTGGGTTTGAAACTATACATTTATTCAAAAATACATTTCGTATATACAATGATGTGAATACATACAGTGAGGAAAATAAGTATTTGAACACCCTGCTATTTTGCAAGTTCTCCCACTTAGAAATCATGGAGGGGTCTGAAATTGTCATCGTAGGTGCATGTCCACTGTGAGAGACATAATCTAAAAAAAAAAATCCAGAAATCACAATGTATGATTTTTTAACTATTTATTTGTATGATACAGCTGCAAATAAGTATTTGAACACCTGAGAAAATCAATGTTAATATTTGGTACAGTAGCCTTTGTTTGCAATTACAGAGGTCAAACGTTTCCTGTAGTTTTTCACCAGGTTTGCACACACTGCAGGAGGGATTTTGGCCCACTCCTCCACACAGATCTTCTCTAGATCAGTCAGGTTTCTGGGCTGTCGCTGAGAAACATGGAGTTTGAGCTCCCTCCAAAGATTCTCTATTGGGTTTAGGTCTGGAGACTGGCTAGGCCACGCCAGAACCTTGATATGCTTCTTACAGAGCCACTCCTTGGTTATCCTGGCTGTGTGCTTCGGGTCATTGTCATGTTGGAAGACCCAGCCTCGACCCATCTTCAATGCTCTAACTGAGGTTGTTCCCCAAAATCTCGCAATACATGGCCCCGGTCATCCTCTCCTTAATACAGTGCAGTCGCCCTGTCCCATGTGCAGAAAAACACCCTGATGCTACCACCCCCATGCTTCACAGTAGGGCTGAACGATATTCTGTTTTAACATCGACATCGCGATGTGCGAATGAGCGATAGTCACATCGCCGGAACATGCGATGTGAAGGGTAACGTTAGTAGTACCCATAAGAGAACGGTAGCACACAGTAAACACGAGTTTGTTGTATGGCTTTTTGCTGGGGTGACATACGCGTTCTGCGTGCCTGCACAGTGATTGGTTCGCTGTGCCGCAGCTCACCGCGCTCACATCCAACATTCAAAAATGCTCGACGAAGAGGATCCGCCGCAAAAAAAAGTCAAAATCAGCTATTTGGGACTAGCCTATTTCGTCTACAAAAAGGAGGATGTTGACCAAAAAGAGGTAGGCTACTTTGCTGGAGTGTTATAAAGTTGTGGATGGTTGTCTTTTTTAAACATTCGTTTATTTTTCGTGTTCGCATTTATGAGGAAAAAACAATGTTACGTGATATTACGGACGCGACCGTTATGAAAGCGACACTAAAAGACTGCTTTAAAACTTTCACAGAGACCTCAAACAGAAAGCACAAAGCCTTTCTTTAAAACGAATTTCGTTTTGTATTAATTGTATCTTAATTTTAATCAGTATTTCATTATCCAATTTCCTGGATTTAATAATGATTAATAATAATTAAATATAGCAGCCAGCGCCTGAACCCGAGATTAAGCTATGATCCATGAACCGAAACTCAGCGTAAAAGGTAGCCTACTCGCCTCACACACCTAAAAAAAAAAAAAAAAGAAAGAAAGAAATATATCTATTATCTACAGAAATCTCTACTTTTAAACAGAACCATTAAAAAAAATATAGCTATATTTAATCTGTATGAAAAGTGCATTTCTCCCGATCACTGCTGCGAAGATCGCGAGTCAGTATTGTCAACTTCATCTTTACAGAAAACACTTGTTTATTAATAAACAATTAAAATGTCTCATTGTAATATTTTACATATTATTAATCATTACTTTTGCTGGGTCTAGGTGCCGTTTACATGAACACGTCACTGAATCAGCACAGAAAACATAATTTTTCAGGTCCTAGAACCTGAAGAACGTTAGGTCCTGCGTAGAACGTTCACCGAATTCTGAGAGAAATATGTTTCTGGAATAAAATATTAAGTGGCCTTTTTGTTACTTGTAATGAAGCTTGCTTATTAGTGAAATTATTAATAACATGGAATGGTAATTATTGACTTTAGCCTGGATTGATGGCTCGCAATATCGCGATATATATCGTTGGGAAAAAAATATTGCAATGTAATTTTTTTTCCAATATCGTGCAGCCCTACTTCACAGTAGGGATGGTGTTCTTGGGATGGTACTCATCATTCTTCTTCCTCCAAACACGTTTAGTGGAATTATGACCAAAAAGTTCTAATTTGGTCTCATCTGACCACATGACTTTCTCCCATGACTCCTCTGGATCATCCAAATGGTCATTGGCAAACTTAAGACGGGCCTTGACATGTGCTGGTTTAAGCAGGGGAACCTTCCGTGCCATGCATGATTTCAAACCATGACGTCTTAGTGTATTACCAACAGTAACCTTGGAAACGGTGGTCCCAGCTCTTTTCAGGTCATTGACCAGTTCCTCCCGTGTAGTTCTGGGCTGATTTCTCACCTCTCTTAGGATCATTGAGACCCCACGAGGTGAGATATTGCATGGAGCCCCAGTCCGAGGGAGATTGACAGTCATGTTTAGCTTCTTCCATTTTCTAATGAATGTTATTTGCAGCTGTATCATACAAATAAATAGTTAAAAAATCATATATTGTGATTTCTGGATTTTTTTTTTTAGATTATGTCTCTCACAGTGGACATGCACCTACGATGACAATTTCAGACCCCGCCATGATTTCCAAGTGGGAGAACTTGCAAAATAGCATGGTGTTCAAATACTTATTTTCCTCACTGTAATTTCTATTAAGAGCATGATTTGAATTTCTAATTACTTTAAAAATGAAAAACTAAACATTCAAATTCAAATTTTGGAGGGCATAAAGTCAAAAGTGTCTGGGTAAGTGTAACTGTCCTGGTCTCATAATAAAGAAAAAAAAACACTTTAAAATAATGAAATTCTTGAAAAGTAGTTTGGCATAATCTTCTACTATTATTATTATTATTATTATTATTATTATTTCTTCTTCTATTTTTGTTTTATAATAATATTAAAAAACAGCTTCACTGCTTAAAATTTGAAAAGTTTTGACCTCCAAATCCAAGTCATGTCGTGCAGAAAAAAAAACATTAAAAAGGAAATGACATTATAGAGAGGAGCCCTGCAGACCCTCGTGACTGTTTTACAGTATATAAACTAATATAGAATTATTATATTATTATAGTCAAGTCTAGTATGTAACTACCTCTCTTTTGACAACTGATGATAAATAATAGCGTTCATTTGTATTCTGATGACATTGAACATATTGTTAATACATTTTGTATATTGTATACATAGTTGTATATCATAAATGTGCAATCTCTGTATGTTTTGCGAGAATAAATAAAGTAATTTTTTTTAAAAAAAGTTCCATGCAAGCTCTGAAAAAAAACCCCCCAAAATATATAAATAACCGTGCTCTGCGCTCGACCAGGTTCAGTTCTTAATGGCTAAATTAGCGGCGTCCGACCGAGTAATGAATGTAGCTTACAGCTCCCCCTGTTGGTGATGATAATCACTACACGACTGCTCTGGTAACCAGCAGGTTATGATGGTTGGGCTTTTTTGCTGTGTATTTGCGGGTTGTTTCGAATATGCTGTAAAACAGGGACAGTCCCGGGTTTCGGTGGCCTGTCCTCGGAAAAACGGGGAGGTCTGGTCACCCTAATATAAGACCAAGAAAGTGAAAGTGAGAGAGTACATTAGTGTTTTTAAAAATGTTTTTAAAAAGATTTTTCTTTTTCTTTATCATTGTCTCAAATCCGCTGCTGGTTTGCGTAGGTACCTCCCAGAACGTGCAAGATCTCGCAGCCCAGTCAGTCGTTCTCTGAGTCCGCGCTCCCACAGTCCGAGCTTCACTTCATGTAGTTCTGCACACAGTCCCCCGGGGCCGTCCTGTCGGCCTGACTGGAGCAATGGCATGGGGCCGCGCCGGGCCTCTTGGGACTGGACGTCCCATTCCCGAGGCGACGAGGACGCCCGTGACAGAGACGACTGGAGGAACGATGAAGAGGAGAGAGCCAACGGGTGGCTGTCCGAGCGCAGGAAACCCTACCTTAAAACCGGGGAGCGGATCAGCCCCCGTATGGGGCATGGGGACGAGCGGGGCAGGGACTGGTACCCCCGCGGGAGTCCTCAGGGTTCCTCCTTCTCCTCCTACCACTCCATAGATGACTTTTACAAGAAAGACTCACTGTACAAGACTGATAAACTGAGCAGGCCGCAACATCACAGACATGAAGGGAAAAATAAGAGACGGGACGGTGGAGACCATCACAGGCCGAGACACTCGGAGTCAGACGTGACAGACGACACCGGCTCCAACCGGATAGAAGAAGACCGAGGACGCAGCAAGAAGTCGAGCCGGAGACGAGAGGACGAGGAGAAAGAGTCCCAAAATAAGGCATGTCCTACACATTTCACATCATTTTAAGAACAACTGTAATGTAATACAACTGCGTATAATGATTCAACTGAATCGCAACATTTGAAATCATACACTTTAAGAGTTAAGAATACTAGATATAATCATTTAGATCATGTATTTTATAATACATCATATTAATATTATACACTCTTTAAAATATATACACTTTAAAACTATTTTAAATATTTAAATGTACTGCTTTATTAAACAATATTTCAACTCCAAATCCAGAAAAGTTGGGACAAACTTGATCTGATATAGACTTCTACCAATGTTTCATCGTCACATTTTTAACATGTAGTGACCTGTAAAACCTAAAGAGTTACAAATGGCAAGTTTTTATTAGTAGATACGTGTGGTGCATTACTGACCTTCATGACCCCAGGCACAGTTGCCTTTACATGTCTTGTACAGGTGTCATTAGCAAAGGAAAATGAATAAGAACAAATGAGGATTGCATACTTGCATGAAGATCAAATTAATAAATTACAAAACAATTGCATTTCTGTGGGCCTTAATGAATAAACACCGCCTCAGATATCAACTACATTGTTACACTAATATCAGAATAGGTGCAATAGATTTAAGAACACTATGATTCCCTATTCGTTATATAATAAAAGGAGTGGAATGTAAATTCACCCCTTCAACACAATATTTTAATAGCACTGCTTTTTTATGCATTACAGAAGGAAGAACATAGAGCCAAAGAAAGATCAGCGTCTCCTCATAACAGCAAACCTGAAGAGTCCTCGAAGTGTGACAGTGAGGTAAACACATTTATTCATTTATCTATGGAGTGGCCACCTGTCCCGAAATTGGGAGCTTTCCTCATAAGCAGTGTCCCGCATTTCAATTGTGCCTGTATTTTTTTTCTTCCCTGAAACTACACCACAGTTAATAAATATAATAATAAACTGTGATTGCCATTTAAAAATGTTCTAGCAAATCGGGAAAAATAACCAAGCAACATATACAGGGCTTGATATTAACACCCGCCAACCTGCCAAACGCGGGTGGATTTCAGCAGTGGCGTGTAATGCAGACACTCCTCCTAGCCACTTTGGCGGATTTAATTTTATATATAATATACATTTTTTGTCAAAAATATTGATTTTTCGATACATATCAATACTGAAATACAAAACAAAATCCACCGAATAAATACACGATACCAGCTGCGCTTTCTATCTCTCTCATCTCTCCGACAGCGAGTTACACACAAACCCGCCTCAGTCACTCGTTTAATTTGCTCTGGATGAATATTGTTGGTGTTAAAGGGCTTGAGTTTCAGTATGGGATTGCGCGTATTGCGTGTAATTTTACCCATTCTCGCAGATTTTGTGCTCACACCCAAAGAGCGCAAGCATAAAGCCACCTCTCAGTACTAAATTGAGTTCTTTTTCACTGCTTATTGCGCTTAAACAGTCAAAAACACAAAATAATGTGTCAGGTCTTAAAGTGACAATATATTATTGTTAATATTATCTCAATATATAATAATATATTATTGGTAATATTGATAATATTATCTCAAATTGTAGGTAATAAAAAAAATCTAAATGGCATTTTTGTCAAATGTATCGATGTCAAAATTGTGGCCAGTGAAAAATGCTGTGCCGGGTAGTAACGTTGGAAAACCACTAGCCACAGTGGCTGTTCATGTAAAGCAAAAAAAGTTCATGTCAAGCCCTGAACATGTTCGTAGAGAGGGTTTTTTTCTGCTAATGACGACTACATGGATGGAGAAAAAGAGGAACCAGTGTGGACCTCATCAAAAGTAAACTCCGGATGGAGGTTAAATACAGACACATATAATTTGTCCTGTTCAAAACTGCCAAATCCAAGATGCACTGAATCTGGTATAATGCATTTACAGTAATGTTTGTATAGTCTAATAAATGAACATAACATAGTCACTAATTAAGGAAATTTATTTTAGTATAAAATGTGATTTTACCTACTAGTCTGTTATTCAGCTTATTATATTTATCATGGCAAATAGGCTTTCCGACTAGTGTAAATCAATATTTACATAGTCTAATAGTAGTAAATTTATCTCTCTCCCATGTGTCCTGTGTTGTCCAGCAAAATCCCATAGAGCAATAACCAGGTGGTCACCCTATTAATCTTCCTGCCTGCGTTTTTGCTTTCTGAAATGTTATGAATCAGGAAGAGTTTTTGAAAGAAGTCTCTTATTCTCACCAAGGTTGCATTTATTTTTAAAATACAGTAAAAAGTAATATTGTGAAATATTATTACAATTCAAAATAACTTTTTTTTTTTGTGAATTTATTCTTGTGATCAAAGCTGAATTTTCAGCATCATTACTCCGGTCTTCAGTGTCACATGATCCTTCAGAAATCATTATAATATGCTGATTTGATGCTCGAGAAACATGTCTTTATATTATCAATGTTGAAAACTGTCACGTTTATTTTCTGTTTTGATTTAGTTTTCATTGTGTTCAGTTGCTGTTTGCCTGTTTGACCCAGTTTTCTTGTGTTTCATTGATTGATTCTCTTGTCCTGTTAATCAATCTCATTAGCTCTTTTGTGTGCTCTGTGTATTTAAGCCGTCAGTTTGAGTTAGTTCTTGGTCCTGTATCGTCGATGTATGCGTGGTTGGGTTTCTCTGTGTTATTCTCCTGTTTATTGTGTTTGAAGTTATAATTAAAGACTATATTGTTTATTCCTTCATCGTGCGCATCACTACGGCCACCAATCCGTGACAGAATACAGGACCCCAGACACTATAGATCTGGCTGAACGGAAGAAACGGGCTAAAGATCATCTCCATCCTACAGAGCGGTTGGTGATATTTTGCAGTATTACCATCGGGTGAGCTGGAGCACTCACATGCTTAAGGCCTGCATTCGAGAGGGACTGAATGACAGACTTTATCAGTTCCTGTCTCCCGGTAGATTTAGTTCGTCATTGTTGGAATATATTAACTATGTTCTCTGACTGAATGGTTCAGATTTAGTTGAGTAAATCCCAGAGTCTGTTCCAGTAAGTGAAATCCCAGAGTCCGTTCCTGTGAGTGAATTCCCAGAGTCCGTTCCTGTGAGTGAATTCCCGAGTCTGTTCCAAGATGTACTATTCACAAGCCTGTTCTTTTGAGTGAAGTTCAAGAGCCGGCTCCAGAGAAAGCAGTTCCAGAGTTCGCTGCAGTTCGTGAGTCCAGTCCAGAGTCTGTTCAATTTCTGCATTAATCCCTGCCTAAAGGAGGAGGCTGAGGAAGAAGAAACAGCCCTCTGCATGTCCAGCCCCTGAGCACAGTCCGGTGTCGGCTCCAGAAAGTGAGGACCTTGAGTTCGTTCCGAAGAATGAAATTGTGGAGCCTCTGTCTTCCCTGGCGTGGTCGAAGAGTTGGTCATTTCCTTGTTAGTTGCTGCTGCTGCTGTGTGTGTCTGGGGCACACACACATCCCTCCAGTCCTCCTACCCGGAGCCCGCTCAAGCCCCAGAGCTCAGTCACAAGCCTTCTCCCGCCTCTGAGTCTGCACTAGAGATGGCTCAAGCCCCAGAGCTCATCCAGGAGGCCGCTCAGGCCCCAGAACTGTGTCTTGAGTGTGCAAAGCTGTCCTTGATTTCATGGGGGGGCTGGCTGGCTATCCGGCCACAGTGGCCGAGTCAAGCTCCCTCCTCATGGCCTCAGTGGCTGAATCAAGCTCCCTCCTCATGGCCTCAGTGGTCGAGGAGGCTGCTTCTCCCTGGCTCCTGTATCACCCGTGTCACCCTGGAGGCTTCCTAGCCTGCTGGCATCACCCTGCCCACCTGCCCGTTACCACCGTGACTCCAGGATGCCCGCCCTCCTTTAGTTTTCACTGGGTTCAGTTTCTGTTTGCCGGTTTGACACAGTTTTCCTGTGTGTTTAATTGATTGATCTCTTTTGTGTGCTCTGTGTATTTAAGCCCTCAGTTTGAGTTGGTTCTTGGTCCTGTAGCATCAATGTATGCGTGGTTGTGTTTCTCCATGTTATTCTCCTGTTTATTGTTTTTGAAGACCTGTTTATCCTGTTTCTTTTGTTTATTCCTCCGTCATGTGCTTCACTACAGCCACCAATCCGTGACAAAAACGGTTGTGCTTCTTAAAACTTTTGTGGAAACAGTGATACATTTTTTTTCAATCAGGATTCTTTGATGAATAGAAAGTTCAAAAGAACAGCATTTATTTGAAATAGAAATCTTTTGTAACATTATAAATGTCTTTACTGTCTCTTTTGATCAAATTAATGCATCCTTGCTGAATGAAAGTATTGATTTCTTGCCAAGGGACTGGAAAGTGGAGAGGAGGAGAGCTGGTATCCTAAAAGCATGGAGGAACTGGTGACCGTAGATGAAGTCGGAGGAGAGGATGACTCTATAGTTGAACCTGATCTACCTGACCTTCAAGAGGAGGACCCGAGAGTTGAGCCCGGTCAGCCTACGACAGAGAGGCCTAAACCAAATGCAGAAACCCCAACAAAAGTAGAGGACACTGTGGTGGACCCTCCTACCCTTCCACCAGTGGATTTGGTCCCAGAGGAAACCTCTGGAGGTGCTCAGTCCTGCCCCGGAGAGACGCCCCTGAAGTCACCTGTCCCAGAGCAGCCGGTCTCTCAACTCAACCAGTTCCCGTCCCACGAGTTCAAGAGCGCTTTGGAGGAGACCTGCACCCCCACTGATATGGACACACAGACCAACACAGCCACACCAGCTGGGCCTCCAAACCACAGCAGCACATGTGAAAGTGGAAAAGTGACAGACTCGAGTAATGATGAAAGAAAGGCGACAGAGATGGACAACAAGGAGCCATGTCTCAAACAGGACAGTCAGAAGAAAGGTACCCATTGTCATATAAGTTTGTTAGTATGTCAGTTAGTTGTATGTATTAGATACATAGTTCTTAATAGTTCCTCATAACTACGGTAGCCGTCATGTAGCTCGAAAAGTAGAGCGTGGCGCTAACAACGCCCGTCATGGGTTCGATTCCCCTGGAAAGCAATAACTGATCAAATGTGTACCTTGAATGTAATGAATGTCACTTTGAATAAAAGCATCTGCCAAATGCATAAATGTAAATGTCATAGAAATGATTAAGATTGCTGTTCAGATTCACTGACTGGATACTTCGAACAATTAAATAATGATTGAGTTCGAAAAGTGAGTCCTTTTGACTCATTAAAAAGAGCAAGTTCTTGAGATTCATTTGTCCGCTTATACCATGCTTGTTTTTGCATGCACTCGATTTTTGGTTGCATTTGCGATCATTTTTAGTGTCACTCTGGAGAGCTGCTAACATTTGTTTTGATTAGTGAAGCAAAAATGTAACTTGATGACACTTGCATTTTTGTTGTGTGGAAAAGCTTTGACATTTTGATAACTTTTATTTTTTGACGAAGGTCAAAATGAGGTCAGAATTTTCAAAACCTATTTTTGGAAATTTTGACTTTTTTTTACCTACAAAAACTGTGAAATTCAATCATCAAAGATTTTTTTTAGAAGTTGCATGTAAAATCTACTTGCTAAAAAATCTTAGAGGGCATTTTTTAACCTTTAGTGGCAGTTTAATGTGATTTACAGGCTGTAGATAAAATAACACGTGCTTAGTCTCATCATTCCACCTGCTTTTCTATTCTAGAAATTCCTGACTCACTACCAGCCCCTTCACCTCAGGCGACAGACATCTGTGCTGCGTCACCTTCTCAGGATCAGGAGAAAGCCATTAGTGAACACAGCATACCGTTAGGTACGTCCACCAGAGTCAAAAGATTCGAGCCACATGATGTAAACACCGTTAGTCCGGAAGAAGCAAGCATGAGCAATAGTAATAGCGTTGCTTTGAGCGGCTCTGGCTGTGATGTAGGCTCTCAGTGGGTAACTGAAGCCTTTAAGGCCAGCTGATGTCAGTGGAGCATTTGTCATCCTGTTGAGTGAGGTGTGAATTGCACCCCCGAGGCCTGAGCTTGTTGTACTCATTACCACACAGCCAACACACTTGATTCCCTCACAGAAGAGCTGACTTTACACCCCTGCACACACACAGTATATGAGAACGTGGCTCAGAAAATGTATCGGTTTGATGTTGTTCTGATTTCTGGCTGGTTTTTGTTGTTTTGGCAGGTGTGGAGTTCATTGTGCCAAGGACGGGATTTTATTGTAACCTGTGTGGCTTGTTTTACAACAGCGAACAAACAGCCAAGACGTCACACTGTCGGAGTACAATTCACTACAGGAACCTACAGGTCATAAATACTAACATGCAGTCTTCCTTTCTCTTTCCATTAAAATATGAATGTTTTCTCTTTCTTAACCTTTAAAGTTATTTGCAATTTTACCATGACAATGCAAAACCATAAATGACTGTCATAAGATGATTTAAACAGCTTTAACTCTTTTGAAAATAATGCTGAAATAAAATAATATATAAATATTAGTTAAAAAACTTTAAGTAAATGAAAATTTAAAATGTTGCCTTGGCAATAAACTGAAATAAGTTTAAGTTGAAGCACTAAAATTATTACCTGAAAATAAAAATAAATTAAAGCTAAATAAAATTATTTACGCAATATTTGGAAAAAAACAACTAATGAAACGACAAAAGCACATAACGAAATGACTAAAAATTAAACCAAAATTAACATGAAAACTAAAAATATACAAATAATTTTTTTTTCAAAATAATAATACAAATATATTACAAATATAATAAAATAACACTGCTTGGAATCAGTGAATTGTTCCTTAAAATCTCTCCCCTAACAAACTGATTCACACAAATTAATCAGAGTTTCCAACAGTACATGAGATTAGCTAAACTACAGACTAACCAACTACAGTTGTATATGTAAGATGCTTAAGCAACTCGAATCAGTGAATTGTTTC
This sequence comes from Squalius cephalus, assembly GCF_949319135.1. Classification (NCBI taxonomy): domain Eukaryota; kingdom Metazoa; phylum Chordata; class Actinopteri; order Cypriniformes; family Leuciscidae; genus Squalius; species Squalius cephalus. Next base: position 12,760,067 of record NC_137134.1, read on the forward strand.
TTAAAATCTCTTCCTGAATTAACTGATTTACTAACATGAATCAGACTTTCTAACAGAACATATAAGATTAGCGAAACTACAGAATGAACTTCCTAGAATGAATCAGAGTGGACTGAGAGAACCACTTAGCAGAGCGGATTTGACTGTTGCTTTCTGGGCATTAACGCCACATGCAAACAATGTGAAATTCAAACAGCGATGTAGCATTTGACCACACTACACTGCTACTTGCTGGAAATAGTACCTTGTAACCGAAAAGGCTACACTCACTTAGTTACTCACCACACCATTGGTGACGGCAATGTAAGACCGACTGATCTAAGGAGCCCGGTCCTCAGGGTGGGATATGGTTTCTCATAACCCTTCAGAAACACACACGTACAGACAGACGAACACACTTTCCAACACAACATTGAGGCGGCTCGGAGCCGGACATTCCCCGTCATCACAGACCACAACCAGTTGTCATGTCTCTCACACTAGAGCATCGGCCAAAACAGCGTCACCTCATACTTCACATCTCCGGCTCGAGGGCTGCCAGCTGTGTTGAGTTAACAAGAACTACAGTGAGAATTTAACACCAGAAGAGCAAGACAGGTGAAACCGAGCGCGAGAGAGAGAGACTGTAAACACTACAGGAAACACCTGCTTTCCTCCCACATTTTGACCTTCTTCTTTTTCAGCTCTCCTTGTTTCACGGGTAAACAAGTACGCTTTTTGGTAGGACTCGCATATGTGGGAGTTTCTTCGACTAAAGGCACTTTTATGTCATTAAAACAGACCTCAAGTTGACTCAACAGTCAAGTCCATACTTATCAACTCAACACTAGTGCAAAAATATTTTGCACCTATAAAATGTGAAAGACAGTTTTGTCAAATTATGAAAAAAGTGCGTCAATGTTATTTAAGATGACTAAATTAGGATACATAAAAAGCTAGCTAAAATTAGCCTTAGCAAGTCAAAGTTTTTTCTCATTTCATCTACTGTTGGATATTGCCAAGTGGACAAACTACATAAACTTATGGGTTTGAAAAGTATATTTAAATAGAGTTTGGTTTCTGAGCCAAAAGAGCTTATAAACATGCAAAAATCCAATTGTAGCATAAACTAACTTGAGTATAACAGTCAGTCAGCCATTTTAGTCAGAGAAACCAAACTGTTGCTCTTCAAGGCTGAACGGCTGCTCTTATGCCTGTAATTTAAGAGTAAACTGACGTTTGTGTAATTTAATGGGGGATTGTTTGTGTTTTTATAGAAGTATCTGTCGCAGCTGGCGGAGGAAAGTCTCTTGAACTTCCACACGGAGTCGCCAAAAACTGAGTGAGGCTCACGTGAGACTACCATCACCGCTGGGACACACTGAATGAGACAAATCCAGGGAGAGACAGAGAGACACAACACAAAGGCAAAGAGGAGAGGGAAGGGACTCAAGGAGAACCGGAGCAATTCTGTGTACTCTAGTTCATAGCAATGTGAATTGTATGAAAGTTTTTACGAATTAAAAAAGAAGTATCATATTTTAAAGGAATAGTTCACTGGAAAAAATGGTAAACACTACTTTTTTTTGTCAGTGAAATACAATGTAATTTTTCAAAATGTTTATGCTGCTATTTTTCTATACAGTGGAAGTGAATGAGGTCTTTGGCTCCAAAATTTACAGAGCATCATAAAAGTAGTGCATGTGCAGTGATTACACGTAATCTGGATTACATAATCAGATTCCTAAAATTAAATACTTGTAATTAGATTATATTACAAATACTTGTAATCCGACTAGTTACTTTTTATTGATTACATGATTACTTAATCACAAAATGGCAGTAAATTATTCATAATTCAATGATTATCCCTAATTCTCCTAATTTTATCTTTTAAATTTTCTTTTCTAAAAAAGCCTATTGCTTGTATATGTTCAGAAAGTCTTCCAGTTTTTAGGAATTGCACACACAAGAACTGCCACTATAGTTATGCAGCGATAATTACATGGAAAATTGAGAGGCCACACACCATAAACGGTAAAACGGTAAAATACTTTTTAGTAAGTGTTTTTATTTAAAATATTTTTTCTTTTAATTGAACATTTTAAGATCTAATTCATTATTTGCTTTTTCGTCAGTTTACTTCACGTTGTTGATAAAGAGTGGAATATATTTTCTTTCTCTTTGCATTTTTATATCAATATGATACAAGATTATTCTATATAAATCAATGTGATAAATGAATTAGGTCAATAAAAGGGATGCACGATATATCGCCACCGGACGATATATGTTAATTTTTAATGTTATCGTTATCGGCCCAATAAGAAAATTTGGCTGAATTTGGTTGAAATAAATTATTTCCTTCAACTGAAACACTTCAGATGCGCACTGTTCGCCATGATGGTTTTAAATGGCTTGAAATTTGATTAGAATCACTTCAAAAAAGGAAAATACTACATATTCAACATGTGCAGCGCAAGTCTGTTATATAGGCTATGTAAAATTATAATGAGAACATAAATGTGTGCTTGAGACATGGCTTTTAATGGAGAGACTTATGTTTTTGTAACCAGGCTCTGAAAAATTATATAAAAAATGTAATTTATATTTATTGGCCAATATATCGGTTATCGGCTTTCAAATATAAAGAGTTATCGGTATCGGCCAAAATTTTCATATCATGCATCCCTAGTCAAAAGTAATCAAAAAGTAATCGGATTATATTACCTAAAATGTGACATGTAATAGATTACATTACTAACTACAATTTTCATCATGTAATTTGTATTCAGTAATGGATTACAGTGCGAAAGTAATCTATACCCAGAACTGTCCATGTGATATGCGTGCGCAATATTCATAGTCTTTTGAAGCCATGTGGAGATCGGTGTGAGGAACAAAATAAAAATCAAATTCGTTCTCTGTGCAATTTATTTAAATCGTGGCCATGATTCCACTAAAACCAGGGAACGAATCAGGGTTATTGTAGCTAACAAATCTTAAATAACGTGCAAACAGAACTTTAACTGAAATAAAACATAAAAAACTGAAATAAAATATAAAAAACTAATTTTCATTTAGCTGAAGCATAATAAACTAAAACTAATAAATAAAAACTACTGTAAAAAGGGATCAGTTGACTTAACTTAAAAAAATGTAGGAAACCCGTTGTCTTAAAATTAAGTAAATAAACTTCATGCTTAATCGAAAAAATTAAGTAATGTGGAATTGTCAAGTTCACATAACTTAATTTTTTCAATTAAGCATTAAGTTTATTTACTTAATAATTTTAAGGCAATGGGTTTACTCATTTTTTTAAGTAAGTGAACTGATCACTTTTTACTGTAAAAAAAGAAGAAAAAAAGACAAAAACGCACACCAAAATTTCTAAACTTGAACTACAATTAAAGTGAAAACAGAAAATATAAAAATAAAATCTAATTGAAAAGTATTAACAAAAACTATAATTGCATCTACATACTAAAATAACACTAACGAATTGGTATAACATGGCCATGATTTACCTGAAACGAGTGAGCGAATAAGTTATCATCTTATAACTTAACAAATATCTTTTTTTCCTCCCACATGTCACGAGCGAGGCTTTGCACGTCACAGCCACAAGATTTATTTTCTTTGTATGGAAAAAAGTAAGCAGGGACTTTCTACAAAATATCTTCATTTGTGTTCCATGGAAGAAAGAGAGAATGTCAAAAGAGGAACGTCATTTCGTTTTTCAGTAAACTGTGTATCCTCCGCAGTCCAGGAATTTTTATTACACTGTGAAAAATACGTATCAGAATGTGAAATGCACTGGTAAGTGAAGTGTTTACATAATTTGCATCTGCCTCATTCATACTCTAAAGCTTGCGTATGTGTTGATTTTCCTCTATAGACTTCAGATGTGCCTTATTTAAATTTCTATTTAAATTTCAAGAGGTGTAAAATTATCCTCAGGTTAAAACTTGTAAATATTCTGCTGTTGTTGTTTTGTCAGTGTTCAGGTCTTGAATCTGTTTCATGCTTGAAATATTCACTTTTTTAAAGTGCCTTTTAGGTGGTGAGGAAGTGAAAATCTCAAAATGCAAAAAAAAAAAAAAGGTTGACCAGTGGAAAGCTGTTTCTGTGTAATGTCTGTCATACTATTTTGCTTTTCATCATTGCTATACTCAGAGCTCAGACTTAGGGATACTTGAACTGGACCATGCTTATTTGTCTAATTATCACATTTTTTGTTTAAAGATAGAAAAAAAAGAAAAAAATGTGTAAGTGTGTGTTATAATGCAAGTATATTATTGGAATGGTTCTGGAAAACTTTTTCTCCGCTGTTTTATATTCTGTTAATAATAGCATCCCATTTTCTGGAAGAAAAATCTGTATAATTATTTTTGGGTTGCATTGATGCAAATATCGAATAAACATTTTGGAAAATATCATCATGTCCCATGATGGCCCTGAATGACATGTATTGGCCTGCACAATATGAAATAACCCTTGCATCTTTTTTTTAAATGGGTCAGTTGAATAATATAACAGAGAAAAAGTGACTTCATCCTCACCCATGCGCAGTGTATTACATAATGACATCACTTGTTCTGTGTCCATCGCCGGTCGGCGGAAAGTCACGATCTTCAACGAACGCCTCGTAGAAAATACGAGAAAGACCTGTTTCGTCAGAACTCAATTTTCATTGGTCATTTTGTTATCCGCCTCTATTATTCTGACCAATCAGAGAGCTCGCAGGGCAGCGTTACTCTGTCGAGTTGCTGGGCAGAGAACACAAAATCAACATCAGCGGAGAGTGCGTTCGAACTTGGGCTTCGCGATAAAGCAGGTTAGTAGGATTTGCTCTTTATCGACTGGCTGTTGTTGGGAAGAAACTTATTTTGCTATATATTACACTTTTGAAGGTTTTACCTTACACGCTGCGTCAAATAAAGGCAAAAACGCGTTTGTTCGCTGCACGTCCCGAGGCTTTGTTTATGTTTATGTTGCGCTCGTGCATTTGCGCGTGCACGTCAAACATTAAATGCGTGCTCTCAAATGTAAAACACGCTAATAAAATTATTATAAAAACTAAGTATTGCTTCGCTAAAACAATTTGTTTTAGAGACTGCAGATCTTCTGTCTGTGTGGTAATGCGTCCATTCAATGTATCAGGCTTGTGGATGAGCCAAATGGACGCTGCTGATTGGAGCAGCTGTTTTCATTTATTAATTCATTTATGGTTTAACTTAGACATATTAACGTTAATATTTCTGCATTCCTAGGTGCAAAAGCACACTTCATACGCTGTAAAACTAACCATGGCAACTGACTGTGAGGCATGGCTAAATGCAAACCCTGTTGGTAAGTTTAAGTTGAATTTTATCGCGTGAGTTAGTGATTTTATATCATTTTAAATGTTTCTAGGTCAGTGTTTGAGAACTATTTGCCCATATATTTGGTGTTTTATATGATAAGTCTTGGCAAATTTGCCAAGGTCAGGACTATCACTTGTTTTTACTCTTTTGGTGGAATAAAACGTATTTAAAGGGACCCAAACTTTGGCCCCTAGTGCTAATGCTATTTTTATGTATATTTAGTCTCATAATATAAGTTGTCATGAGTATTCACATATTGTCATCAACAGAGGCCGGAAATCTTAGCGATTCCTTCCCCTCCGGGGACGAGGACAGCACCTTCACTGGAAATGTCAATAATGAGATCAACGGAAACTGGATATTGGCCCCCACCGGCAGCATTCACGAGGCAAGACTCAAGGCCAAGGTGAAGAGACGTCTGAGGAAGAACTCCTCCCGGGACTCGGGCCGGGGCGACTCGCTGAGTGATAACAGCGATGCGGTCCGGTCCACGGTTCCGCCCACCAGCCCAAAGGGCAAACTGCTCAACCGGAGGTCCAGGATGGGCAAGGGACGAGGCCTGCCGAAGAAAGGTATTGGTGCCGTTTTAATTCCTTAAAGCCTGTTTACACCAAGAACCACAACTATATTCACGACACGTCCACACTCAACAGATGAAAACATTCTGGATTTTAGATTTAACTGATCTCACATAAATACAAATAAATTGCATTTGGAATTATGAAAGTTCCGGAAGTCTTGTGCGCTTGGGCTTCGTTTATATGTGTTCGAAACAAATCAAGTGTTGACCTGGATCTGTTCCAGCATCCGCTGCTTTATGTTAGCCAATTAGACGTATAACAAACGTCCGAGTGAACGGACTGACACACTACCGTACATCTACCAAAGTCCACCCGTATTCACGCATACGTTCATAACAGACGATCACCCCCATTCATTCAGATGTTGTTTTACACAGTGCTGGTCCTTTGTAGAGGGTTCAGCGTCTCTGAGTGCAACAGACCTGAACTGATTCGGAAAAGTCTGGCTTGCAGAAACGGCCTACATACTGTCCGACTGGCTGCGTCAAGTGCGCCACATGTATGCTGCCTTGCTAACCCAATGCCAAGCCTGCAAAAAAACAGCACTCGACTCTCTTTGTGTCTGACGGTGATCATTTAATCGTCTAGATTAGTGTTTTAGCTGAGATTATCGCCCCTCCTGACCTTTCCACCTCCCCCATCACCCGCAAGATGACTTAATGGCACACTTTTCTTTTTTGATTCACTCTGCGATGGCACAGTCGGCCCTGTTTGTGTTATGTAACTGCTGGTTAAGTCAGCCCGCAGCGCAGGGCAGGGCAGGAGATCCTGTTAGCTTTTTTTGGCCAGAATCCTTCAGATGTAGGCGTTGCAGTGAAAATGTAGTAGGTTTGGAAGTGCCCCACTTTATCCGAATAGGCCTGAAAAGTGGATTACAGCATATTGATAATCGTCTCGATAATGGTCAGGCTGAGCAGAAGCCAATAGTGTCGTTTTGCCCTTAAACCAGAAATACAAAATTGGTGACATGTTTTCTTTGTCAAATTTGTCATTTGATCTAGTTTGAGCAAACATAAGATACTTTTAAAGTCGGCATTCACCCTGTATATTTTCGAAATGCATGTTGATCTTGTTGTGTACGATTTATCCCTGCATGTGTTTTTTTTGTTTTGACCTCGTAATTCTTAATCAAAATGACGTAATTAGATTTTTCAGGTGAATGACAGACTTATCCAATCAGTCAGTTTAAACCCTTTCTTATAATCGACTGCAAGCTCGCTTTCAGATCTGCCTCCATCCAATCAACAACCAATGGAAGGAATCAAGTCTCTCCACCCTACATTTTATTTTCACTCAATAAAAAAAGATAATTTGATACTTCTTGCATTTCATTCTGACTATGAATTAAATGAAGCACAGTTTATTTTAACTAGAGGGACATTGCCGCCCAATAAAAGCTGGAAAAGAGGCCCCTGTCCCAAATAGCATGGTAAAAAAATCATCCTAAATATATATTTTTTTAAATTCTTTTTATTTTTTATTTGATGATATTAGGTCATTGGGTAACCTTAAGCAAATTACGGCCCAATTTTTACTAAACCTTATTTATTTTGACCTGTGATTCAGGCCATTAAAAGGTATTTTCAAATGATTATTTTAGCACTTGCATACTACAGCCTTTAACTCCAGCCGAAAGTGAACTAGTTTACTAACAGATTGAAGGGCCTTTCACACTGAGCGCGATTAAGCGACACAAATGTACGTCGTGATGGTGCTTTTGAATTGAAACAATAGATCCTTATGGACTTATTCACACCGGCTGCGATCAGTCGCAAAGCGAGTTTTTTTTTTTTTTTTTTTTTAACGAGCCGTCCGATTAGATTTGAGCTGTTGCACAAACTTGTGAGAATGGTGGCGCTGTTTTGAGAACCTGTGTAAACACAGATGAAAAGTATTCTAGAAGAGAGAAGAGAATGGATGTTGTACAGATTTATTCTTACATACAGATAATCATTTCTATTCATTTTCTACTGAATAATGCGATCTGAAGTGCTCATTTGCATCATATCACGTGATCATATCTCCTGCCCTTCCGAATGATCTCGTTCTCATTCTGTGTTCTGCGCACAAACATCTGAGAGAAACCTTTCTAAAAATGAAGCCAAACAAATGATTATGACTAGATATGATATGTTCTGTTTGTGTGTTTTTTTATTGTAATGTATTTTTATAACAATAAAGAATGAGAAATGCTTAGCAGGTGTAGCGTTCAGTATATTATAATAATGCACGTCTGCCCGTTATTCAGACATGAGGAAAAATGTGTTCTCGGTCAGCTGTGGTACAGGTGTCGTGGGTCTCTAGTCAATCAAAAAGGAAAATTCTTTCAAGTTGTTCCAAACCTGTACGACTCTTTCCTCTGCGGAACACAGAACAAGATATTTTAAAGAATGTTGGTAACAACATTAGAGCCTTTTGACTTCCATTTTATGGTAAAAGAATGAAAATATCATCATTTATGCTCCACAGAAGTAGTAGTCACACCGGTTTAGGGCAGCTTAAGTGTGTAGCAGAACATCTACACCATGCTAAGCCTTGCGCACACAAACTGCTTTTTTATTTTTATTTTTTTATCAGTTTCTGTTTTTTTTTTTTTTGGCTCGCTTGTGGTTAGAGCTCAGCACATATCGAGAGATGATGTCACCAGCTGTGAATTATAGGGGCCCGGCCCTGAGAAACCGTTTCAGAAGGGACGACACTGTGACAGTTGCAAGAACAGTATGTACTTTCATGTGCTACAGCAGAAGGAACTGAGAGAGTCGCATAGTTTTCGTTCTTCAATCCGTTTCCCGACATGACGTCACAAGTTCCTCCAGTGCATTTGATAGTTTTGAAAAGATATGACGTGTTTTGCATCCATAGGTGGGGCTGGCGGTAAAGGCGTTTGGGGAACACCTGGGGAAGTTTATGACGAAGATGTGAAAGTTGATGTGAAAGATCCCAATTACGATGCGGAGCAGGTAAGAGCCACGCGATACACACACTTATAACCGTGACATTGGCACACAAAGCCATCAAACTGTGTGTTTCTCCAGGAGAACTGCGTGTACGAGACGGTCGTCCTCCCTCTGGACGAAGAGACGTTTGAGAAGACGGTCACTCCTATAGTTCAAGAGTACTTCGAGCACGGGGATGCTAATGAAGTGGCGGTGAGATTTATGACGGTGTTGTTGAATGAGGAGACGGCTTTTGCCCTTTCATATCTAATCGGTGTCATGCAGTCCTCTGCAATTATTTTTATGAGTAAACAAGCCTGTGCAAACCTGGGTGCGTTCTCATTATAGTCAGAACATCTCTCTCTGTTCCTTCAGGAACTGCTCGCCGAGCTGAACCTGAGTGGCATGCGTGGCGACGTGCCCATGCTAGCCGTGTCGCTAGCGCTGGAGGCGAAAGCCAGCCACAGGGAGCTGACGTCACGACTGCTCAGCGAGCTCTGCGGGCGCGTGCTCACGGCCGGTGACGTGGAGGCCTCCTTCCACAAACTGCTCAAAGAGCTGCCCGACCTGGTGCTGGACACGCCAGCGGCTCCACAGGTAACACGCTAAAGCTAGCGCACCTGAGCTCAAGGTGCCTGTTACTACTGCACGGACTTCCGGGGAGTTGTTAACCCTACGTATTGAACATTAAAATATATTATTGGCATTCATATATTTTTACAATTTACATTTAATTTAGGCCTGGTTTCACAGACAGGGCTTAGATTATGTCAGGTTTATGCCTAAGGACATTTAAAAGAATAGTTCACCCAAAAATGAAAATTAGCCCATGATTTACTCGCCCTCAAGCCATCCTAGGTGCATATGACTTTATTCATTCAGCCAAACACAGTTATATTAAAAAAATATCCTGGCTCTTCCAAGCTTTATAATGGCATTGAATAGTGCAAGAGTTTTTGAAGCTCCAAAAAGCGCATCCATCCATCATAAAAGTAATCCACATGACTCCAGTGGGTTAATAAAGGCCTTCTGAAGAGAAGCGATGGGTTTTTGTAAGAAAAATATCCATATTTATCACTTTATATACTATAATCACTGGCTTACAGTAACGTCTGTACGCGAGTCTACTTCTAGTAAATCACTTTTGAATTTATATTTGAATAATATATTAGTATTAGACTATTACTGTAATAATATATTGGTATTATACTTTGATTAATACAATTATTATAAATACTATACATAATATACTATACTTATTATTATTATTATTATTATTATATTATGTTATAATATTATATTCATGAGTGTAAAGTAGTCCAGTTTGACCAAAAAGTGAAATATTTTACATCTTTGTAAGTGTGTGTGTGATTTTTTATATATATATATATATATATATATATATATATATATATATATATATATATATATATATATATATATATATATATATATATATATATATGGGCTGTCAAACGATTAATCGCATCCAAAATAAAAGTTTGTTTTTACATAATATATGTGTGTGTATGGAGTATAATTATTTTTTATATATAAACACACACACATGCATATATATGCAAATATTTCTTAAATATATACATGCATGTGTGTGTATTTATATATAGAAAATAATTATACTCCATACACACACATATTATGTAAAAAGAACTTTTATTTTGGATGCAATTAATCGCGATTAATCGTTTGACAGCCCTAATATATATATATATATATATATATATACATACATACATACATACATACATACATACATACATACATACATGCATGCATACATATAAAAAAGTTTACCATAATAATATTTTTATTCTTTATGGCCGTTTTCAAAGCTTTAATGAAAATTATAAATGCTTATTTTATTATGAATCAACATTAAATATGAATAAATGATTTCTTGAGGTGAATTGGCATGAACAGAATAGATTAATCGCAATTATCTTTCTGACATTTAATCATGAGCTAAAGTTCATAATCATGAACCGCTCTCTCTCTTAACTTTTGCAGCGTAACATTTGGCACAGTTTCTGAGCTCCGGTGCGTCTTCATGCTTGCTTTGCTGAAAGTGTCTTTGATAAGCTGCGGTTAGCAATAAAAGCCTGTGGTCGGAGCGCGTCTGGTGGTGCAGATGAACCAGTCGGAAGAAACGTTCAGCTGTTTCCTTTGGCTTCATACAAACACCAGAGCTTGTGCTTTTGTGTGTCTGTGTGCAGAATGCTGGGTCAGCGCTGTGCCTCCAAACACACTCTCTGCTGTACAAACACATTTACCCAGCTCTCTCCTGTCAGCCCTCACTCCACACACTAGAGCAGATGTTGTTTGAGCGCTAGAATGGGGCAAACACGACCCAATACAAAGGGCAGATGTGCCAAAACAGCACGTGTACAAATATTAACCTCCTACTCCATCAGTATGTGCTGATGTGTATAACTGCATTATTCGACAGTGTGTTTCCTCCAGCTGTGCACACGACTGCTCTGTTTACAGTTGCACACGTTTCAATGGAATTTCAAAAATGTTACGATGAGGAACTTGGGCTATTTTATGTACTTTTAAATTCAATATCTGCAGAGTTATCTGATTTCAGTTCCTTTTGGATCCTGTGAAAATTGTGTGTGAACGTGAAATATAATGCTTTCGGTGGAAAACTCTTAGAATGAGTGATCTTTCCCTGGATGTTTTAAATATCTTCTTATTTGTATTATGACAGTGTGAATAAAAAATGGACCAAGAAATATTACTTAATTGTTTTTTATTATTATTATTATTATTATTTTAAAATGGACCTAGATTAGAGATGACAAAAAAGTAACATTACATTTTACTGTTTAAGAATATTTAATATTTGGATTATTTGTAAATTTTTGCAGCTTAAAATAAATTAATTTAGGCCTATTTTAATTACTAATTTCAGTTCCTTTTTTTGGTGTCAACAAGAAAATGGAAATGCTTTCTGTGGAAAGCTCTAAGAACGAATTATATTTATCTGTAATTATGAAGTTTTTATATATATATATATATTAGGGCTGTCAAACGATTAATCGCGATTAATCGCATCCAAAATAAAAGTTTGTGTTTACATAATATATGTGTGTATGGAGTATAATTATTTTCTATATATAAATACACACACATGCATGTATATATTTAAGAAATATTTGCATGTATATACTGTGTATATATATTTATATGATATATAATTTATATTATATATAAATATTTTATATATAAATAACACATTTTTCTTAAATATATATGCATGTGTGTGTATTTATATATAGAAAATAATTATACTCCGTACACACATATATTATGTAAACACAAACTTTTATTTTGGATGCGATTAATCGCGATTAATCGTTTGACAGCCCTAATATATATATTAATATATTATATATATATTATTCATGACAGTGTGAATAAAGAATTGACCAAGAAATATGAATTCATTTTTTAATATTTTGATTTGATCTAAATAATCAAGATTAGAGTTGATCAAATGTAAGGATTTCTAAATATTTTATTATTCAATGGTAATATTTAATATTAATAATATTATTATTATTATTATTAATAAATGTTAAATAATGAAACATTGTTATAATTGTTAAAGCTTTTAAAGGAAATCTAATAGGCCTAATTATTAATGCATTTCTTTCTTTTTTGGATCCTGTGATCACAGTGGTGTTTTTCATGGAAAAGCTCTGGGAATGAGTGCTCTGAACCTGTAAATGTGAAACGGCTAATTCCCATGTGCTGTCGTCTTGTAGATGCTCGGCCAGTTCATCGCTCGAGCCGCTGCAGACAACATCCTCTCAAAAAGCTTCATAGACGGCTACAAAGGACGAGTAGACTGCGAATACGCCAGGTATGGAGTGTTTCACGCGCTGTGTGTGTTATCCTGTGTTGTTCTGCGAGTGTGACGTGTGTGTGTGTGTGTGTTTCACCAGAGCTGCTCTGGATCGCGCGGCTGTGCTGCTGAGAATGAGTCGATGGACCGGCCTTCGCATCGACAGCCTCTGGGGTTCAGGCGGCGGCCAGAGACCTGTCAATCAACTCATCAAAGAGGCAAGGACACACACCGGCTGCGTTACATAACATCAGAAGACTGGGAGATTTCACGGCACATTAAGCGTCAACACAAGCTAACTCTAACAGATTGCATAACCGTTGTTGTTGTTGCAGGTTAACCTCCTGTTGAAGGAGTACCTGTTATCAGGCGACGCCGTGGAAGCCGAGCGCTGTCTGAGAGAACTGGAAGTGCCACATTTTCATCATGAGTTCGTTTATGAGGTAATAACGGCTAGAAAACGGGCATTTCAAGTCTGATTCGGCTCCGCGGCTGACGATCTGTTTTCTCTTCAGGCGGTCATCATGGTGCTGGAGTCTAAAGGCGACAGGACGCTTCAGATCATCCTGCGGCTGCTGAAGTGTCTGTGCGCCTCCACCGTCATCACTGTGGACCAGCTGAGACGGGTATGAGCAGCGCCTGCTGGCCGTTTTGAGGTACTGCAGCTGTAGAAGTGCTTCTTATCAGAATGGTGTCCTCTTGCAGGGGTTTGAACGAGTCTACCTGGACATGGCAGATATCAGCATTGACGTGCCGTGTGCGTATTCGCTCCTGGAGCAGTTCGTGGAGCAGAGCTTTAATGCCGGGGTCATTGATAAAAAACTCCGGGACCTCTGTCCTTGTCGGTGAGTGAGGGAGGGAGGGGCTTGTTTTGTTTTTGTTCTTTTTTGTATAAAGGCAAAACTTTTTTTTAATTATTATTACACAAAATATGTATTGTTATATTTATTATGAATGGCAGTAATGTTTAAAAATATGTACAATTGTTATTATATAAAAATGTATTTATTATGAATGGTAATGAAAAAATATTCAATATTATTACATTATTATTACAAGGTATTTATTGATATTTTATAATTGTTAAATTATATTGTTAAAAATATATTTATGAATTGTTTTAATATATAAATATTACATAATGTATTATTATTATTACCTCAAAATTGTCATGCACCCAAATGTTTTTTTTTTTTTTTTTTTTCATTTCTTATGAAATGTATATGTATTACATAATTATTATACATTTATGAATAGTTGCATTCTTAGTATGCATGTTATATTTGTTATTTATGTATTACTATTATTAGCAGTATTACATACAACTTATTTAGTCATGTACCCAAATTAAAGTGTTTTTCCTTTTTTGTCATTTCTTATGAAATTTATATTTATTACTACATAATTTATAATTATGTATTTATGAATAGTCGTAATATATAAAACATTTATTTATATATTATTATTATCATTATTACATAATGCATTATTAGTAGTAGTTTTACATAAATTATTTGTCATGTTCCCAAATGAAAGTTTTTTCCTTTTTGTCATATTATTACATTTTGTATTTCTTATTATTATATTATTATTATTACATAATTATTATAAATATTTACCAATAGATAATAAATCTATGAAATTTATAAATAAAATGTATTTTTATATTTATTATTATTACATAATGTATTAGTATTATTACCCAAAAAAATTGTCATGTACCCAAATAAAATGGTTCTTTCCTTTTTGTCAGTTCTTATGAAATGTATATTTTATGTAAGGGTTAATGCCGACGAGGTGTCCATTGTCATGGTATTAATGGACGACGGCGAGCGCGTCGGACGGTTCACGCCTCGCCGTCGTCCATTAATACCATAACAATGGACACCTCGAAGGGCATTAACCTGCTTATACCATGGTCACTTGCCAAATAACACATTTTTAAAACATTAGTTTATATTTTAATTAGTTTTTCAATCGAAATCTAAAGTTTTTACAAACAATAACTTGGTTTCCCTGGTTACGCCTGGCGGTTTATTTAGCAACCGGAGATATTTATAGTCGTAGAACCCTTCAGTTTACTGCCTGTTGCTATGGTTACTCACAGCTGATGTAGCCAGCGCATTTATTTATTAATTTCGAACGGTTTCACCAGAACTCCTTTACTAGGTGTCCTCTACCACTTTTTAATGGACACCCTGCAGCCAATCAGAATCGAGTATTCACCCAGACCATGGTATAATATTACATAATTGACTTGTCATGTACCCAAATCCACTTTGTAATGGCTTGTTTTGTTGTTGTCAGGGGCCGAAAGAGGTTCATGAGTGAGGGAGACGGCGGGCGCCTCAAACTGAGCTTCTGAGTTCAGGCGTCCCACAAGCCCTCTCTGTGGCAGCTGCTCCAGCGCTGACGCTCAGTTCTGGAGTCCTTTAAGTTGCTTGTATTTGTCATGCAAGTTTAAGTACTAAAAACGTTCCTCCTGTCAGAACACACGATGTGGCACTTTTCAAATCCGAAGGAGATGTAAATCCCCCCCCCCCCGATCCTTCTGATGTGACTCTTTATAAGCTAATCCTGAAAGTGCCAGAATCATGACTTAGTCATTCCATGTTTTGTATTCCCGAGTTCACTGCCGCTCCCGTGCTCCAGTTAGCAGTGTTTGTAGAGACTTGCGGATGTGTGTACATAGCTTTATAAGTGAGGGGGGGCATGTAAGTTGGAAGCTCTTTCTCCCTCCTGGGCTGCTTTTGGTATGACTGTGCTTGAGTTTATTTTCTCCTTGACTTTTCAAAGGTGTCATTTCTGATGGTCACTGATAAAAGGACAAAACTGAGCAATGTAAAGCAGCTGGGATCATTTCACAGAGGTGTCAAGCACATTTATTTTTATATTTCAGTAGACTGGTGGATGTGAAATGTACTTAACTCACTTGCTCTTTTGTTTAAGATGGTTGATAATAAATAAAGTTTGTCATTACTGGTATGTGGAAGATTTTTTTTTCATGCTTTTGAAAGTCTCATGGTCACCAAGATATTTTTTTAATCAAAAATACAGTAATATTGTTTTCCATTTTAATATATTTTAAAATGTCATTTATTCCTGGTAGCCAGATTCTTTGATGAATAGAAAGTTCAAAAGAACAGCATTTATTTATAATATATAGGCTATATTTTTTTGTATCATTAAATCTTTACTGTCACTTTTGATTAATTAAATGTGTCCTTACTGAATAAAGTTTTTTTTTTTTTAAAGAACATTTGAAAATTATATATATATAAAATGAAATGACATTTACAAAGTGGAATGCATTTAAAAACTAGACAAAAATATAAAGGGCCGTGCATAATCCCAATTTCATGTATTAATTAGCTGCCATTTTATTCAAAGAGAAAAAAAAATCACACTGACATATAGTTTTACAATGAATATGAGAATATAGCCACAGAAACCACTCAAACACAGCTGCAACTGTTGTGAATAAGCTTGCTGACATGTTTAATAAAAACAATATAGATCTGAAAATGACCTGCCTCTTTTAAATAATAGTGATTTACACATCTAAATAACTTAATTTGCCTACGCCGCCTTATGAACTATAGCACACATAACCTCATGCATAAATATATATTCTAGTCTAAGTTGACCATCATACAGTAAATGAGCTAAATATATATATGAGTAAAATGTGTTGATTTCATGTAGTGATGGAAGTGTGCACTTGATCCCTAGAAGTGT